>NC_073694.1:164831441-165431441 GCF_029784165.1 Wyeomyia smithii
CCTTTCCTTTTTTTTCCTTTCCTTTCCTTTCTTTTCCTTTCCTTTCCTTTCCTTTCTTTCCTTTCCTTTCCTTTCCTTTCCTTTCCTTTCTTTTTTTTTTTCCTTTCCTTTCCTTTCCTTTCTTTCCTTTCTTTCCTTTCCTTTCCTTTCCTTTCCTTTCCTTTCTTTTTCTTTCCTTTCCTTTCCTTCGCTTTTCTTTCCATTCCTTTCCTTTCCCTTCCTTTTTTTCCTTTTCTCTCATTACCTTTTCTCTCCTCTCCTCTCCTTTCTTTTCCATTCCTTTTCTTTTCCCTTTCTTTTTTTCCTTTCCTTTTTTTTCCTTTCCTTTCATTACCTTTCCTTTCCTTTGCTTTCTATTCCTATCCTTTGTTTTCCTTTTCCTTTCTCTCTGTTTCCTTTCTTTTCCTCTTTAGTTCCTCTCGTTTTCCTCTTTTTTCGTCTTGTCTTCCTTTTGTTTTCTTTTCTTGTTATTTTTTATTTATTTTCCATTTCTTCTTCTTGTCCATTTCTGCTTCTTTTCCTTTCCTTTTCATTATCTTTTCTTTTCCGTTTCTCTCCTTTTGCTTTATTTTCTTTTCTTCTTATTTTCTTCTTTTGCAACTGCTCTTATTTTTCTTTCCTTTTCATTTATTTAACATCTCTCCAATTTAGTTTCGATTTTTTATTCTCTTGTTTTATTTTTTTTTGTTTCTTTTTCATTTTTCTCCTTTTCTCCACGATTTCGTTTTCTTTCCTTTCCTTTTTCTTCTCTTTTCGCCTTTTATTCTTTCCGTTAATTTTCTCTCCTATTTTTCCTTTTCTTTCCTTATTTTTGGGTTTCCCCTGCTGCTCTACTCTTTTCGTTTATTTGTTGTTTTATTTTATCGTTTTTCGTGTTCAGGTTTGACTATTTCTGTTTTATCGTGCATTCAAAGGTTTTCTCATCATTTTTTAAACGTTTTATTATGCAGTTTTTTGGTTTTCCTACTCTAGTTCTTGTCGGATATTTTGTTTTTTATTTCTATGGTTTTCTTATTTGTAATTTTCTTAATTGGTAATCGATTTTTGAAGTTTCCATACGATTGTATATGGGATATCCACTTTTTTTAAACTTATTCTCCAGAGATGTCCAGTTAGCTTCAAAATACTTATCAACACTTGATATATGTAGAAAATTTTCCTGGGAAAAACTCTTCTGAAGATCGTAAGGCGCTACGATCCTTGTAGAAAATGTTATTTTCCTCAAACTGATTGAATATCTGACGAACGGCTCACCATTGAAAAATTCAGCAACACTGCTGCAGCATGCTGCTGTTGCAAATTCAACCATGTGATAAGAAATGATACCGCGTAAATTTCATTTTGGAGGCTTCTCCTAAGATCCTTCGAGCGAAAATAACATTTTCAAGCTCAATTACACGCGAAATTATGTAGAAGTGTTGCAGGTAAAATTAAATGGTGAGCCGTTCATCAGACATTCAATCAGTTTGGGATGAAAAACTTTTTCTACAAGCATCGCTACGCCTTACGGTCTTAGAAGAGTTTTTTCCAGGGAAATTTCCTGCAAAAATCATGTATCGATATGTTTTTAGAAGCAAACTGGACATCTCTAGAGAATAAGTTTTGAAAAAGTGGATTTTCCCATATAAAATCGTATGGAAACCTAGAAAATCGGGCGCTAAAATATAGTTCCACCGATCGATCTGAAAAGTTATACAGTTGTTATAGGACCCATGAGAAACACAAAAAGTGCATGTGAGCTTTAATTTATTTTTTGTCCCACCCTAGTAAGCATCTTTAGAGTTTGACAAACTTTTTTCCAATATGTTCAACTAACATAGTATTCCAACTGTTTTCCACAGAAAAAAACTCTTAAGATTAAAACAAAATTACTTCCTGTATTTTAGTTGTGGCTCAACTCCCAATACCGGAAAAGGTAGAGACGAGAATCCCAGTATGAAAATCCTACAGCATCCCATAAATTTCCAGCACCGCTATTGTTTACCAAACTTTATGTAGCATATCGCATTGCTATTTTATCTCTGAAGGTTTGATTTCCGTTTAACCCTTTTCTTCAATACCATAAACACGGGATAAAGCAGTACCATTTTCAACAGGAAGTAATAATTCCCCTCCCTCACATTCCCCGTTAATCGGCCCCAGCAAAATATGGCAGCTTACTTCTGAGTACAAGTAAGCTGCAATATTTCACGTTCGCCGTTAAACCGCTGCACTGATAGTGGTCTGTCAAGTGACCATCCTTCTTCTTCCGTTATCTATTACCTAATTATCCGTTTTGTGGCCGCAGCTGTGTGCAATTGCATCCTTCGAAGCAGTTCACTACATAACTCGGTGCAATCTTTGCAAGTTCGCCGTCCGCTCGTCAGCAATGTACGGATAGTGTTCCGGCCGAAGGAGCAATTAGCAGAATCAACAGGAATATTTCCACCAGCTAGCGTATGCGCATCCAACTATGTACCATCCCGGATCGGCTCGCTTGAAGGATGGTGAAACCTGCGAGAGGAGCAAAAACAAACGGAAAACAAATTAGGATGAATTATCCTTTCTTACCGGGAAAGTCTGCTATGGGATACGGGCAAGAGGAATACTTTTCTGAGAGCCGGAGTGAAGAGTGTCCGTGATTAGGTGGCTCGCTAGTTACCCTGACTGGCGGCGGGGACCACAACAGGCAAGCTGGAGAAGATTTTGAACCAGGAAACCATGGCTAATTGATAGGAGAAGAGGGATGCCTTTGCAATATCTACATGGCTGCAGGGCTAAATACTTTAGGGATTTAAATTGAAATCCCTTTCGGATTCAGCCAGAGTTTAGCCGGTGAGTAGGATGTGTAACATTGCATTCAAACTTGCTCGGAAGGACCATTCGGGATTAGAGGGATCGGTTTTAATTATATTGGAAAGCTTTCTGAATTGGTTCGGGTACGATATAGCGATATTTATTTGCCCGGAGGGATTCATTTTACTTTGCTCAGGAAACATAACATTATTTCGTTGCCTCCTAAAACCAAATGTTTTTCGAACAATAACTAAGAAAAAGATCAAGAAGTTGTGTACAATGGAATTCAAAAATGTTATCAAACTATATTTCTCGTTATTTCTACAATTTTATTTCCAATTGTTTCATTTTTCTGTCTCCATCCCTACATTACAAAGTAAAAGTTGTCACAAATTTCAATAATGTCAAACGTTTTCGCTAGTTGAAATATGCCAGAATTGTTTAGAATGAAAAAAATATTCAAAATCTCAAAACTGTAAAAAATGTCAAAAATGTCTTGGGTGTCGGAACCACAAAAATCTTTGAAAATTTATAAAACCATAATCTTTTGCAATGCATTTGAAATTTGAATTTGCTTTCAATTAAATTCAAAACAGACAAACTTTGCTTAGCCTTTCTCAGCATTTCCACCATAATTCCGTTATGCTTCGAAAAATTGTTTTAGCTACAACAATATTGCTAAATCCCTAAATAATAAGAAAATGTGAAATAATGAAACCTTCCTAGAATGAGACGCCTTTAATAAGGATCCGAGCTCTACGGTAATTTCCGCTGGTTTTGCACTCCACCTACGATGACGGTTCGCACGAAAAAGGCTTTTGCATTGTGCTGCAAACAAACGCAAAATTATAAACGCCCGTTGGCGTTTTTAGCATACTCCAACTGTAATGATCCATCTCTGCTGTCCAAGTTTATTTTTTGCTTTCGAAGCTGTATCAAGTGAACGAATCTGGGCGCGACCTACGGGGCTTTAATTTATTAGCTAAATTGCTGCAAACGTTCCAGTGAGAATGTCTATGCTGTCAAATGAGGTTTGTTTTTCAACCTGGTGAAAAGAAATGCACGTCTAGCATCTCTGCGCAAATATCGCTGTCTGTTCCCAACGAACGTAACAAAAGCTGCTGTCCAATCCGGTTTGCAGTTATGGCAACTGATCTGATGTCATAGTATCAGGTTTTCGTTTTCGCAGCAGCATTAGTTTGTCAAGAAGCGCTGAAACGCTGTTCTAATTGATCAGTATTCCCATCAACATGTGGTCCCCGTGGTTCTGTGGTTAGCGATGTCGGTCGGCTAGCTCTCCCACACGGTTGTGATATCGGGTTCGATTCCCGATCGAGTCGAGGATCTTTTCGAGCTGGAAATTTTCTCGATTCAGCACTGGGGCACGGTGTATCGTTGTACTTATCCTACACATACAAAATGTGCCAAAAACAATATCGATAACGAATTCTCTCAACTAATCTTAGTTGATCGAGACCGCTATTAGCCCCAAGGCTAAGCGTGCGATATTGTTTATGTTTTCAATTTTTGCCCGAACTGCCAGCCGCAATTGCCTTTGTGATTGACATGACTGTCATTGAATTTTTCACCACAATAAGTATCACCGCAGAGCTCTGCTTTCTGTAGGATTGTCCCAAAATAGGCAGAGCAATCCAATCGTCTGATCGCAATCAGCAGCGTGAACCATGAATATACCTATCAATGAACGCTTGGCTGCCAGCAAAAAATGTGCTCAAAGATTGTGCCTTTTTTCTCGACCTCCAACGAATGCTTGTTCGCCGTCGGCAATTCATATATGGTGAAAATCAATCTGTCCGATGGATGTGGGTTGAAACATATTGTCTTCAGTTGTCTTTTTTTCCGTTTTCACACCCCCGCCTTACTCGTGTCGAGACTGTTCATTTAGTTCATCATTGCAGACCAAATTGTTTCATCTCATCTCTTGATGAGATTCCAATCGTGATTTATTAGCTTTATTACACGTAGGCTGTCACGGGTCAGACCATTGAAAGTAGATTTCAACATTCTCCCGGGAGTGTGAAAAGGGCGGATCTCGTAGGAATCATAAATCATCAACTCGAAGGAACGTTGTTGGTAAGTAGGGTAAACGAACAGACGATTGGATTAGCTTCGGGAAAAGTGGTGTCCACTTGACTTTAGTTTAGTTTGTTTGTTCGCCCGGTAAGTCAGTGAAGTTTAGCTCAGTTGCTTTCGCTCCTAGGAGGACACTCCACTCGACCTTCCGGATGCATAATGCTGGAAATGTCTGGCTGCTGACAGTGGCTGTCACTGACTCGATTATCTTACAGAGTGCCCCCGAGACCGGCCAGCAGGAAAAGACTAAGAAAACTACTCTTCTTTATGTTTTGTTCGTTGAATTAACAGCGTTCAAGGGATTGTATAACTTTTTTGTCCTGTAGTGGTAATCTGAGCTTCGGGTGAACCACAGTTGTGCATTTCGGCCCACAAACTGACAGTGGTAGGGGCGTGAGATAGCTTCCAGCAGAGTAAAAAGTAGAACTTAATAAACTGCTTGGAAATGGAGTTACTACTTCGAAACACAATTTAAAAAAAAATCAAGTTGTGCACATTTCAATCCGCGTTTGTTATAAGTTAAACCAAGTTAGGCCTGTCGGTTTACAGTTGCAGAAAATTAATCTTCTTATTTATTTATAACTCCAAACTGTCCATCTTTCGGAACAAGCGGCAATTCCGTTTCTCTACGGCAAGAAAAAAGATTCTCTGACATTTTCGCCCCGGAAACTACCGGCGTTAAACCTGTTCGTCACACCGTATTCTAGAGCTACCTGTTAAAAAAACCTTGTCAAGGGTAACTACATAGAAAAGATGATGAGTTCGTGAATAAATTATTGCGGTCATTATTCGAATGAGCTCTCCTCTGCTATTGACATGTTTTTCACATTGTGTTCTACATTGCAAGCATTTTTTTTTTGTTACCAAATCGATCACGGGTGAAAGCAAAGGGTGACTTTTTCTGTCTACAACGGCGAGCTAAATATGACAAATGGAACACCTTGAGGTTAATATGGCTTACGTGCTCTCGGCGAAACTCATTGTTATTCATTGGATGGAAGACCACAAAGGGGGTGTTGGTCCGTTGACATGACAGTGTACTTGGGTTTTAAAGTAGTGTTAGCTTATTACTTTCAAACGATTTCATGCGAAACAAGAACAGTATATAAATTTGAACCAACTGTGAAATGTCCGCCGCATGAAGGTTCGAGTTAATAATGATGTTTGATACGCTGGCCCTAAACATCAACCTCTAAAAATGAATGATTATACTTAGTAAAGTGGGCAAAGTATGTAATGTAAAAATTTTCCTCATGCAAACTAGACTCGAACCCGCACTTTTTGATGTCTCCGACATAGTATATTGGCCAATTAAAAACGGCCAATTCTAAGTCGCAACTTCTGTTCTGTTAGTAAACATAAAGGTAGTCATAAGAAAAAAAAGCGGAGTTGAAAGTATTCTTCGATTTTGGTGCCATTTAGCCATTCAAAAACGCCTCAAGGGCTCCCACATACTCTAACTCGAACATAAACCTTGCGCCTTCTTTCACTATTGAATCTGTGGAGACGCTAGAATAACTATTCGACATCGTTCTAGGTAACGACTTTAGGGGGAAATTTTGATTAAGAGCTCCATAGTAATATTCCAAAGAAATTTTTTTTTTCTACAAATGTGCACCATTTTCCTGTAATGACAAATCAGGATGGCCCAAATTTTCGATGGAATCCAGCAGCTAACTTTTTTATCTTTGCAGATAGAGTTAGACGATGTTCTCTAATGTTGCAGCCCCATCAATTTTGCACAACTTTGTAGAAAAAAGTTTTTCTATTTTTCTAAATTTCGAAAAAAATTACTAAATCACAAAAAGAAAATTACAGGTGTGGCCACAAAGTTCAAACAATAAAAAAAGAAAAATTATATCTAATTAAGCATTTCTGTGACTTTTAGTGCCCCTAGCCATTTCCAAAACGCTTCAAAATTGTCCATCCTCTCAAACGAACGTGAGCCGTGCGCCTCCTTTTACTGTGAAATCGGTGGAGACGCCGAATAATCTTTGCACATTATTGTTATATATTAGAGAAAATTTTGTTCTAATGGGTAGTAACATAGGATGAGAAGGTTATTTTTATGTAATAACAAATTAGGCGTCGTACACAAATTACGTGACGCATTAAAAGGGGGAAGGGGGGTTGAGTTTGCGTTACTTATTGTGATATATGGGGTCGGGGGATGGGGGGTAGTTAAAACTGTTACGTAACTATGATTTTCCTTCAAAATCGATTTTTTTTGGGGGTTAAGCGTTACATAATTCTAGGGGGGAGTCATATTGAACGTTGCTTATCGTTACAAGGGGTAGAAGCGTTCGTAATTTGTGTACGAACGCTTCTACCCCATGTAACAAATTTCTCTATTAAATCAGAAATCCAACTTTCGTCTCGTATTCCAAAATAGGTATTTGGCTATAATCTTTCCTTTTTTTTTCAGTTTGAGCTCTAGTACCGCACCTGTAGTTTTATCATTGAGATTTAGTAATCGTTGTCCTAGTGTGGAGGGGGTCGGGGGGTGGTCTTTTGATGCGTCTTTGGAACGTCAGAGAGCACCTAAATTCACATAAATGGTTAAATAGCTGTAATCTTTCATTTCTTTACAGTTTGAGCATTGAGGCTACACCTGTACTTCTCTTTTTGTGATTTAGTAAAATAGCTCTAAACCGGATATTTTGAAAAATAGAAAAAAAATCTTTTTCTGCAAAGCTACGCAGAATTAACGGTACTACAGCATTGTGCAGCATCGTTTACCTCTATTAGCAGAGATGAGAAAGTTAGATGCTGGATTCCATCGAAAATTGGGTCACTCTAATTTGTGATTACAAGAGCGTATGCGCTTCACCATATTGCACAATTTTGTAGAAGAAAGTTTTTTTCTCAGAATATTACCATCAAGCTCCAGATTTCATTACATTTCAACTGGTCTGCTGTCGAATGGTTAACCTAGCGTCTCCACCAATTCAACAGCGAAAGGAGGCGCACGGTTAACGTTTGCGTGAGAGGGGAATGAACAGCATATAAATACCTTAATAAAAAATTATTTAAAATAATATTCAACACAAACGAGTTGACAAATCAGTATTCACTGATCAATTTTTATCTCCAAATCGGAGACTATAACACAGTGTAACAAAAATTGACTTTTATTTCTACCTTGGCTTCTATATATAATTTTTTTGTGTATTTTTATGCAAAACTAAATTTCCCAAAGTTTGAACATATTTCAACTTAAGGGGCAACAATGGCGCCATTTTGAATTTTTGAGAAACCGGTAATTTTTTATGTTTTTTCGACGCCATTTTGTTTTAAGACCGAATATCAAAATTCTAAGAGTTTGTCCACATATTAGCATCTTTTTATTCATCTTTTGAGAAAAAAAAAACAGATCTTAAATTGGACAAAAACTGAGCTCAAAACGGTGATTCTACGAAACCGGTTTTGATATTGTAGGGGAATCGGGACAAAATCGACATTTTGCTGACATTTTACGTGGATCAGACACCTACCATTCGAATTCTGAGACTTTTTTACTCAAAATAAGATATAATTTGACTACTACTCTAAGATATTAGCGAATTACCATTAATACTCAGAAAAAATCGATATTATTTTGCTTTGTGAAATATACTAAAACTATGCCAAAACCGGTTTCGTAGAATCACCGTTTTGAGCTCAGTTATTGTCCGATTTAAGATCTGTTATTTTTTTTTTTCAAAAGATGGGCAAAAGGATGCTAATATGTGGACAAACTCTTAGAAATTTGATATTTGGCCTCAAAACAAAATGGCGTCGGAAAAACCACAAAAATTTCCAGTTTCTCAAAAATTCAAAATGGCGCCATTGTTGCCCCTTAAGTTGAAATATGTTTAAACTCTGGGAAATTTATTTTCGCATCAAACTTCATCAAAAAATCATACATAGAAGCCAAGGTAAAAAAATTGTTGCATTGTGTAATTTATCGAGTCCGACCTGTACTAAAACATCGCGGAATATCACTTCACTCTACTTGCAAGGATAGAAAAGTTAGACGCTTGATTTCATCGAAACTTTTAGCCACTCTTAGGCGTCGTACACAAATTACGTAACGCTAAAAACCTAGATTTCAGCCCCCTTCCCCCCCTCCCTATTTAACGATAGGTAACGTCAGATGTGACTCCCCCCACCCCTAAAATTACGTAACGCTGGACAACCTGTCTCCCTCCAAATTTTCAATTTTGAGCAAACATCACAGTTACGTAACGTGCTCAACTATAATGGAATATATATAATTTGTG
Organism: Wyeomyia smithii; assembly: GCF_029784165.1. Lineage (NCBI taxonomy): Eukaryota > Metazoa > Arthropoda > Insecta > Diptera > Culicidae > Wyeomyia > Wyeomyia smithii. The sequence continues at coordinate 164,840,573 of NC_073694.1, forward strand.
TATTCTGCCGAAGAATATCATCAATCGTGTAAACCAGAAGATTTGAATCTTAATAACTTCGTCGTTAGTTTGGATCTAAACTGGTTGTAACTTGAAACACGAATGCTTGTGAAAGCTACATATATCTTAGAGCAAAGTAATATTTAAGTTAGCAGCCGTTCGTGCTGAATCGCGTACATGAAAAAGTTACAAGTACGACACAACATATACGATAGAATACCACCCGTGAGCCGATATTATATTCAGATTTCATCAAAATCAGATTTCTAGTTTAGAGTTTATGTATCAAAATGTAAAAATCACGAAACATCAATATGTCAGAAACTACACAACCGATTTGAACAAAATTAATTTCAAATGAACGGGCTACCTAAAAACCCTTCACTTTCGAATTTTATGAAGATTGAACTTGTGTTTCAAAAGTTATGGAAAGAAACGTGTTCTGGAGACTATTTAATCTCACTCATGTTTCTCAGAGATGGCTGGACCGATTTTCATAAAATCGGTGTCAAATGGCAGGTCTTGACGCCCCATAAGACCCCATTGAAATTTTTTGCAATCGGACATTTACTTTGCCTGTTATGTTTAAAAATGTGAAATCCAGCTATGAAAAGAAAGATATTCAGAAGACTACATAAGCTCATTCACTTTTCTCTTAGATGATTGAACCGATTTCCACAAAATAAGTGTCAAATGAAAGGTTTAGCTGCCTCATAACACCCTATTGAATTTTGCTGTAATCGGACTGTAACTTCGTCTGTAATGTATCGAAATGTGAAAACCACAAAACTTCATTATCTTAGAAACTTCAAAACCGATTTGAACAATATTGATATCAGATGAACGGGCTATGTAAGGGTTAACTGATGAATTATGATTGAACACTTGGTTTCAAAGTTTGGCTGCCCTTTTTATTTGATTATAATCGGACTTAGGCAACCGTTATGTATTAAATTGTAATAACAACGAAAGTCTATTATCACAAAGATTACACGACTTATTTGAACATAACAAGTGTCATACGAACGAGTCATTTCTCAAACTTACAAATAACAAACTTCATAACAATTTGATATGTGGTTCAAAAGTTATGGAAAGAAAAGAAACTCAAAGGCTATTTAAAACTGCTTTGATCAATATATGTGGCAACAATATAATTTAAATGTGGTATCGTCCTATTTGAACGTTCTTGGTATTGCTCGTGATTAAATTGTTCGAAATTAAGAGTCATTGCTTTTATTTCGCTATTTCTTAAGCACTAACATTACGTCAAATTTTCAATTTTATACTTCAACTACAACATCAATATTTCAGAACCCAAAGAGTGAAAATACCTTTATTTGATTTAAGCATTTATGTAAATTAATTTTTACAAATAATAAGTTTGAATTAGAAAGGCTGCGTCTGACCGCTAGGTGGATTAATTTAGGTTTTTAAAATAAATGTATACTTCTTGGAAATGCTGCAAAAAGTAATGCTCGGGATTGATTTCATTATTTTTTTCACAAAACCTACTGACCTCTCTTTGCTATTACAGGAAGAATTCGATTATCCGAAGCATTGAATTTTTGTTCCACTCTTGATAATCGAATCACAAAAAATAATAATCAATTTTGCGATCAACGAACATAAAATGAAAATTTTGTTTTTTTTTTTTTGCTTGTATTGGCAAAGCCAAAAGTTATTTCTGAGGAGAACAAGGATAAATCTGACGTTTTTATCAGAGACATGAATGGGTTTTCTCGTTCAACTCGAGTTCAAGCGACGAACCCGGTGAGCAATTACTATCATGTAAGTTGACGCGTTTTGGCAATGGTTAGGGACACCAAAATTCACAAAAAATGGTTTAAAACTACAATTTTTCTAGCGCAGCCATTTCGAGCACTAGGGCAGCACTTCTTTTAGCTTCTGTCGACCAGTGCACAATGGTACAGAGAGGCTCTTCAGGCGGACATGAGCATTTCGATGTGATTTTGTTGTTTCAGAGCCATAGTTTATTCGAATAAGTTGTTTTCATCGTTATCCTTCATTTAGGTGCAATGAAAAAATTAGGGTGGTTCTGAAATCAGCGAAAAAAAATTCTTTTTATATGCAGAAACAATTGCATACATTCTTCTGCAAAATTGTAGATCAACTAATTTCATGCAACTTTATTAAAAAAAAATTTTTATGAGCTATTGAATCGACCGATTCAGAGCAATTTTTCGTAACTGGGTTATGGTGGGTAACAAAAAAAACAGTGTTTTTACTCTATTCCTAAGGTTCAAATTTAATAACAAAGTTGTCTTCGTAGTACTCTGCAATCTTGAAAAGACGCAACTATTGACGCTAAAAACATTGTCGATATGTTGAACAGAAGAAGAGTGAACATTTAACATTTATTTACTTAGCATCATCGGACAACAGGGTCTACATGAAAATAAAACTTCAAAACTAACAAATTAAAAAGAACTTCGGCTACGCAATCGACATTTAAACGTTTCACAGCTAATATTGAAGTCGAACAAATGGAATACGGAATTAAAAATTTTACACATGGCAGTAATTGGTTCGTTTTGACCATATGCAGTCAGATGAAAAGGAATTCTGAGAAGGTCAGTTGTACGGAGAATTCTGGAGGACGCGTTAACATTGATATTGGCTAGAATCCATGGCGCATCTATTGATCCACAAAGCACCTTTCCAACAAATACAGCACGCATGTCATCTCTTCTTTCCTCTAATGTGTCCATATCCAGCAACCTGCACCTATCTATATATGGAGGAAGCTCCACAGAATCTGTCCAAGGGAGACCTCGAAGTGCATATCTGATGAACCTTCTCTGTACCGATTCGATTCGTGCAGTCCAGAGCCCAGTATAAGGACTCCAAACAACTGCCGCTGTTTCATGGACAGAGCGTACAAGCGTATAGTACAATGCTCGTTGGTAGTACGGAGCACGGAACTCATTAGCAATTTTCATTATAAATCCCAGGTTCTTGCTTGCTTTGGAAATGATACTGCTGTAATGATCGTGGAATCTGAGTTCGGTATCCAGCAGAACGCCGAGATCTTTTAAACCGTAACTCGCTCAATATCCTGACCGTAGTTGTATTAGAGTAGTGTATTCGATAGGGGTTTTTCTTCGGCTGAAGCTGATTACGGAGCACTTGGCAACACTGATACTGAGACGGTTACAAACACACCATTTATGGAATATATATCAATCAATTTTTGTAACTCAATACAATCAGTAACAGAGTAAACTACGAAATAGATTTTTAGGTCATCAGCGTACACGATTCTGCATCCTGGAGGCAGTGCCAAGAAGAGAGTGAAGAGGTATTAACGTCAAAATTCCAGATAATCGACGCCGACCTGTATACGTCTTTATTTTTTCACTTGGTTGACAAAAACGTTATATATATTAGTATTATTTTGTAATTTTCATCAATTTATCGTTTGAGTTTTTGACTATTTTAGTTTTTTACCTCTGAGTAATGCAAAAGAAAAATACGTTTTTATTTTATTTTACAAATTGTAATTTTTTATTTGGTTTTAATTTCGCACTAATTTCTTATGAACTAAAGATGTCTTTTTGTGCTGTTGGTAATCTTTTGCATCACCAATAATTTTTAAAAAGGGTTCATGTAAATAGGTTATAGCTAATTACAGAAAAATTGTAATGCCGAAACGGTTTGTTCGATCGGTGAAACGTCTTCAGCAACGTTGCATATGGCTATTTTGTCTCTCGGAAAGTAATATGCATTTTCATTCAAAAAAAAAAATTAAAAAACGCATAAAAATCGCTCAAAAAGATTCCAGTGTAATCAAATACACTTACATTTAAGTTTTAAAAATATTTTTCTTTATTGAAAAACATATTTTTTCATGGTGTATATTTTTATCTTACAGACTAGATTATTATCTAAAACTTTGCCGAAGACATCACACGGTTTTACCTTTTGACCGTTTTACATTTTAATATTTTAATCTTTTAATCTTCTTATTATTTATTTCTTACCTCTCAATTGTTCTTTTAACCTTTTTTACTTTTTTACTTCTTAATTTGCTTTTTTACCTGTTAAACTTTTTACATTATTATCTTCCTTCCATTTTACCTTTTTACCTCTTATTTTTTTTACCTTTTTACCTTTTCACCTATTTACCTTTTTACCTTTTTACCTTTTCACCTTTTCACCTATTTACCTTTTTACCTTTTTACCTTGTTACCTTTTTACTATTTTACCTTTTTACCTTTTTACATTTTTACCTTCTTACCTTCTTACCTTTTTACCTTTTTACCTTTTTACCTTTTTACCTTTTTACCTTTTTACCTTTCAACCTTTTTTCCTTTTACCCTATTCACATTTTTACATTTTTACCTTTTTAGCTTTTTACCTGTTTTCCTTTTTACGTTTTTACATTTTTACCTTTTTACCTTTTTACCTTTTTACCTCTTTACCTTTTTACCTTTTTACCTTTTTACCTTTTTACCTTTTTACCTTTTTACCTTTTTACCTTTTTACCTTTTTACCTTTTTACCTTTTTACCTTTTTACCTTTTTACCTTTTCACCTTTTTACCTTTTTACCTTTTTACCTTTTTACCTTTTTACCTTTTTACCTTTTTACCTTTTTACCTTTTTACCTTTTTACCTTTTTACCTTTTTACCTTTTTACCTTTTTACCTTTTTACCTTTTTACCTTTTTACCTTTTTACCTTTTTACCTTTTTACCTTTTTACCTTTTTACCTTTTTACCTTTTTACCTTTTCACCTATTTTACCTTCTTCTACCTTTTACTTTCTTTTACCATTCTACCTCCTTTAACCGTTTTACCTTCTTTTACCTTTTAACTCCTTTTTACCGTCTTTTATCTTTTTACTTTTTTTTATTTTTTAACCTTCTTTTACCCTTTCTACCTTCTGTTAGTGATTTGCTTTATATTACCGTTTTACCTTGTTTAGCTGTTAACTTCTTTTATCATTTTACCTTCTTCCACCTTCTACTTACTTTTACAATTTTACCTTTTTATACCTTTTCACTTTCTGTTCCTATTTTACCGTCGTTTTACCATCTTTTACCTTTCACCTTTTTACTTTCTTTTACTTTTTTACCTTCTTTTACCATTTCTACCTCCTGTTAGCTTTTGCTTGATTTTACCTTCTAGCTTCTTTCACCTTTTTGCCTTTTAACCATTTTACCTTCGTTGGCCTCTTTACCTTTCTACTTTTTTACCTTCCTTCACCTTTCCATCTTCATACACCACTCTATTTTTTACCTTCTACTGCATTTTTGACTTATTTCACAATTTTACCTTCTTTTTGACTTCTTTTGCGCCATATACCTTTCCCTTTACCTTTTGCTTTCTTTAAACCATTCACCTTCTACATAACAATATCGCACGCTAGCCTGGGGGCTAATGCGGTCTCGATCAACTAGATTAGTTGAGAGAATTTGTTATCGATATTGTTTTCGGCACATTTTGCATGTTGTAGGATAAGAACAACGATACACCGTGCCCCAGTGCTAAGTCGCGAAAATTTCCAGCTCGAAAAGTTCCTCGACCTGATCGGGAATCGAACCCGATATCACAACCGTGTGGGAGAGCTAGCCGACCGACTTCGCTAACCACAGAAACACGGGGACCACTAACTTTCATTTACAATTTACCCTATTTTGTCTATTTACCTTCTTCTACTTTTCTAGCTTTTTTATACCTAATTCTTTTTTGATTTCTTTTACGCGTTTTACCTTTTCTTTTACCTTTTCACCTTCTTTTACGTTTTACCTTCTTTTCCATTTTCACCTTCTTCTACCTGTTTATCTTCATAAGTTTTCATTCACTCTGTAACCTTTTTATTTTATTTTACCATTTTACCTTTTCCCGCTTTTTATCTTCTTATTCGTTCTACCTACTTTTACGCTTTTACCTTTTTTACTTGTTACCTCCTTTTATCTTTTACCTTATTTTATCTTTTACCTTATTTTACCATTTTTGCGCTTTTTTACCTTCTCTTATTTTTTTACCTTCTTACCGTTCTACCTTCTTTTCACTTAAAAATTTTTTAATTTTCTCTTTTTTTTTCCTTTTTCTCTTTTTTATGTTTTTACCTTCTTTTAAAATTTTACTTTTTTTTTACCTTCTACTTTTCTTACATTCTCTTACCATTTCACATTCTTTCACCTTCTCTTACCTCTTTACCCGCTTTTACCTTTTTACCTCCTATTACCTTTTTACCTTACGTTACTTTTTGTCCTTCTTTTATCTTTTCACCTTCTTTTACCTTTTTAACTTCTCTTTCCTCATTACCTTCTTTTGCCATTTTATTTATTTACTCTTAAGTTTGAAACCTTTTACAGTTTTCCTTCCTTATATTAATACTCCTCACCTTTTTATCATTTTCACCTTTTTTTACCCTTTTAACTTTTTTTACCTTTCTGCCCTTATTTAATTTTATCTTCATCTTTTTTTAATTTTTACCTGTTTACCTCTTCATTTTATTACCATTTTATCTCTTTACCTTTTTAACTTTTTACCTTTTGACCTTTTCACAGTTTTGGCTACTTCACCTTTTTACTTTTTTATTTTTTTTACCTTGTTACCTTCTTCTCCTTTTTACTTTCTTTCTTATCTTCTACGTTTTTAGCTTTTTACCTTCTCATCTTTTTACATTTTTACATTTTTATTTTTTAATCTTTTTACCTTTATATCTTCTTACCTCTTTTGCCTTTTTAACTTTAAACTTTCATGTCGTTTTACTTTTTCAAAGGTTTCCTATTTACCTTCTTAGCTTCTTACTCTCTCCTTTTTGCATTTTTCTTGTCATAGTGCTTTTTTGGTGTTTAAAAAAAATTTTACAGCCAAAACGGTTTGTTTGATAGGCAAAGTGTCATTGGCAAAATTGTAGATAACAATTTCATCCTTCAAAAATAAATATTAATGATTTCTCCATAATCGGACTTTCGCATTGTCCAGGTTTCCATTAAATAATCAGATTTCTAAAAAATGAGCTTTTTAGATAATTAATTTTCAATTTTTCCTTTATCTTTTCTCGAAAAAAATTTTTTTTTTCAGAATGTATATTTTTTTCGAGCAAGATCGCGTCCAATGACCTATGATCGAATATCGACCATTTTTGGTTTTAATGAAACTTTGCACACGGCTTAGCAAACTTTTCACAGATGGAGAGATTTTTTATACCCATGAGTTGCGTACTTTACAAACAGTTATTATTAAGTAGGTAAGTAGGTAGTGTTGCACGACAAACATATTTTTTATAAAACATTCGGCAAGGGGGAAGGTGTAGGTAGGCTAAGGTACAGCGTTTGAGTTATTTATCCAATCGTTTTGATATCAAAGAATGAATTGTATATTTTTGATAAAGCATTCCAATGAACGTATGGTTTTTGCTGGAGAACCACGGACAAATTAAGAAAAACGTGTATTTTCCGAAATATTAATAATTTTTCGAGCTTAAATTAGAAATAACTCGAAAACCGATGCCTTTAGGATGTTAACTACCAAGAGCTTTTTGATTCAAAATGACTCTCTGCATCTTTGAAAATCATCAGAATAAAAATATTTTGAAAAATGTTCGAATTAGAATTTTTATAAAAAAATAATCTACCATAAAAAAATTATTTTCATTTCTCCTTCCTGACCTTTCTTTTAAAGTTGCGTATTCACGTCAAGTTTCTTATAAAAAAAAATAAAAAAAAATTCAACTCTTTTTTTTTAAATTTTTTTTTTGTACAGTGTATATTTTTTTTATGATCCATTTTTAATTCCCTACAACTCATTCTCAGACAGTTTTTCTATACAGCCAACCATTTCTGGGCTACAATGCTTCGAATAAAACCTATGCCAAAAGGCTTACGCCCTTCTAGAATGTAACTCATGGGTGTAAAAATCTCTCCATCTGTGAAAAATGCTCAGTTTGCTAAGCTAAATACGTGTGCAAAGTTTCATTCAAATCTAAAATGGTCGAAAATTTCGCGTATTTCCAGGTCATTTGAAATGATTTTGCTCTATTATCTGCAACTTTGCCGAAGACACAGATTAAACAAACCCACGGTGTTCCAAATACCGTTATTATAAAATAAAATACGCCATCGAAACTGTTAATGTCAGTTGGTTTGTATTACTGCCCTGCACTTCTGAACCAAATTTGAAAATCATCGTTAGAATAATTTTTGAGTTACACCCTATTAAAGTTTTAGGGAGGATTTTTCATACAAATATACTCAAACAACCCTTTCAAAACGAACATAAATCATAGTAGGTATTGTTTCGCAGGCAACATATGCCCATTGACGGCCTTTCTGGAAGGTTTGAGCTGTATTTGGACCACCAGAAAATTGTTCGGATTAAATAACTCCGGGTAAAATGCAAAAATTGTCATTTCACCCGGGGCCTTACCGAAAAACATTATTTGACACCTAAGCAATTCTCGCTGAAACCACTAGGTGCACAAGGTCTTTTCATTTATGTTTAGTTATTAGACAAGATGAATGGAGCACTTACAATAAAGTAACACACAAATCCTTTCAACATTGGAATGTATATGTAATAACTAGAACTCAATTGAACCTTTTTAGGTCTATCAAGTACATAATATGAGCAATTTGTACAAGTTGAAACCTCATTTTTTATCTTTTCTATGATATTCGAGGTTTGAGGCAACCAACTTATGACTGCTGATTTTTTGCAAATTTTGGAAACGGGTCTTTGAGGCATCATTTACCACCAAAACTAAAAAAAAATGAATTGTGCCAATCATTAATTCAACTAAGGATAAACAGGGTGCTGTTTCACGATAACATGGGAGCGATAAAAACCATTCATCATTCCGTCCCGAACGCTCGGCAATAACGGACGCATTAAGTGGTTGTCTCGCTATAAAACCGATATTGTGTGGAAAAAATCGAAAAAGGCATTGCTTACCCGGTCGCGTTTCAAAGAGTGCGAAGTGCGGTGTGAAGATAAGCTGATAATCCGCAGTGAAGGTCATCCTGCTATTGTGCTTTAGTGGTGTCGCTGCGCAGCTGCCCGTTCCAGCACCGAAAGACTCGGTGATTGTTTTTTGAAGACAACAAAGAAGAAGAGGTACGTGTTTCTTTGCCAGGTACTGTTGCGCTAGTTTGAGCGCAATGGATGTGGATCCCTTAGCCCCCGATCCCCCGTCTCCAAACCCACCCGACCCTGTCCCTCCTGTTCACCCCCCCTCTGTCCCTGCTTTAGTCAATCATCGTCCCAGGCTTTACCCAGACGGATCAACGGGTCCACTGGCTCTCTACATGAGGCCCAAACCAGGAGGAAAATCACTGAACACGTTACAAATCGCGAAAGATCTGACGTCACGATACAAGGCCGTGACCGAAATCGCAAAAGTCAGACCAAACAAGCTCCGTGTCGTGGTCAATGATCTGGATCAGGCCAACGATATAGCTCGCTCTGAGCTCTTTACACGCGAGTATCGCGTGTATGTACCTGCACGAGACGTGGAGATCGACGGTGTAATAACCGATTCGAGTCTGACTGTTGAGTGTATTCTGGGAAGCGGCGTCGGCTGCTTCAAAAAATCCACTACCGAGGCGAAAGTATTGGATGTTAAGCAATTACGGTCCATGTCGCTCGTCTCCGGTAAAAAAGTATACACTCCGTCAGACTCGTTTCGCGTTACGTTTGCCGGATCTGCACTCCCTAGCCACGTTTCTATCAACCAGGTTCGTCTGCCTGTGCGTTTGTATGTGCCCCGTGTTATGAATTGCACCAATTGCAAGCAGTTAGGCCATACAGCTGCCTACTGCTGCAATAAGGCACGGTGTGGCAAGTGTGGGGAGACTCATGCGGAAGATTCTTGCAGTGTAAACGCTGAAAAGTGTATTCACTGCGGGGAAAATCTGCATGAGCTTTCCGCATGCCCGGTGTACATGCAACGCAGAGATAAAATTAAACGGTCTCTTAATAGGCGCTCAAAGCGTTCTTACGCTGAGATTCTTAAGAAGACCGTGACCACTTCTACCATAACATCGAACCCCTTTGATCTGTTGTCTTCAGATGAAACCGACTCTGGTGAACCACTAGAGGGAACTTCTTTTGCCTGTCTTGGGAAGACTAGAAAGAGGAAAAATCTTTCCTCTCCTAAGCTTCCCAGGAAAGGACCTAAGGTTTCTCAAGATGGAATGAATAATACGAACAAATCTAAAAGTGCTGCGGAAAAACCGAAGCAAACTCCTCCTGGGCTTGCAAATCTAAAGTCCCAGAAGGAGTTCCTAGCACTTCCTGGAACATCTAAAACCCCAGTTGTTCCTTTTGCACACCCAGATAATCAAATTAACTCTGGATTGGTGAATTTTTCTAACATCGTGGACTGGATTTTTGAAAACTTCAATATACCTGATCTAATTAAAAATTTCCTTACAGTACTTCTCCCAACAGTTAGATCATTTTTGAAGCAGTTGACTGCCCAATGGCCCCTCCTTGCAGCGATTGTATCCTTCGATGCATAATTCCACTGCGTATATGAAGGATTCTATCTCTGTCTTACAGCGGAATTGTAGAAGTATTTTACCAAAAATTGATTCACTTAAAGTTTTGATAAATCAAAACAAATGCGATGCATTTTCCCTTTGTGAAACTTGGCTTACTTCAAATATTGATCTTAACTTCCATGATTTTAATATTATTCTAGGGACTTATTCTAGGTACTTCTAGGGATTAAAAAGTGCTATTCATTCTATCGTATTAACCTCCCCTCGATTCCAGGCATCGAAGTTGTTGCATGTCAAATGACAATACAAGGTAAAGAGCTTTGTATTGCCTCAATATATATTCCTCCCAGAGCACAGGTTGGGCAACGGCTGCTCTTTGATTTAATAGAACTTCTTCCCTCGCCACGTTTGATTTTATGAGACTTCAACTCTCATGGTGTGGCTTGGGGTTCCCCTTACAATGATAACCGCTCCTCTTTGATCTATAACCTTTGCGATGACTTCGACATGACTATTTTGAACAACGGTGAAATGACACGTATCCCGAAACCTCCGGCGCGCCCAAGCGCTTTGGATCTATCCTTATGTTCGACGTCGCTACGGTTGGATTGCTCATGGAAGGTAATCCTCGATCCTCACGGTAGCGACCATTTGCCTATTCCTATTTCAATTACTAACGGTTCAACTCGCATGCGACCAATTGACATTCCGTATGACCTCACACGGAATGTCGATTGGAAGTTATACGAGGAGATGATTTCAAAAACGGTCGATTCGATTCAACATCATCCACCGCTTGAAGAATACAACCTCCTCGCGGGCTTGATTCTCGACGCCGCGTTGCAAGCCCAAACGAAGAAATACCCTGGCGTAACGATCAAAGAACCGCCTCCCACTCCGTGGTGGGACAAAGAGTGCTCCGATGCCTACACGCAAAGATCCGACGCGTATCTGACCTTCCGGGATACAGACGATGCCGACGACTTTAAACGTTATTCGGAGCTTGATACCAAGTTTAAAAGCTTGACTAAGGCAAAGAAACGCGGATATTGGCGTCGGTTCGTAAACGAGACGTCGATGGAGACATCAATGAGCACTCTTTGGAACACAGCCCGAAGAATGCGGAATCGCGTAACGGTCAACGAAAGCGAGGAGTCTTCAAGTAGGTGGATATTTGATTTTGCCAGGAAAGTATGTCCGGACTCTGTTCCTGAGCAAAATAATGTTCGTGATGCGTCTCCGGGCCACGACGCGATAGAATCACCTTTTACGATGGCAGAATTTTCAGTTGCCCTCCTGTCCTGTAACAATAACGCGCCTGGGTTAGATAGAATCAAATTCAACTTGTTGAAGAATCTACCCGGCAATGCCAAGAGGCGCTTGTTGAACTTGTTCAATAAGTTCCTGGTGCAAAACATTGTACCGCATGATTGGAGGCAAGTGAAGGTGATCGCCATCCAAAATCCAGGGAAACCAGCTTCTGATCACAACTCTTATAGGCCGATTGCAATGCTATCCTGTATTCGGAAATTGATGGAAAAAATGATACTCCGTCGCTTAGACCACTGGGTCGAATCAAATGGTCTGCTATCAGATACTCAGTTTGGCTTCCGCCGTGCCAAAGGGACGAATGATTGTCTTGCGTTGCTTTCAACAGATATTCAGCTGGCGTATGTTCGCAAAGAACAAATGGCGTCTGCTTTCTTGGACATTAAGGGGGCTTTTGATTCCGTTTCTATTGACATTCTTTCGGGTAAACTTCACCGACAAGGATTTTCTACAATTTTAAACATTTTTTTGCACAATTTGTTGTCCGAAAAGCATATGCATTTTACGCATGATGATTTGGCAACTTTTCGAATTAGCTACATGGGTCTTCCCCAGGGCTCATGTTTAAGCCCCCTTCGTTACAATTTTTATGTAAATGACATCGACGAATGTCTGGCAAATTCATGCTCGATAAGACAACTTGCCGACGACAGCGTGGTCTCTGTTACAGAAGCCAAAGCTGCCGATTTGCAAGGACCATTGCAAGATACCTTGGACAATTTGTCTGCTTGGGCTTTACAGCTAGGTATCGAATTCTCTCCGGAGAAGACTGAGATAGTAGTTTTTTCTAGGAAGCATGAACCTGCTCAGCTTCAAACACAATTAATGGGTAAAACGATCTCTCAGGTTTTGGTGCATAAGTATCTTGGTGTCTGGTTCGACTCTAAGGGCACCTGGGGTTGCCATGTTAGGTATCTGATGAAGAAAAGTCAGCAAAGAGTAAAGTTTCTTCGTACAATAACCGGATCATGGTGGGGAGCCCACCCAGGAGACCTTATAAGGCTTTACCAAACAACGATATTGTCTGTAATTGAATACGGGTGTTTCTGCTTCCGCTCCGCAGCAAACACACATTTGATCAAATTGGAGCGAATACAATATCGTTGTTTGCGTATCGCCATAGGTTGCATGCAATCGACCCATACGATGAGTTTGGAGGTCTTAGCCGGAGTTCTACCGTTGAAAAACTACTTCTGGAGCCTGTCTTCTCGTATTCTTATCAAATGTGAGGTCTTGAACCGTCCTGTGATTGAAAATTTTGAAAGGTTAATCGAACTCAATTTTCAAACCCGTTTTATGACATTGTATTTCAATCACATGTCCCAAAATATTAACCCTTCTTTGGATATTCCAAATCGTGTCAACTTATCAAATACTTCTCATTCTACTGTGTTTTTCGATACATCCATGATAGAAGAAACTCGTGGAATCCCGGATCATTTACGCGTGCAGCAGATCCCTAAAAATTTTTCCAATAAATATCGAAACATCAACTGCAAAAATATGTTCTACACTGACGGATCACTTCTTGATGGGTCCACTGGCTTCGGTGTCTTCAATAACAATTTAACCGTCTCCCATAAGCTCGATAATCCTGCTTCTGTTTACGTCGCAGAATTAGCTGCTATTCAGTACACCCTAGGGATTATCGAAAAAATGCCCACGAACCATTATTTCATCTTTACGGACAGTCTCAGTTCTATTGAGGTTCTTCGATCGATGAAAGATGTTAAGCACTCTCCGTATTTCCTGGGGAAAATACGGGAACATCTGAGTGCTTTATCCGAAAAATCTACTCAGATTACCTTAGCGTGGGTCCCTTCTCACTGCTCGATACCAGGCAATGAGAAAGCGGACTCTTTGGCTAAGGTGGGCGCATCAAACGGTGAAATTTATGAAAGACCAATTGCTTTTAATGAATTTTTCGCATTTGTTCGTCAGAATACGATCATCAGTTGGCAAAATTCTTGGACCAGAGGGGAACTGGGAAGGTGGTTACATTCCATTATACCCAAGGTATCGACGAATCCGTGGTTCAAGGGGTTGGATGTAGGTCGAGATTTCATTTGCGTGATGTCTCGGCTTATGTCCAATCACTATAGATTTGATGCGCATCTCCGTCGTATTGGGCTCGGGGAAAGTGGTATCTGTGCCTGTGGTGAAGGTTATCACGACATAGAGCACGTTGTTTGGTCATGCCCTGTACACCGTGACGCCAGGTCTAAATTAATAGCTTCCCTCCGGGCCGAGGGTAGAGAACCAGCTGTCCCTGTTCGTGATGTCTTGGCGAGTCGCGACCTACCCTACATGTCCCTTATATACATTTTCCTGAAATCCATCCATGCCCAAGTCTAGTCCCATTCCTTTCCACCCACATTCAACAAAACGGCAAGAACACGTCGTAGACCTCGATTTTGGAACCAGCAATTGAACCCCACACGAACTCACCAGGAAAACCCAAGGCCTTCCTTTATATCTTGGCTCAGTGGCACACACCATATGGCAACTTGAACACCAGCGAACAACAACATCGAACCAAAACCAGCAACTAGACCCGCACAATACCCTCAGAACCCGAGGATTACAAGCCCCTGTCGCAGCTCATGACATCGTGGCTTAGCAGAACAAATCCATACATGCTGCATATTCATTCGAAGATCATCAGACGACCATTCAACTACAAAACACTGATTGAATAATACATGCTAGTTTTAAGATAGACTTAATTTCAGCTCGTAGTCGGCAGCGAGGATAAAAAATTTGCTTATAGATTTTAAGTCATCCGATATAGTTGGCGCCGATAAACATTGAATTGTATTTGTGCCGTGTCAAATAAATGATTTATGAAGAAAAAAAAACCCTTCATACCTCAAAATCATGCAAATCACAATTTCAGCTCGCAGGCATCAATTACAAAAGAGGTTATTTATATAAGACGATTTAGGCTAAACATAGTTTATAACTTTGCCAAAGATGTCCCGGTACACATAGACATAGACGTAGTATATGAGGAATAATTATTCTTATGATAAATCTTCGAAAAACCATCTAAGTGAACAGTTTTAAGGTATATTTTTTATAATTGAAACATGTTCGTACTAAGCCATTAAGATATAAAGTTTCCATAGGTCTAGTTTTCGAATACCAGTGTGAACTGAGGTACAAACGATGTTTTTTGGTTTAAAGTGACAAATGGCCATTTTACCCAAGGTTTTTGATCCGGAAATCCGGAAATCCGGAAAGAGGCACATACTTACTTACTTACTTAGATGGCCGTACGTCCTAAGACATGGCCTGCATAACGTGGTTCCGCCAATTCACTCGGTCCATGGCTACCTGCCTCCAGTTCCGCGGGCACCCGGTACTTTGCAGATCGTGCTCCATCTGGTCCACCCATCTCGCTTGTTGCGCCCCTCGCCTTCTCGTTCCCGCCGGGTTTGAAGCGAACACCAATCTTGCAGGGTAGCTATCCGGCATTCTAGCTACATGCCCTGCCCAGCGTATCCTTCCAGCTTCAGCCACTTCCTGAATACTGGGTTCACCGTAGAGGCGCGCAAGCTCGTGGTTCATCCTACGCCTCCACACTCCGTTCTCCTGCACACCGCCAAAGATGGTTCTTAGCACCCGACGTTCAAACACTCCGAGTGCTCGCAAGTCCTCCTCGAGCATTGTCCACGTCTCATGCCCGTAGAAAACGACCGGCCTTATTAGCGTTTTGTACAGGATATACTTGGTGCGAAGACTCAGATTATGCGACCGTAGTTTTTTATGGAGCCCATAGTAGGCACGACTTCCACTGATAATACGTCTCCTTATCTCCCGGCTGGTATCGTTATTCTCAGTTACCAGAGAGCCGAGGTACACACACTCGTCGACCAGCTCGAGCTCATCCTCGTCGATTGTTACCGTATTGCCTAGGCTTGCCCTGTCGTGCTCGGACCCACCTGCAAGCATATACTTAGTTTTTGACGTATTAATCTTCAGTCCGATCCTATCTGCTTCACGTTCAGTCGGGTATACTGGTCTGCCACCGTCTCAAATTTTTTGCCGACAATATCCACGTCGTCCGCAAAGCAAATAAATTGACCTGATCTGTTGAAAATCGTGCCCCGCATTTCAAACTCCGCTCGTCTCATAACACCCTCTAGCGCGACGTTAAACAATAAGCAGGAGAGACCAACACCTTGTCGGAGCCCCCTGTGAGACTCGAATGGGTCCGACGTTCCACCCGAAATTCTCACACAACACTTCACATCCTCCATCGTTGCCTTAATCAGTCTTGTCAGCTTCCCCGGGAAGCCGTTTTCGTCTAGAATTTTCCATAGCTCTTGTCGGTTTATTGAATCGTATGCGGCTTTAAAATCGACGAAAAGATGGTGTGTAGGGACTCTAAACTCACGGCACTTTTGGAGGATCTGCCGTAGTGTAAAGATTTGGTCAGTTGTAGACCGTTCTTCCATTAAGCCGGCCTGATAGCTTCCTACAAACCTGCCGGCTAATGGTGACAGGCGTTGGGAGATGACCTGGGAAAACACTTTGTAGGCGGCATTCAGGACTGTGATCGCTCGATAGTTCTCGCAGTCTAGTTTGTCGCCCTTTTTGTATATGGGGCAGATAACCCCTTCTTTCCACTCCTCCGGTAGCTGTTCTGTTTCCCAGATCTCGACGATCAGCCGATGCAGCGAGCTAGCCAGTTTATCGGGGCCCAACTTAATAAGCTCAGCTCCGATGCCGTCTTTTCCGGCCGCTTTGTTGTTCTTGAGCTGCCGGATCGCATCTTTAACTTCGCTTATTGTTGGGGGTGGCACATCTTCGTCGTTCGTTGCACCTACCACGTCTTCTCCGCTCCTGTTGTGGTCTCCTGCTTGCACGCCATTCAGGTGTTCATCGTAGTGCTGCTTCCACCTTTCGATCACCTCACGATCATCCGTCAAAATGTCTCCATTCTTATCCCTACACATTTCGGCTCGTGGGACAAAGCCTCTGCGGGATCCGTTGAGTTTTTGGTAGAACTTTCGTGTTTCGTGTGTGCGGTGCAGCTGCTCGAGTTCTTCACATTCCTCCTCTTCTTGGCGACGCTTTTTTTCCTTGAAGAGTTGGACTTGCTGCCTCCGTTTTAGTCTATATCGCTCCATATTCTGACGGGTGGCTCTACGCAGCATTGTTGCCCGCGCTGCGTTCTTCTCGTCCAAAATCTGCCGACATTCTTCGTCAAACCACTCGTTACGTCGATTCGGTTGCACGTGTCCCACTGCTGATAGCTGTTTTCACGGTATTCCAGCGATCCCCTAGAGGGGCTTCTTCAAGCTCTCCCTCTTCTGGCAGTGCAGCTTCGAGCGATGACGCGTACTGTGTTGCGATGTCGTGTTGCTTCAGTCGCGCGAGATTATACCGTGGCGGGCGACGGTACCGTATGTTATTCACAACGGATAGTTTTTGGCGTATCTTAACCATCACTAGGTAGTGATCCGAATCGATGTTAGCGCCTCGATGTGATCTGACATCGATAATGTCCGAGAAGTGCCGACCATCTATCAAAACGTGGTCGATTTGTGTTTGTGTTTTATTCGGTGATCTCCAGGTGAGTCTATGGTGGAGGCTATGCTGAAAGAAGGTGCTACGTATGGCCATGTTCTTGGAGGTGGCGAAGTCGATTAGTCTGAGGCCATTTTCATTCGTCAGCTGGTGTGCACTGAATCGTCCAATCACCGGTCTGTACTCCTCCTCCTGGCCAACCTGAGCGTTGTAATCCCCGATGATGGTCTTGACATCATGTTTTGGGCAGCGGTCATATTCACTCTCCAACTGCGCATAGAATTCGTCCTTGTCGTCATCGGTACTTCCGAGGTGTAGGCTATGCACGTTGATAATACTAATGTTGAAGAAACGGCCTTTGATCCTCAACCTGCACATTCTAGGGCTGATTGGCCACCACCCGATCACCCTCTTCTGCATCTCTCCCATTACTATAAAAGCTGTTCCCAGCTCATGTGTGCTTCCACAGCTCTGGTAGATGGTGTGACCATCCCTGTACGTACGCACCATCGTCCTCTTCCAGCATACCTCCTGCAGCGCTACGATGTTGAACTTGCGGGTCTCAATTCCTCGGAAAGCACGCGGGTACTTCCTAGAAAGTAGAGATATCCGGTAGTCCGTTTTCGTTGCCTAGGTCCTAGCCGATTGTTCCGGTCCGTACTTAACGTTATTGCGTTCGTTGCTGTTGTTTTTTAATGGTGCGGGCTTGCAAGGCCAGCGACCAACCCCACTATGTCGCAGGAGGGACATCGTAGTGCCATTGTTTTGAGTCCCGGGCACTACCAGGACTTGAGAAGGGCACTGCGTTACTTAGAACGCTTCTGTTGGTGTCGATCCCAGGAAACTCCCTTCCGAGGAAGGAAGCCCCGTCCCCTGTCAGCATGCGACCAGCAGTCTCACCAGGGTTGGTTACCCGATCTTTCCACTGGTTACTCGCACATCAGTTGGTACCACGAGAAGGTAGGGGTACGGTAGCTGGAAGGCTGAGGTTCACTAGTGGAAACTGTTATGCGCCTTTGGTCCAGTCATTAACCAACCAACCAAAGAGGCACATGTTGTCTGCTAAACAATACTTACTATGATTTATGTTCGTTTTGGAAGGGTTGTTTAAGTACATTTGAATGAGAAATCCTCCTTAAAACTTTAAAAGGGCGTAACTCAAAAATTAGTCCAACGATGATTTTCAAATTTGGTTCAGAATTGCAGGACAGAAACACAAACCAACTGGCATTAAAAGTTTTAATGGCGTATTTTATTTTATAATAACGGTATTTGAAACACCGTGAAACCGTTTTGACTCTAAAAATATGTGTTTTCAGCAACACCTTCCCAAAATAACCCGGCTTAGTGATAAGGAGCGATGAAAACACCCCGCCGAAGTCTGCTGCAGGAGCAGTTGGGAAAGTATCAGTTCCGCCGAAGTCTGCTGCTGAAGTAGCACGGAAAAATCCTCGGAAGTCCCGACACGGATAAATTTATTACCGACAGCTGGAGGGGAAACGAGGAATAAACGCGATAAGTGTTTTAGTTTATTTAGGTATTTCGTTTTTCTTTAGTGTTCTAGCGAAAGTCCGAAATCCGATAGAGGTACACGCTGCCCTGTAAGGGTCTATAAATAAAGCAACCCAACGAGTAACCAACTGCCTTCTGCAGCTTTTTGATTCTTCAACTAACACTTTGGATTAAGGCTCACAGAAACAAAAAAAGTGCACGATGTTTCCGAGTCCTTTCAGAACTGAAAGTATATTTTCACGGCACACTGGTCACGAATTAATTTTTTCTGATGAAAAACTATTTGTCCTAGCGCCGCCACACAATTTACAAAATGATCGATTGTGGACTGCAGCGAGAGACATTATTTCGGAACCCCAAATATGTACTGCTTATCATAAAACAAAATTTTTGGAGAAAATTGTTGCCCTGTGTCTTTGAAAACTTTTCGGAGATAACTACTATATGTTTCGAAAGCTGTGCATCAGGTGGTTTACGGCTGGTGTAAGGACAAGAGACGAGAGCCGTCACTTTTTAGATGAAAATGTATGACCTTTTTCGTCTGATCCTACGTGATGTCGAAGCTTGCTGATTAAAAGATCTTCAAGACTGTCCCATTCAAAGCGGTTAACATGTAGTTTTATGGGATTGAAAGTAAAATATTTGAACTTTGGTGTTCCGCTCATTACAATAAACAAGTTCAGATAGATTGAAAAGATTATGTTAATGATTCCAAACTAAATCGAATGAGCCTAAACACCAAAAGGCCTTTCGTTGGCAAGGGACCGTAAAGTGCTAATCTTGGAATAACAGATACGAAGTTAGCAACGGAAGAAAAACCCACAATATCACTTTCCCTTTTACGTTGTGCTATCATATGGAACGGTATCAAGAAACACTCTCGAGAGCATTTAATCCGTTCACCATGCATATCGACTCACCTTTTTGCTTGTGCGAAAATCCCTCGGAGTCAATTTGAAGCCAACGGAAATCCCTCCGATGGCTAACACGAAGAGGACGACAGCAAAGGCGAAGGTGGAAAGAATTTGCTTCCGGATGCTGATAGGACTTAGTAGCAGTGTGAAATATGGGGTTCATCCTGTTTAGTGGTGCTGATAAAAGGTGACAGCATTGAAATCGGGAAATTGTCCACGTATTAGCGCTCCCAAACAACAGGAACAACGCAATTCGAAGACGCAACGCAGGATAGTATGTTGATTAATAGACCTTCTAGAAGTATGTGACGGATGTTTGCTCCATTTCCGGTTATAAAATGTCCTGTCCTTGGCCACTACCGGTGCGCGTTGTTTTCGTTGGAAGCGGCATGTGCCGGGTATTGTCCTGCCACCGGCTGCTCGGTCCACAGTAGACGATCTGCAAATGGAAAACGGGAGAACAACAATGGTTAGTCTTACGTGGCACATTAGCAATGGGTGACCGCATCCAAGGAGGTGCGGTTTTGCTTGGGGCTGATCGCAGACATATTTTATGCCAATACAAATGAGGCGTATCAATTTTCGATAAAATTTGAGATTAGATATCCTGTCAAAATTTTGCTTCGGGAATCCGACTCGTGTAACTCTCAATGGAGAAAACTTTCGTTTGTTTAATTTACGGGTGGTTTCCCACTCTGGGAAGAAGGGTTTTCAACCGCATGAAGCTTATATTGCTTCGATTATACATAACCTCGAGCTTGTTTGTAGAAACCACAACACAACAAGCTAGTAACCGCAAATAGGTATCTGTAACAGAAAAAAAACGCTTCGAAAGTCTTACCGAATAAACCTCAAAAGCAGTTCGATAGCGTACTGTCGGTTACTTAAGAACCGTCGTGTTATAAATATAGACTTCAAATGCACCATTCAAAACAAACCTTTACCTCACAGATGATTGCAACGAAAATAAACAATCGGGATCCATTAATGTTCAATCCAGCCAAGCAACAGCTATCAGTGCAGTGGCTCCCTACCGGGTTCCTCATGAGTTTGTTTGGCTATCTATCAATACTTCCCGATGGCGCCGGCAGCAGCGGCGGCGCTGCATTGATTAATCATCACATCATCCAGCCACGGTCGCCATCTCAGGGTTAGCGCAAAATTCACAATCGCCGACCAAACGCAGCTCGTTTGCTCGCTGTTATGTGTAGCTTCAATGCGAAACAATATTTTTCTTTCTTTGCGAGCAATCGCGGCGTGCTTTGTTTTATTTACATTCCGGAAGCACTGTTTAGAGTGTGTACGCAAATAAACTGGTACTCCTGCGATCCGTTCAGGGGCACACACGTACGTACGTCACGGTTGTGCGTTCCAAGGAAAATGAAAAACAAGAAAAACAACACTGACGAACACACGATGAATTTAGCTCAACTAATTTATTTTTAAAGCTTTAAAATGCGTGATGTAATCACATTGGAAACTGGTCCTCTGTACCTGGAAGAGGCTAGCTTTAAAATCCCGCAGAATGCACAATCCCAAGCGCGTCACTTGAGACAGCAACGACCCGCTGGTCCGGTGTTCGTCATTTGGTGTTTGTGTAGCTAGAGAAACGAGCAAGAGGCGCTCAATTTATCTCACCTCAGGTGTTTGAGTTTCAACCCGGCAATCCCAACACCCCTCCTCTCACTCCTCTTGGGGAGGGGTTACTTGCATAGGCGCTACGGCCCAAGCGTATGTGCCAATAAATCTAATGGCTATTATTGTTTACACGCCGCAATGTATTGAACCTCAAATAAACAATTGCCGTGCAATTCGAGTGGTACCAGATGTTTCTCAGCCCGGATTCTCGACGGATTTCGCCAATCCTCGGCAGCTCACGGGCCGGAGATGGTTGATTGCTCATAAAGCGTTTTAAAATAGTTTATCTGTGGCTGCCGCCTGTACATCATTTTAGACAGTTCAGAAACGAGCGGGAACTGGAAAATTGATTACACACTCATTAAACTTAGCGGGACGTGCATATTCGAGTTGGGCCAATAAATCGTACATCAGACAGAAGATGTGTTGGTGATTTAATGAAGAATAACGTCTAGAAGATCAATTATTTTTACATATTGCCCTAACGATTTGAGTCAATCAAATCATTTATCTCCAGACAGGCTGCCCGTGACAGTTGAACGGTTTAATCATTAATTCAGATCAATAGCAGATAATTGCCTGGAAATGCGACAGTACAAAAAAATAATATTAAACTTGGTATTGGTACCAATAGCAAGCTGTTACTTTCCACGAAAATATTAATAATTGATAGATTTCACAATCTGGTCTTCACATCCGAGAAAGACATACTTGCTGTCTACTTAGAAAAAGAAATTATACCAAACGCGTTGTTTTTGATGCAACAGCTGTTATAGAATATTTGGTTGCCGAAGTTGGGGAGATAATGCTACCGAGGCAACAAAAAAATCCTAAATTATCCCACGTTATCCGTAGTTGACCACCCGTAAAAATGATGAGTTGAACCAACTCCTGCCTGGTGTCACCAACGGAGTCAAGCATTCAAGCCGAAAAAAGGTCTGAATAGTTGTCTCGTCGGCACAAGCTGACAGCAACAGTTGTTCTTATTCAAATATCTTCAAAGCAAAGCATTAATGTTACTAGGTCGTATTTCCATTTTCCAGATCATTGTAACTACGCGCTCCGACATCCTTGCGGTTTACCGTGCTGGATCGAAACCCGTACAGTATCGAAATCCGTACACCTTGATGTTTTCTCAGTTTAAAGCATCATAAAAATGAAAATTCATATGATAGTTACATGTACATTGTACATGTAATCATCATACGGATGCTTAAAACTGAAAAAAACACATCACGGTGTACGGATTTCGATACTGTACGGGTTTCGATCCAGCACGGTACTTATACGGCAATTCTGTTCCACCATTCTGGTGACCTTTTTTTCACTTCTCTTCAACTCCACCCCGTTATCGCGGCTAAAATTTTACTGTTCAATGTACGCCCGTAATGTAGCCAGATTCACACCAGAGATGGCAGATGTTTTTGAAAAATGTCTGCAACTGATCGAGAAGCCGGATAAATCTGCTTGAAATCTGAAAAAATCAAAGAAAAAAGTCTGCAAAAATCTGCACATATTCTGAGAAAATCTGCGCAAATGTAAGAAGACTCTGACAAAAATTTTCAGAAACTATGGAAAATCGGCAAAAATTTGCAAATCAATAAAAATCTGCAAACGGATTCTTAAAATCTGCGTTTTGCAGACAAATCTGCACATCTGGTATCCCTGATTCACACTTGCAAACAACATCACCTCGACCAGACTGAACTGCTGAGAACTGTTTTCAAAGAGCACCTCATAAAGCTTACTTCATTTAGAATCCGGAAATATTGTCAGCTGTAGCGCGGCGGCGCGGCGTTTCGACAGTTATTGGTTTGGTATTGAAATCAATCAAGGTAACCCGATCAGAAAAGCATAACTAAAAAATTACAAAATTCTATCAACGACAAATAACATATTTTGAAACGATTTTGTATTTTCCCATTTGCTTTTGATAACAAAATTGAATCTGAATAAGTTATAATAACAAATCCTGAAATGAAGTTGTTAACAATTTTTTCGTCTCTATCAAAAGCTGTTGATTCTAACAATGGCTGTTATTATACTGTTCTAAATGCTATCTTATTTTGTTAGAAAGCTTATCCGTTCGTAACAAAGTTTTGATATGAGTTTGGTACTAGTAGAATCGTTTTTGTTATAATTTCTGTTATTTTAACACCTAACGAGATCAAATTGAAAACACAACCTGAAAAGTTTTTCTCATAACAAACTGCCAGCTTCTGTTACATTTATGTTTTGTCTTTCTAATCGGGAAGCCCAGGACCCCTGGATCGCGATATCGCAAGAAAATATAGCACTGTACAGAGTATTCGTCTACCAGGAGACTACCGTTCTTTCCGTATCTGTAAGGAACCTAACAAGAGGCTTAAGCAAAACCTAGTCTGACTGAACCACGAGTTCGAAAGATGTACGAGAAGGTTCTGACGTAGTACAAAGGATGCCTGTTTATGCATTAACACACATATATGAAGATAGATTTTGGACAGCTTCCCGTAACAAAATTTTATTTCGCTATAATGGGAGAAAAAATCCACGATACATAACATGATCACTCAGTTCTATAATATAAAGCCAATGATCACACATTTCCGGCGAAGCATTTGGATTTCGCTAAAACGCTTTCACGACACGCTAGTAATTCTAATTACTAATATAACATCCATTCTGATCGTATTTCTCCTCGATGCTCAGAGTTTCGTCAAGACTCACCGTTAACTGCACGATTCCAGATTATTTTCTCATGTCTTGATGAGAGAGTAGAAGATTTTCTAGAAGCTGGCGCAAAATCAGTTAACTACGTTACTTTCCGGTACCGCCATTTTTTTCGAATTTTCAGAAAACTGACAATGGTAAATATATAGTCCCAGCAAACCAGAAGTCGTATAACGTGTGAGGAAAAAAATCCGAACAACTTTTGAATTGGTCTACGATTCCGGAGTGCTGCACTGGTAACACGACCAGTCGATTCTGTCAAGTGACGCTTAGTTGGGAAAAAGGCGTTGTCGGAAGAAGATCGTCGTAAATTGATTTGCAATTTTTGTGAATATTGAGAATAGGTTATGTTTCCATTTAATTCTACTACAAAAAATCGAACACCCTCTAATCGAATACCGTCCGCAGATACGTATTTCGGCTGCATGCAACCATCAGCAGTGCTTATGTGGACTGTTCGCTCAAAAAAGAAATTTATTTGAATTTTTGTGAGCAAAAATTAAGAAAAATCTAAAAGAGAAGTGTTCCACTATTCTAAAGATCTTGAATAATAGAAAAAAAATTAATATATATAATTTGACAAACTCTTCGAGAATGGAAATGCCTTCAAAAAGAAATCTGAGAGCAAAGTTCGAGCGAAATTGAGGGCGGAAACGCCTGGTCAGATCATCCAAATCAGATCCAATCAGATTGATCCAAAAACGGTGAAAAAGTATCTGCATGAAATGGGTTTTAAACTTAGAATATAAGTACCAAAAAAATGACAAACTAGTGTTTTGGCCAGACCTTGCATTGTCACACTATGCAATGCAACTTTGGCGGATTTGCGGCAAGGCATTATCGGGTTTATTCCGAAAGAATACAGTCCTCAAAATGTGGCACAGCTGCAGTCTATTGAAATTTTCTGAGCCTTCTTGAAACGAATGATCTACCATAAAGGTTGCAGAGCAAAAAACGTTGATTGTTTGATATAAAATTCAAGTAAGAGCTCAAAACAAAGAGCTCAAATTAATATACTGCACACATTAGAGAAAATTTTGGAGCTAATTGTTAAAGGCCAGCTAATGCATTATTTGAACAGTAATAATTTGCTAATCCCAGAACAATCAGGTTATCGAGAGGGATACTCTTGTGAGTCTGCATTGAACTTGGTGTTAGCAAAATGGAAAGAGAAAATCGAGGCTAAAGAAACTATTTTTGCGGTGTTTTTGGATCTAAAACGCGCTTTTAAAACAATTTCTAGGCCCTTATTGTTGCAAACATTGAAGCGCTTTGGTATCGTAGGGACAGCATACAAATGGTTTGAAAGCTATTTGTGTGCTAGAACTCAGAAGACTCGTTTTTATGATTCTGAATCAGTTTCCATTGCTAATACACTGGGTGTACCGTAAGGAAGTGTTTTAGGGCCCATTTTGTTTATAATTTATATTAATGACATGAAGCGAGTTTTACGGTTTTGCGATGTAAATTTATTTGCCGATGACACTGTTCTGTTTATTGCGGCTAAAAACCCAAATGATGTTGAAACACTATTAAACCAAGATTTACATTATCTGGCGAATTGGTTAAATTTAAAAAAACTTAAACTAAACATTAGCAAAACAAAATATTTGATTATTTCTTCGGCCAACTCCAGACCAGACGTAAATATTGCAATTAAGGGTGAGATGATTCATCGCGTGAATGAAGTAAAATAACTTGGAGTAATCATTGATGACAAGTTAACTTTTAAGTCTCACGTTGACAACGTCATCAGAAAAATGGCTAAAAAATACGGTATTCTGTGTCGTTTAAAAAATGAATTGACTGTTAGTAGTAAAATTTTGTTGTATAAGTCAATCATTTCACCACATATAGACTTTTGCTCATCCATCTTATTCCTTGCAAATAATACACAAATATTAAGATTACAGCGGTTACAAAATAAAGTAATGCGATTAATATTAAGATGAAATAGATACACTTCCTCAAGTTTCATGCTGGACGCGTTGCAATGGCTTTCTGTGAAGCAACGAGTATATTTTTTGACAATGGTGTCTCTTTATAAAATTTTTAATAATATGCTGCCTCGATATTTGTGTGATCGAATTGATAAAGGAAGTGATTTTCATAGGTACAACACTAGAAACGCGGAGGACGCTAGAACACCACACTTTTTATTTAGTAGATCACAGAACTCTCTGTTGTACAAAGGAATTAACTTTTTCAATTCGATGCCCAGACAAGTGAAACGTGCAGCAACATTGGCGGAGTTTAAAAGGCTTTGTATTTCACACATAAGTCTGTTTTGTAGGCAGATTTCAACGAACTTTTTGTTAATTATGGAGAAGATTGTAATATTTAAGTTTTTTTTTTTAAGTTTATCTGGTACACTAAGTTATTATGTTCATTGATGATGATGGATTTTTGTTTAAATATAGCTAATAATATTAAATAGTAGAGTTAAAAAAATGAGTTGACTACACATGTTTGAGCCACGCGCGCGTAGACTGACATAGACAATCTGGATACTGAGTACATCAGGGTTAAACCCCTGAAATTGAAACAAAAGGCATATCGGGTTGATAAGTTGCTTTTTGGTTTGTAATAGTATATATATCTTTACCAAGATTTTTAATATTTATCTGTTTTCACGATTTATAACAAAGGGTTGGGAGAAAAAACTGAAAAGGCTTGGGTTTGCCTGTGGACTGTAAAGCTCGTTATCGAGAACTATAGCATCATAGGATCTCTCTCGTAGTTCTGGATCGTTATCCAGAACCAATTCTGATTAGTTAAATCTCCTAAATGTTAGGTTCGATTCCTAACCAAATCCAGATAATTTTCGGGTTGGAAATGTTTTGAATGAGCCTTGGATCAATGATGTTAATGGAAAATCGCTTTTTTTATTTTCAAATTATTGTTATTCTTTCGAAGGGTTACTATGTCTGTATTAATAACCAGTCCGTTATTTGTTTGCCTACTGGTTACATTGTATGTCTCTAAATAATATCTTTCATAGATAAATCGACCAGCTCAAACCGATGTAGGGGTATGAGGTGGGACCATCATCATCATCATCATCATCAAAACAATTGAAACATCCGGAATTCAGGAAGCTATAAAGCAAGTACCCCAGAAGATCAGGAAATCAGCGCGATGTGGAGCTGAGTTTTTCCTATGAGGTTTGTAAATGTGTTACATTACTTGAATAAACAAACAAGTATAGAAAAATAAGTTACGCAAGATTTTATTTTGGAATTGGAAGTTTGTTCGGATTTTTTTCCTCATACGTTAAGGATGTTAATTCTAAATCGCTCAAATGTTCTTTTCAAGTTTGAAATTCCATGAGACAACATTAAATTTGTTTTTATCGTATAAAATTTAAATCCTATAAAACGCAATATTAGGTTATATACCAGCGGTTTCCAACCAAGGGGTCCGCGAGACTTACCTAGGGGGCCGCGAAGCTCTTGGCAAATTTGACAGGTAATTGAATTTTTTTTCTCGATGCCTCTGTGAAGGCGGATTTTCAACTAGGGACTAGTTGAACTAGGACTAGGACTAAAACGTGAAACAAATAAGACTTGCGAACGATATGAGACTTAAAAACGCAGCCTCGTAGCATAACTTGTATCTGAAATTATTCTGGGGGGCCGCAAAGCTCTCTTAGCTTCGCATAGGGGGCCGCGGAGCTCTTGTGTTTAGCAAAAGGGGCCACGGAGCCAAAAAGTTCGGGAACAACTATTATATACCAAGCAATTTAACGTGTCATATAAAATTGTATAATGCGTCATTCTCCTAAGTCGTAAAGAATGCTGTTTAAAGTTTCAAATGAGGCCATTTAGGATGGCATGCAAAGTTATACAAAATCGTAACAATATTTTTTTTACAATGTGCGTATAAGGCCACCAGATTTGTACACATAGGCGAATTTCATGCATATTATCTTGTCATTTTTAACCAAATAAGGGTTCACTTAACATAGTTGAGCACGAGGTATATGAGACAATTTGTTTGCTGGGATGTAAACAAAACACCTTAAGCTACTTCTTGGGTAAATTGAATGAATTTCTACACGAACCTTGACAAACTTTTCAACACTGAAAGAGGAAACTGATGGCAGAAATCAGGAAATGCATAGAATGCTGATCCTGCGATCACTAAATTAAATTTCATTCATTCATCATTGAGTGATTGTGTTATAAAATCCAGGAAAAAAATATTTGCATTATTAAACCCTCTAGTGCCCAATCCCGCCTTTCGGCGGGCTTCAGTAAAATCACTGTAAAACTTCAATAGTTTAATGGTTATTTTATCGAAGTCTAAACACGAGCTTGGACACTAAAGGGTTGGGTAAAACGTGTAAAATGTATTAATTGAGCACAACACAACACACAAGTGGCCAATTATTTTAGTTGACAATTTTTCATCTGAAACTGAAACTGTACGCAGATGTTTTCATCAGAGCCAGATATAGTCATTTTCAATTGACAATTATCAGGGCATCGCGACGCATTGCCCTGCTTCCTCTGCTTTTAATTGAAAAGCTTTTGTTCTATTTTCGAGCACTTTGTGTGTCACATGAAAACTACTCGAAAGCTCATGCTTTGATTCTGACAGCTGAAAAGCAAAGAAATGATTTTCAATTGAAAGCGAAGATTAACAGCGTTACTATCACCTGACGATTGTCAATTGAAAACGACAATTAGCGCTGACGGAGACAGGGGGCTTCCATTCAGTATTTTACGCATATAGTGGGAAGAGGGAGAAAAGGAAATCGTGACCATATGTAACGGAGAACGCCAATACCAGTTCCACAACCCGAAATGGCTACGAGGTGGCAGTAATTTACAGCAAAAAAACTCCAAAATATTGATCGGAATTACTTGTTTTAACTTGGAGAATTTAAAAATAAAAATGGTAATATTGAAAATATTTTTGGACAAAACTATTGCACTGGTCGTCGTAAGCAGAAAAATAGCTCTAGACGACAAACTGATTGGAAACAATGTTTACATCTTTTTGACCGCTCTTACGATTTTTGGTACCCCTAGCAAGCTGTAATCATCCACATTTCGAAGTTTGACCCCCATTATTCCACATTGGACACTAGTATGTCATTTAGGCAGCATTATTCTGCGATCATCAATAAAGCCAATCGTCAACTTGGTTTTATATTTAGGATTGGAAAGGAGTTTCACGATCCTGGTACTAAGCGCACACTCTACTGCTCT
This sequence comes from Wyeomyia smithii, assembly GCF_029784165.1. NCBI lineage: Eukaryota > Metazoa > Arthropoda > Insecta > Diptera > Culicidae > Wyeomyia > Wyeomyia smithii. Next base: position 164,869,906 of record NC_073694.1, read on the forward strand.
CTGGTACGCTCAGTTTTAGAAACTGCCTGCGTTGTTTGGGACCCGTACTACGATTTTTGGATACAGCGAATCGAGCGCATTCAAAAGCTCTTTATCGGAAGGATATGTCGCAGATTGCCATGGAGGAACCCTGATGATTTGCCGCCATACGAAAACCTTTGCCTGCTGGTGGGGATAAAAACCCTTGAAGAACGTCGTAAGGACATACTGGCCAGAACAGTGCACAAAATCCTCACTGGTTGCTATGACTGCCCCGCTATCTTGACAATGCTTCAGCTGCAATGCCCTCTTCGTCCACAACGTCATCAGCGATTACTGCAGACCAACGCACACCGCACGAATTATGGCCAACATGAACCTGTTCGTTGGATGGCTCTGGTTTATAATCGTCAAAATGTTAATTTTAATTTCTAGTAGAGGTAATTAATGTGTATTGTTTGTTTTGACTTTATCTATGTTATCTGTATCGAATTTTTGTAATATCTCTGTATATGTTTTTGTTTTTTAAAAAGATGCTGGGTTTTTATGCCGCCTTGATAGTCGCCTACCAGTGACTTTCAAGGTGGCTTTTCCCAGCCATACACTCACTTATTCATCAAGACTGCTAGTCGGATGGATTTATTTCAATAAATAATAATAATAATTATATAATTTTGACTTAAGTAACTATATACTGCAGATTTTTTTTTAATTCTGATTTGAATAATATAACGTGGAAAAGTCGTAAGGGAACATCCATAAAATACGTTACGCATGAGAGGGGAGAGGGCGAGGATCTAGCAAAGCGTTACAACCCTAAAGATACCGGAGTAGAATGAAAATAACACCTTTTTTATCAAAAATTTAATTTAAGTCATTTTTATTTGAAGAATAAACAAATAGAATACTCGCTAAGTGGTTTGCACCTAGTGATACTACCTGGCGCTGATATATTCCCCAGAGGTTTTTGAAGTAAATAGTGTGGAAAGGGGAGGGGGGGGGGTGTTTTGCAATGTTTACTAGTTAAGTAAAATAACAAAGCTAATACATTTCTTTCACACTTAGATTTTATTGCCGAGAACACAACAACTGAGAAATTCAGCAAAATACTCTACTAGTTTTCGGCAGAATTTTCAAGAACTTCGGCAAACAAAATGTCAATATCTGCTGGTTTACGGTAGATCGATATATTTGCTGAATGTTCGTCATAATATATTGCTGATATTTGTTAAAAACTTTACCGAGCTCGATCAGCTGTTGGGAAGTTTGCCGAGACAAATTAAGTGTGTTGCCCTACAGAGAGGAAAAAATAGTTTCGCTTGCGGAGAAAATCGTCGCGTTCGTCTGGAGACCCACATATTAGTTTCTAGCCCGGTAGGCTTTGGGTGAGATCCGGAGAGGCGTTTTTTCTAAGGGTATTTCGATTTTATTGCTGGAACGTTTTTCGGTTAGGGAAGAAGAGAACCTTGGTCTCAGTAATTTTTGCTCGGTTAAAAAAAATAATGACAGCTGTCGCATTTCTTCGTAAATCTTGGTTCAAACAATTTGCAATGCTGATATCGTAAATATCTCAATTCTATTTAAAGTTATTGATATTTTTTTATAAAAATATGCCTTTACGAATGTTTGTTGTTCTTTTTGAGGCAAAAATAAAGAAAAGAGACAAAGATGTCTCAATTTGAAAGACACATTTGTCTCTATCCCAGTCCGCACAAATGACATGTTGTTGACCTTTAAGAGAAGATACATATTCGTATGACGAACATGTTCTGTAAATGGTCAGGAATGCTGAAAAAGCGTCGAAAAGGCGGTGCTTAGAGCCTTATACAAACTTTTGGTAATTGTCACAAAATGGTTTGTTAGAAATTTTCTACATTTACATATCTTTAACTTGACATTTTCTACATTTACATAGATTTAACTTGACGTGATATTTATAGGAGAAACCAGAAACATTTCAATTATTTTTTTAAATTGTCACCGCGAGACATATTTTTATCAACACACTCGTGAATATTTTTCGTGACAAAGTTCTAAAATAAAACATAGTATTCGTGACCATCTCGCGAACATTGCTGTTCTAATGTTTTTTTATTTCGCGGATGAAATTTAGAAATGATTGAGTGTGTGTACATAAGTAATAACATAAAACAAGTGGAAATTTCGATAAATGCCAAGAGCTATTTACAAATGCAATCCCATTTTCATAGAGAAAGTATATCGCCTACCCCTTAAAATTTTCACGCGCTTTCAAAAAGTTAAGTTTTAGATAGTATTCGTAGAATTTTTAATACTTTAGAAACACGAAAAAATAATTTTGTTGATCTTTTAAGGCAAATGTTTGTTTATAAGTGACTCCTGTTGTAATCTTGCTACAAAATACATGAAAATTTTCAAGGAAAACGTCTAAATCATATTATGGCTAAATTTTATAATGGACTACTTTCGCCGCTTTTAGCAAGTATTTCCCCCATTTTAGTGAGCCAACTAATTTCAGGTGTTCGTCACCAATTATTCTTGATGATTTTTGTAAACAAGATGCATTCCTCCGGTTATAGATCATTTCTTGATTCTTCAATAAAGATTAACTGATACGGGGACTCATTTGAGACAATACCATTCGAACGTTAGTTTCAGGGAATATGTAACCTTATCAAGTTGAACTATTTTTTGTTACTTGTTTAAAATAAAAAAGGATAGGCAGTTACACATCACATATTCTTCAATGACAACATTTGGCATATGTTTTCTTACAAAAGTCACGGTGACTAAAGAGTAACATTTGTTAGTCAAAGCCCGATGTTTACTTTTTCTGATTTTCATTTAAACCAAAATAGATGATTACCAAAATCACTGTGACAATGTTGATAACTTATAAGTTTTTTCGAAAGGTCACGAACTCTATTAAACAAAACTTTTGTCAAATATTTTCTTACAAAAGTCACAGTGACTAACTGGGGAAACTATTTCTTTAAAAAGTCACTGTGCATTTGTCAGAAAAAATTAAATGTACCTCTTAATTTTTTGGTGACTTTTCTAAGACAAAAGGCCATTTGTACTTCAAATTATCACCGTGACTACATAATGGAAAAAATACTTTCGTTTCACAAGTGAAATGATTTCGTCTGTGACTTTTCAGAGAAAAATAAATGAATTGTAGTTCAATGATTACGGAAACAAAATAAAAGAAATATTTGTTTTCTGATCATAGCTTCAGTGTCTTTTGTAAGAAAATAAACACAAGTTTTTCTATAAAAAGTAATGGTTACTCGATTACAAAAACAATTTCCATATTATTTTCAAAAAGTTCGGGGCACAATTGTAACAAACAAGTCCTATTTTATTTGTGACTCTCGTGCGGATTGGGATATCTCTATTGGAGAGAGAGAGAGAGAGAGAGAGAAGAGAAGAGAAGAGAAGAGAAGAGAGAAAGGTGATAGAGAAAAGAGCTAGGAGAGAGAGGATAGAGAGGAGAGAGAGAGAGAGAGAGAGAGAGAGAGAGAGGAGAGAAAGAGGAGAGAGAGGAGAAAGATAGTAAAAATTGGAGCAAAAAAGGGTTTTTGTAACCTCCATCGGTTATTTTCAAAGATAAAGAAAAACTTTTTTACAACGTGCAGAGAATCAATAGGGATACAATACTGTAGAACTGTTTTGTCTATTTCCGAAGGTGAAAAGTTAGATACCTGGTTTTATCGAAAATTGGGGTCACCCCAAATTTTGATAATCTTTGAATAAGTGATTCATCATGTATAACAATTATGTAATAGAAAGTTTTTCTCTAGAATATTGCTATAGAGCTCTAGAATTTCCCTCTAAATTCGGTTTCTGGACCATTGTGCAATGAGATATCAAAATTAGGACATGTCCTGCAAAATCAGGATGGATGCTATCTCTCTATAATGTATAATATATGGAAAATTTTGAAGATCTATACAAAAAGTGTGGAGGAGAGGGGGCCTATAATTATTATTTTTGCACTACGAAATTAAAATATGTTCTCAAGAGATCGAAGCAAACTGCGACCGTGAGTGGATGTGAAAAATTTTCCGCTTAGGTAAATGTTTTTGCAAAAATTATGATAATAGGTATACAAACATTTTATAGTTTATCGTACCAAAATGCAAAGAACCGGATGGATTGAGAGTCAAAAAAAGTGGTTGCGTGTATCTGAAGATTTTCGTGGAAAATTAAGGATCAAAGAAGTTAGAGTTTAGTTTTTTTCGGTCTAAAGGGGGATACGGAAATGAATTGCAATTCAAGATCGATTAAAAAAGGTGTTCACAGTGTTACCATGTAGCGGAGCATGCAACGTTGGGAGTCTGGAGATTGAAGAGGGAAGAGACCGCGTTGGGAGAAGTGATAGTGATCTTGCGTTGGCAGGAGTGGAGTAAACTTGCCGTACTCTGCTATAGCATCCCGGTGGATCGGATTGGCGGGATGTGCTCCGGCTGGGCTGGTTGGTTGGTGACCGGGAAATTAAGAACATCTTGAGTGAGAGGAGGCAGTGTATGATGAAAATAAGAGTTCAGCTCCCATAGGAAAAGGAAATAACAACCTAGCGCGTGCTAAAAGAGGCAAGCCCAGCTCGATAAAATTAGATTGCAGAGGATGGAATGAATGTGACCAAAAACATACCAATAGAAAATGGAACGATTGGAGGCGACAGACTCACGAAATGTAAAAGAGCCGATTGAAATTATGGGAAACATTATTTGGTGAGATCATCCCATTTTTCTGCGAATTGTTTGCAAGTCAGAATTCAATGATTCTAAACACGCGATACATTAATTGAAACTTGAATTGAATTACGCATATTTTTGCTCATTATTGTTCATCATTATTTTCATTTTTTTTTGTTCTTTATCACTATTTAATTTATCTACAGGTGCACAATTGGTATTTGACAAACGGTAGCTGTCGTATATTTTATAAATAATAATAATATTCCGTATTCCTTTAAGAGAGTGAGCAATGGCGCTATAATCATAAGCTTAAAATAATAGGACTAGAGTTAGTACTCCAGTTCCAACCGTAACAGTTGAAGCGAGTATAGGCGCTATATTCTTGGTTTCGAAACCCGAACATAAGGAGAAAATACCTATGTTCCATTCCAGGAAATTGGTCAACAAAGGAGTCTACTTTCTTAGCTCTGTCACTCCCAACGAATTATATTACTTTTTACATACGAAGCGGTTGGTACGGTATGTCCCCCCTAGTAACAATATAGGTTTTATCAAAGTTTTATAGCGCTCAATAAAGTCAAAACAGCGCTATAAAACTTTGATAAAACCCGTTTTGTTACTTGGGCCCTGTCTTAGATTATATTGTATTATATTGCGCTACACAGTAAGCCTGGCTGTTGACAAAAAATGTATGGAAATCATTTATTTTTAAATGGTGGATATTATTTTCTAGGATCCTTTCAAGTACTGGCTGTGTAAGTGTAGACTAGACTAGACTAGACTAGACGAAATTAAAATATGTTCTCAAATGATTCATGAAATTCCGTCCAGGTATTACGTAACGCAAGCGGGAGTGGTAGTGAGGAAATGTAATATTTCCCGTGTAATCTGTGAAGGAAACATGCTAGACGAGGGGATGGCAGTTATTCGGATTCAATTATATACAGAATTCACCATTAAAAAAATGGAGACTGTAACGGGTAACAATTACATGCCAGTAATGTTTGTTTTATTTGTGATTTTTAAAGCGACAAGCTTTCGGTTTCGACTGTGTATAATTTCCTGGACGAAAAAAGACTTCGATCTTCTTGTCAAATCATGGTTCAAGTCCAGTGGTTTGGCTATTAATCAAAATATATACATACCAGAACGAATATTTGAAGAAAGTTTTGAATCCATTTTTTCAAAAAAATCATGCCGATGGAAGGTACCTATGTGTTTTGGGCAGATAAAGCATCATCACATTACGGCAAAAACAAAATCGCCCCTGAACAACCATTTGACCCAATTTGTACACAATGCACGCAACCCAACTAATCTGCCTCAGTGTCGTTCAATCGAAAATTTCTTTGGGATTTTAAGTTCCCGATCAGAAAGAAAAAACCAAAATATAACAGAAGCTGTTAGTTTGTTATGGGAAAAGCCATACAGACTGTGCTTCAATTTGATTTCGTTAGGTGTTAAAATAACAGAAATGATTCTACTGATATCAAATACATATCAAACTTTGTTACTAACATATCAGCTTTCTTACAAAACAAGATAGTATATAGAAGAGCATAATAACAACCATTGTTAGAAACAACAAGTTTTGATAAAGACGAAAAATTGGTTAGACTTGCTTCAGAACAACTTTATTCCAGGTTTTGCTATTAGGTATAACTCATTCAGGTTTAATTATGTTATTGAAATCATATGACATGAATTGTATCAAAATATGTTATTTGTATCTCACGTTGATAGAATTTTGTAACTTTTTAGTTATGCTTTTCTGATCAGGTTTCTTGGTGTACTAGAGTAACTGGAGAGCAACGATCTGCAAACAATTGATTCGAAACTTCGAAATGAAGGTCGTACAACGTTTTTATTTCGCCATCACGGAAAAGCTTCGTTGGAAAGCCAACTAGGGCCTCTCTTACATTTTCTTTTTGTTTTTAATTGAAAAATAATATATTTTCACGACCGATAAATCGGTTTTTCTTTGAGTACATATACCTATTTTGACTGCCGAAACTCGAAAATATAAAGTGTAAAGTGTTGAAATTGTGCATTAATATTAGGGTACGATAAAGTTCTGTACCAAGTGCGTACTATATGAGTTCACAGTCGAATAAAAACAACATCGTGTTGATGATGCGGAACAGCTTTCAGAGCCATACAAACGTTCGCGTCGACATCATTCTGTGCACAAAACACGACGAACTCGTTCCGTGGCATGAACAAAAAACGCAACAGTCGGCTGGAAAGGTAATGATTTTTGTATTCTGGGACGTGCACAGAATAAAACTCATCGACTGTATCGCGAAAGAAACACAATCAATAACAACGTTAGCGTTGTTGGAGCGAGCAAAAGATGATATCTCAAAAACAAGACTTCATATATGTGAAAGAAAGTCGACAAAGTCGATGGCAAAATTGCATGCATTGAGATTCGAATCGCTACTCATTCTTCTCTTATTCTCCTGATGGAGCCCCAGGGAGAGTTCTCAAACTTTAATTGAATGCCCACTGACAAGAGATTCAGCACTGATGAGAAAGTAATCGTGGAAGCAGAATAATGATTTGAGGCAAAAGACACATTGTACTATCGGCATTGTTTCGGAAACTTGGTAAATCGCTACAGTCAACATTTTTGATAAAAAAAAGTTCTTTAAAGAATATATTATCAAAACAGACCTTTACTGAGTTCAATAATTTACGAAAATCGAATATTGGTAACCGAACCGATGGGATAATTTCCATTATTCGATTATACTCCGACGACACTAATATACAAAACCTTTCACGTGACAAATAAATAACGGTCCCTCAATACGCGAACTTATGCTCATCAATCATATCAATATAATTTGTCTATTTTAGACGGCACTCCCAGCATATGAAGATGCACAAATTGATCATATCAATTGAACTTTCGCCAGTGTTGGCTGCTGCGAAGTAAACATGTCAAAAAGTGTTGCAAATTCCATTAACCGTAATGGAATTACGTTCCGTGGGAGGAAATTGCATTTCTTGAAATTAAATTCCGTAAGCGAATACGTTGCATTATGTGGTTCCCGTTTCTCGCGTGTACTGGGACCTTTTTTTGCTAATAAACATTCGCAACTTCTCTACCGACTTGCGAAACCGAAGCTGCGCTCTAGTGCAGGACGAAACTTTGTCTGCTGCGGTGAACAGTCGGAAGGAAGCAATCCAGCAGCAAAGTTTTTACTGTATGTTTATAACATCCAAGACAACAGCTGACAGCACGTCAAACAATATGACTCGATTGTCATACCCAACCAGAGAGTTCGCTCTGTTTGACCCCTTTCGAAGCGGAAGGATGCAATTTCGAACAGAGTTCGTACTTCTCGGTCCGTGAAAGTAATTTGAACTTAATACACAGATTCAACTCTTGTTACACTGCGACAATCAATTACGTGTTCGGTGAAAATAATTGTTCAATTTAGCGATCTACTGTAGGTAATAATGTTTATGAGAAATTCTCATAAAAGTTTAAACATATTCTGAACCACCTTCTCGCTGTGCGTAAGTATACTTTAACTACTTTTCAAGCTTTTGAAATATGATTAAACACTCGATTTACACATGTGACTGAAAATTGGATCCAAATTGGCTATGGGACGTTTTGAGTAACTTCCTTTGTTTCAAAAAGCCAACAAAATCCATCGAAAGTTCTGCAATGACAGTTAGCAAAATGAAGAGGGACTTCGCCATCTGCTTTGTCAGATTACTGCTAACCATTCGAGATTCCAGTCACGCCATTTGTCAGCCAGTAAGCAAAGATATTTTAGATCAAACCGAGCGAGACTGATAAAGTCATTAGAATACGTTCCAGCAGCCTCCCACCCACTGGGTCCCCCGCAGCGGGTGACCATTTTCTGCCATACGTCAGCTCGATTCGAATCACAGATATGTATTTAACCGCCATCCGGAGAAGTGTAAATCTGACATCTCACGAATCACCATGGGGAACTTGCCTCGGTCCGGCCGGCTGATATCTGTTAGAAATCTCGTGTAAGCGGCCGTTTTCGCATGAGGCAACGAACCGAAGAGAGGCCGTCTTGAATTGAAATCGGGAAGCACTGAATTCGGGGCACGTTCCGCACCTGGGCGCACGAGAATTTCATCGAGCAGTGGGCAGAGGAGGGTAACTTTCTCCATTTACTTAACGTCGACCTGACAAAGGAAAACCGCTGGTGAATAACCGCTTGTACCTAAGGAAACGTAAACCAGCTCGCGGAGTAGCAGGAAGCTCTTAGTAAAACTTGTTTTCTTGCTGGCAAAATAGACGAAGTTCATGCCAGGAAATGTAAATCTCTAAATTAAGACACTGTGCCTGGAAGTAATTACCGCGTGCCCAGCGAAGCGTAATGGAAACGACTCAGTGAAACTGATGGACATCAAACAGTTTTGTTCACTTACCTTATTGTTTTTTTTGCCTTAGCAAAAACAGAATACTCTTGAATTTTTCAAAGCATAATCCGGATAAAAAATTCATTACCCTGCGAGCTTTAGCTACATTGCATAGCAAAAGCATCGTTAGTGAAATTGAAACCCTAACTCAGAACTATCAACCCAGTCGAGATATCCGCAGCCTGCGCTCTTCACAGTCGTTTGGGTCCAGTAGTGGTTAGTTTCGGACTAAAGTCTTCCAATCTGTAACCGCAAGCGAGTAGGTAGTAATGAGTTCTCGGTAACTGATGCATCATTTTTAGTTCATACAACATGCATTGCGGAGATTATGTGCGCATCTGTTATAGAAAAAAGTAAAAAGGTTTGCGCCTGAGTGCACAAACGCACGCTTGACGTAGGACTACGGATGGCATAACAAATTGGTTGGGCTATGAAACATGAAATTCAGAATTGCAACTTTCTCATGCATTCGCTCTGCGAAACTCAGTGCACGAGGTAGTAAATATGACTGTTACAATACCGAGCCGTTTCATACCGCCGGCTGTACACGGGATGTTATTGCAGATATAACTTCATCTTATGAGGGGGTGGCAAGTTAAATTTTTATTTCAGAAACAAGCTGATAAAATTCGCTACAAAGACCGAATACAACCGTACGCGTCAGCAGACGAATCCTCAATTACAACGATCAGTTCACTTTGTAGTGAGTAAAATCCTCTCCTTTTTATCCAGAGCTAGAGTCGAGGTGGCTTTTGCTGTATTAGTTTAAGACTGATCAAAAGTAAAGGTAAATACATTCAATTAGCGGTAAAGGTAAATTACATTCAGTTAGCGAAACTCACATCTTGTGATGTTGATTTTTTCACTAAGAAATTGAAAAACTTATAACGACATCGAAAAACTAAAAGTATCATATTTTAACATGCCCGCAATCTCACGTGAAAACATCAGATAAAACCGACCTGCAAATCTATGGCCGATTCATCACCCGTAATATACTGTTATAGGAGCGTAAAATCAATTTTCTCTCCCCGTACACCGTACATTAAGGCTAGCTTCGTTGAGCTCTTTGTGGTAAACAAATGGCTGTCCCGTGAACCGCAATTAAATTTTACGGTTATGAGATACCTTCATGCTATCGTACCGGTTTCTCGGGTGGTTTTTGTTTGGAGAATATTTCTCCGAAGCAAAAGCGGCAGGTGAAAAGTTTGGACAAGAAACGAGAAACTTTGATTCTCAAGGCATACCTATTCAGCAGGCGTGTCAGTTTTTGTTAGAAAACGAACATCCAAGGACGAAAAACCGTAACTGAAATTTAGAGAGTTCCAACCTCCATCCTTAAGTTGAAAGTCTAGAATCTTGCGAACTAATTTTAATTTTTTGTTTTAGTCTTGCAAAGCAGACAGTGTTGTATCTTAGTTTGAAATGCGAAATATAAACGAGATTTGAAGATGTGGCATAGGCTTAAAATAAATAAATACACCTCATTCAAACGGGACTCGAACCCGCAGTCTCACTGTCTCCGGCATGGTGTTGTATCAAATTAAACTACAGGGAAGATATATTCTTCCAAGCCCAACATCGTATCACCTTCAGTTGAGTCTGTTATATAACACACCTTTTGTTCAACTAACACATATCACCTCGCACAGTCATCCCATCCCGTTGGGCGCTTTGTTATTGCTAAACGCAGCCACCAGACCCGTCACAAGTGCCTGAACCTATGCTGAGCAACGAAATCCGGTAGCCTTTCGACTTTGTATCTTTTTTATAGTTTCTAGAATAAAACTCATGTTTCAACAAAATATTTCTAAAATACATATCATATTTTAACGTTGGACAATGATATCTTAAAAACGTTAAAATGTAACATGCAACGCTTATGAATCACACGGCACGGAGTCTAAATTTTGAAACCTTTCATTCAGTGCCGTGTCAAATAAATGTTGTGAACAAAAAAAAACCTTTCTTTTCGAGCAACATCATCTACGTTCAATTGCTAAAATATGACGAAAAGGGTCATGTCAAATTTCAAAAACCGACCATGTACGTTTTGTTTATTGATCCAAAATGCAAAGTTGCAGTTCAATCGGACCTGATTTAGGTGTACCTCAAAGCGCTCGAATTCGTGATTTTCTGACTCTCGAAAATCTACCAAGGGATAGGGAGTACATGAAATTTGGAATATCGAATTTTTTTTTGATCCCAACTGCCTCAAAAATATATAAAACGTCCACATCAAGTGTTATCTCGAAAAAAATAATTTTCACCGACAATCGACTTTTCCAGCCACCGACAGTCTAATATGGGATATTTCAGAAACTGCTATGGCAAAAAATTAATATATATATATATATATATATATATATATATATATATATATATATATATATATATATATATATATATATATATATATACATAAATATATATATATATATATATATATATATATATATATATATATATATATATATATATATATATATATATATATATATTAATACTGGAGCTGCTCTTCTAGATATAGAAAAGGCATTTGACAGTGTTTGGCATAAAGGTTTAATAGCTAAAATGTCAAATTTCAGTTTTCCGCTTTACCTCAAGAAAATGATACAAAGTTATTTAACTGACCGCACTCTCCAGGTTAACTATCTAAATGGTAAATCTAATAGATTGCCTGTTAGAGCTTGTGTGCCTCAGGGGAGTATCTTGGGCCCAATCTTATATAACATTTTTACTTCTGATCTTCCTGATTTACCGCCAGGTTGTGAGATATCTCTGGTTTGTGACGATACAAGCATTTCCGCAAAAGGAAAAAGCCTTTGTGTTATATGCAGTCGGCTTCAAAAAAGTTTAGATATATTTTCTTCATACTTACAAAAATGGAAGATTTCCCCTAATGCTTCTGAAACACAGTTAATTATTTTTCCTCATAAGCCAATAGTTTCATTTTTCAAACCCACCCATAACCATGTTATTAAGATGAACGGTGTGGTCTTAAATTGGTCTGATCAAGTTAAATACTTAGGCTAATTTATGATAAGAATCTTACTTTCAAGGAGCACATTGAAAATATGCAGTCGAAGTGCAATAAGTATATCAAATGTTTATATCCTCTTATCAACAGGAATTCTAGACTTTGTCTCAAGAATAAATTGTTAATTTACTAACAAATTTTTATGCCAGCAATGTTATATGCAGTTCCCATCTGGACAAGTTGTTGTGCAACCAGGAAGAAGACACTTCAAAGGATTCAGAATAAACTTTTGAAAATGATTTTGAAGCGTCCTCCCTGGTTTAGCACGAACGAGCTACATAGGCTCACTAATGTAGAAACATTAGAAAATATGTCAAGCCAAATTATCAACAAATTCCGACAAAAATCGTTGCAATCCTCAATTGCAACGATTAGCTCACTTGATAGTCAGTAAGATAGTTTTAATTTTATTTTAAGTTCATTTTAGGTTTTGTTTTATTCCTTTTTTTCTCCTTGACAAGTAGGTTAAATAATTTTCCTACAATTACATTAACTTAACTGCGAAAGCTAATAACATTCAATAATATAAAAAAGCGTACAAATATATACATAATAGTGTTGAAATGTCACCATTTGTGGTAGAACACTCAATATTAATTCTGAATAGATATTTTAGTACATAAATAAATCATTACAAACTCCCTCCCCCTCTATTAAAAAAAAATATTATATACTCTAATACCTGGAGACTAACAGCTAGCTACCACAGGCGTGTTGCACAAGTTGCTGCTCCAGGACAATGTTTGAAGCGGCTGTGCTGACCGTGCTCTAGATGCCTGGGTGATCGCACATCCTTCGAACTAGGTTGTCCGGAGTAGTACCTGGCCCGGTCACTATCATCATATCGCCATCAAGGGCATACAAAAAAGACGTACTCGGGACACATGGGGAACCACGCATGTCCGAACCTGGTACCTGAAGCAACCATGTCCCGTGTTCATTTCGCCATGGTGTCTCCCGAGCCACCCGGATACCACCGGGATAAGTCGGTGGGTCCACCTACCCTTTGTGAGATTGGACTATTTCCGCTACCATGGGACATCGAAGATGACCTTCTGGCACCTCGTATACCCCTTATGTCAAGTTGATGTGATGCTGATAGGCATCATGCCGGCCATGACACCGATTGCATCTTATAACACCTTACAATACACACTTGCAATTCTCAACAAATTGAACCTGTACTTTCCAGTATACCACGGCAGCTAATAGTACATAGCGCTCTGGATCACACTGGCCCACGAAACCAAAGTATGGGCGAAACCACGCTGACAAGAAGTCTTCGCTTACTGCCATGAACCGTTGAGCTATTGGATATCATACGAGATATTGCTACAATAACCGAAGAGGCCCTCTTATAGGCATAGTTGACGTGGCTCCCCAACGTGATTACCCCTAGGAGTTTCAGAGATCCCTTAGAGAAAATGGTACAGTCTCCGACTCTGACCACCGCCTGTTGCTCCGATTTACGGTTATGCGCTAGCTCCAATTTTCTGGAGTCTTCGACCGTATAAACAGTGTGCGGCCTTCAACTCGACCTCCTCAATCGACCCGTAGTAGACCTCTAGCGTTATGTCGTCTGCGAAGCCGACGATCACAACTTCGCAGAGAATTTTTTCAAACTAATTTCTATTTTCACAACGACTTTTTACCCGTCAACATTCAAGTTCATCAAGGCAGACAGTGTGTGCAGCTGGGGAAGCGAAAAATAAGCGAACTGAAAAATATGATACAGACTTGGAATAATATACCGCATCCAGACGGGACTTGAACCCGCAATCTCCATGTCTCTACCATGGTGTTTTATCCAATAAAACTACTGGGACGGTAATACGGGTCCAGAATTTATAATCGTATCACATTCCACTGCAATGTCGCCTACTCTATTGCAAACCCCTATCAACTACTGCCCGATCAGTTAGGATTATCAGGATTATAACAAATCTTGATATTTCTTGTGTTCTGAACTTGGTCTCGTCATTAGTTAAAAAAATATCAAAACTCCTATCAAAATTACTTACTGATTATTACACATGATAACATGTTTTGTAAGGTTTTTGGCAGAAAAAGATCAGAATTAGTTGCAATGTACAATATTTTGTTGATTGACTAACAAATTTTGTAATGAATACACTTTGAAAAACACATTTTTGAACATTCAAGTGTATGATAACAGAATTTGATAGAATCCTGTACTTCTTATCATTCTGGCATATCAAGAATATTAGAGACTTGGTTATTTCTATCAAGTTCAGATATATTTGTATTACCCGTTTGTTATAATCGTTTGATCGGGACATAAACCATCTCCATACCTTTCTCTATTCCATTGGTCCTAGGTATCGCCGTAGAGATAAATGACTTTTCATCTACGCACACTAGTAAACGTGTAAAGCCGTGTAAAGTTGCTATCGATTCCTCCAAACTGTAAATCATCCCATTTCATTGTTCCTAGTTTTTATCACGTTTTGTCATTTTTGGTCAATTATGATCAGCAGTTTCTCCCGATCCCAAGTCAAGAATGAAAAATTTATTCAAAACCGAGTTTAAAACATATACCGTAAACTGGGGTGACTTTGATCACCGGGGTGACTTTAATCACTTTACCTCTACTTTGAATTTGTGACAAAAAGCGCTCGTATAGCTTGGGATTTGTTGTAATATACCCTGGCTGTGTTTAGATATGTGTACATTGTCACTTTTCATGCATTTCCTGCTATTTAAAGAGTGCTTTTCATGCTAAAATATGAATTGAAAATAAACTGGATTTTGAGCGATTTTTATTGCATACAAACAATCGGTTTAAGCAGATACAAACAACAAGCTGCGATACGTGAAGTTTTTTAATTTTGTTCCCTGATTAGTTCTCAAAATATAAAAATATTATCACAACGATTTTCATTTTTTTTTTTGCAATATTTTTCCTCAAATGCAATTTTAAGTCCCAATAATCTCAATAGCGTATCACATGTTTTCTTCTTAACGATAGCCCAAGACGTCACGTGACATGCAACTTTGGACTATTGGATGAGCAATATTTTACATGGACTAGTTTTGGTGATTTTAGATCCCCTTTACGCCCCGTGGATAATCGTTCATAAATATTTTAAAAATTTTGTATGAATCTTTGACATTCGCCAACATAAACTGTTCACGTGAAATGTGAATGGCCCCCAAATGGCTTCTCATATTTATTAACTCTTTTAAGTCGTTTTAGACTGTTCAAATTAGTTAAAGCACTAAAGTCGCACTTCAAATTAATCAAAATAATGAAGTGATCAAAGTCACCCCGGAATGATGATTGATAAAAAATTTTTAGAGCATATATAAAAACAGCAGAATTGTTGCTTAGCTTTTGAAGTAGTAACTGGATCTTGTTAAATGCATGCCAGTACTCATTTTGAAAATATCAAACAGTTTTGTATTTAGCACATTTTCAAAATATTTAAGATATATTAAAAAATAGTGATCAAAGTCACCCCAGTTTACGGTAATAAATGTTCAACTTAATATTTGTTCAGCTGCTGAAAATATAGCATCGCAAACAAAACAGCGAGTGGCACTAACACATACGTGCATAAATAGGTCTATAGATGCAGTCCACGCCACGCTTCTCAGCAAATCGATACTAATCGATCATTTTCGATTTCGCAGAAACTTTGCAGAGTTGTTCCCTTTTTCTAAAGAGGTCAATAATTGTTTTTGTTGACTCACGACTGCTGTTTATAAAGGACCTATCCAAAAATGTGACTGAAGAATAGAATGTTCTGTACCGAAAAAAAACGACTTGTTTGATTGGAATAGTATCTTGGGTAAAGTTATAGAAATTAAATTTGCGATTCTAGCAAAACATAGGGTAAGGAACGACTTAAGCAGTGGCGCCTATTTTAATCAGTCGAAGAAAACAGGCCCCAAATTCCTGAATTTTGAACAATATTGACATTTTTAATGACGGAAAGAAAACTTTGAATGTCTAGCTATCTTACGAATACAGTCATACCTCTAAATAAGGCAACTTTATTTTTATTTTCATTACGTTATATCGAGTTACGTTATATCGAAGCAAAAAAATTTTTTTTTTAATTTACGCGAGAATGTTAGTGGTAGAAAGATGCGCGAAAATCTATTTTTCATAACCTGTCAGTATTTTCAAACCTTTCTAGTGCCCATTTAGGAATATTTTCAGAATCAAAAAAATATTTTTTTTAATTGATACAAGAGGTCACTCGGAGATGCGTGAAAACCAATTTCCCATCACCTATCAGTATTTTTTAACCATTCTTATGCCCATTTAGGACAATTTTCAACAAGCAAAAAAAAAATTTTTTAATTGATGCAAGACTATTGGTGGTTACTCAAAGATGCGTGAAAACCTATTTCCCATCACCTATTACTATTTTTGAACCTTTCTTATGCCCATTTTGGACAATTTTTGCATTGGTTTCATCGGTCTCTAAACTTACTACAAACTTTTTTTTTGAAGCAATTAATAGCCCAAAAACAGTTGCTGTATCATCTATTTTCAATTTCAATACATTTAAAAAAGTTACGTTATATCGAGGTAAAAGTTACGTTATATCGAGTTACGTTATATCGAGTTTGCCTTATATCGAGGTTTCCTTATATCGAGGTATGACTGTATAAGAAATACCAGTTATCACACAGAAATCTGTGAACAATCATCAATCGGAACAAATCAACCTATATTGCAGCCATTCAGGCGCCACTTCGGGTGCTGAAAAAAACAGACGGAAACTGCTGAAAATAGGTTCGGGGTGTATGGAATAGTCTCCCTCGATTGGTAACTTCATTTAAATATTGTTAAAGTTTGCTAACTTAGTTTTACAATCTGAAAACCAGTTTTGACAGAGAAAACGATAGAGAACAGATTGATATGCTTATGTTTGAATTTCACCCAACACATTTCGAGAATTATTTCGTCTCAATACACAGGAGATTTCTAAAGCTGCTTAGAATTTGTTCCCTACCCTAAACACTATGAAAACTTTTTTTCCTTGCCAAATTTTACAAATTGTCACAAAATATAGAATATCTCAAAAAGAAACTTTTTAAAAATCTATTTTTCACCCATCGAAGATAACATTGTTTACTATAATCAGTCAAAATCTGATGATAGTGAAATGAGAAACAAAAAAGGTAAAACTTTCAAAAATAAAACTATTTTTATCAAAACCGAAATGGTTCCCGTGTTCAAATCTGGCGACAAGAGAAACGTGAGAAATTATCGAGGAATAGCAAGCTTATCGGCAGCGTCAAAACTATTCGAAATAATCGTTAGTGATGTCATCCGTAGCCAGTCTATAAGCTACATCTCTAATGATCAGCGCGGTTTCATGCCTAGGAGATCTGTTACCACGAATTTGTTGGATTTCACCAGCACCTGTATTACTGCAATGGAGAACAAAACTCAAGTAGATGTGATCTACACAGTTTTGAAGGCGGCTTTCGACAAAATCGATCACAATATACTGTTGGCCAAACTGTCTCGTCTTGGATCTTCTTCGAGGCTGTTATCGTGGATTAGATCTTATCTGACTGGTCGTGAACTTCGTGTTAAAGTTGACTCCAGTGTATCTTCGAGTTTCTGCAATTTATCCGGAGTGCCTCAAGGCAGCAACTTAGGTCCGTTGTTGTTTACGCTTTTTTTCAACGACGTTGCTTCGAAATTGCGTCTGGGTTGCAAACTCATTTACGCTGATGACTTGAAAATATATTTGGTGATTCGTTCAATTGCAGACTGCCACTGTTTGCAAAATCAGCTGAATCTGTTCACGGACTGGTGCTTTCTAATCGTAAGCGTACCAAAATGCTCCGTCATGACATTCCATCGCTCAAAAAAACCGATTATATTTGATTATTGCATTAGCGGGACTTCACTCCGAAGGGTTGAGAAAATGAATGACTTGGGAGTCGTTCTGGACCCAATACTGTCATTCAACAACCACTACATCTCGATAATTGCCAAGGCCAATCCTAAACTTGGTTTCATTTCGAAAGTTGCCAAAGGCTTCAATGATCCATACTGTTGGAAGTCCTTGTATTGTGCGTTGGTGAGAACAATTCTGGAGACCGCTTGCATTGTCTGAAATCCTGTTGATTCGTGCTGGATCGATAGAATTGAAGGCGTTCAGCGAAGATTTATTCTACTGGCCTTACGTCACCTTCCATGGCGAAATCCCCTAGCTCTTCCTGAATATGAAAACAGATGCAAACTTTTAAACATGGACACACTTGAAAAAAGGCGTAAAATTCAACAGGCGTTGTTCGTTGCGAAATTGCGCTATGGAGAAGTTAACTCCCCTCGACTACTTTCCATGCTGGATTTTCGTGTGGCTCAACGTCCTCTCCGGTACCGGTCACTGCTGCAGGAAAGATTCCACCGTACTGCCTATGCATATGATGCGGCGATACCCTCGATGATTCGTACTTTCATGCTTGTGGGGGATCACTACGACTTTAGTGAAACTTCTAGTCGTTTTAGAAATAAGATTTCACGTTCGACAATTTTGTAAATTTTTATTTATTCATTAAGACACTACCCATGTCAGATGAAATACAGACAAATACAAAATACAAAATATGGTTTGTTTAATTTATTTTATGACATCAGCAAAGTTATAGATGGTATTTTAGTTTTTTCGATGTATAGGAAATTTATTCTTGAGAAATAGTTGACAAAATAACTATTTATTGAATATTTCAAAACGTCCACTTTGATAAGATCTGAGTTTTATTTACAAAACCTACACACCTAGTTAGCCAATGCCAAACAAGTTCAAACATGTTAAAAAAATTATGACTTTTTAAAATATTTTTTTTTTTTTTTTACAATGTATATTTTATTTTAAAGCACAAAATAATTATCTACAGCTTTGCCAAAAACACTATACCGATCAAAAAAAAACATTTAGACACTTAAAATGTAGTTTATCGTTTATAGATATTTGGCGCAGGAGATTATCCCAAAACTTGATGTCACGGGTTTTGTACCGACATAAATTAAACCGCGCAAATCGCAATTACACGCTACGATATCGGATCAACTTTCAAGTATTTGGGATTGACACACTTTCGCACTTATCTCTTTATCAACTCGCTAATACAGATTCACAATTAGTCCAACAGTTTACAATGAAAAAAATCAAATCGGTTTTAATAACCATTTTCTCTAGTTTATTTTTGTGTTCATAATATTCAAACTTTCATGCATTTTCAATTTAAAGTGTTTGATTCATAGTCAAATATTGATAATTTTCTATATACTGTATTCGATCTTTATTCTTCGATAATTTAATATTGATTATGCTTTTTTCGCATTCTGTTCTAATACAACCGAGATTCCACATTCCTTATACTTCGTCGAGAACAAATCACGCTACTTAGCTACGCACCAACAAGAAACACTCACCTTTCGGAATGCCTTCCGGAAGTTCTCCGAGAGGAAGGCGTACAGCAGGGGATTAATGCAGGAGCTTGTGTACGCCAGCACATGCGATATAATCTGCAGCGATATCTTAAAGTACGAATCCGAAACGAACACTCCCACGCTCTTCAGTACCAGTATGACCTGCAAAGGAAGCCGAAGCAGAGAAACAATCCAAATGTTATCATCGAATAAATGGCTTACAGTCGATTGTTGTTCAACAAGTGTAAATAATTACATCAATCTGACTCTTTAGCAGAGTCGAAAAGAAATGGGGGCTGGGAAAATTAGCTAGGGAGGGGTTTTTTATTGACCACTGAACCGCTTCTACTCAAAAAAAAAAAAAGACACGAAGCGGAGAACAGATTTAACGGATTTACACTACGACGATTAGAGCAGAACGTGCCAACGAAATGGGTTCCGAATCACGGTCCGACAAAGTATGCGTTAATGTGGCAATTCCCACTAATATATTATCTTGCGCCAGGGTAGGGCAGCCGACTTTCCTTCAAATTGCGGCTGCCGTGTAGCGGAAAATTTATGACACACCTCTGGGACTGGGTGGTATTTTCTGTTGTTCGGTAGGCCTGATTAACGACAGCGCGGATCTTTACTAGGTTGGGAGTTGGTGTGTAGAAGCAAGCAATTATCAATTAAATGGAAACTTTGCGGGACAACTTGCCGACACTGGAGGGGTGCAAAAATGTGTTTATTTTGAAGGGTTTCGTGATCGGCCATGTGCCATGCGGCCAGGAAATAAAGAGACGAAATTAATTGGAGTAATCCCGCGAGAGAGGCATGAATGAAAGAGAGGGTCAATATGAATCTGTGTGAGTGCATCTATGGTAATAGCGCTGGGATTTAATTAAATTCTTTTGTGTGGAGGTCTGTCTCTTAATTTATTCTTTTTGGGGACCATTGAAACTCAACATACATAACATACGGGAGGTTTTCCGCGTGTTGATGAAATCGTAAAGTTGGATGAGTTGTTTGGTTGTTTGGTCGGATTTACGATGTTATACAGAAAAATCACAAGAAGGTTGTATGCAAAGCCACGACCGCAAGGTTGAAGTAGAATACTTTTACAAGAAAGAAAACCCGGCTGCTTGCGTGTCAGTCATTTTTTCTAGTAAATAAACGTTGACCGTTCATTGGCAGTATTGTAATTTCTTTTTGTCTGATATTTTGAATGAAGTTCATTGAATATTTTTAAATTTTTGTGCAAATGAGAAGTTAAGGTGCTGCCGAATTGTAATATGCACATTTAATACGACATCATTAAACGGGAACGGAACAAAGGCTACGGTTATGCAGAACGCGAATGCCGGCGCGATGCGATTCGCCTTACCGTGGTGAAATGTACAGCTCTTTTTAAGGCGAAGTAGAGCTATACATTTCAACAGATTTCGTCTTGCCGAATCGCATCGCGCCGTTATTTGCGTTCTGCATGACCGTAGCCAAACACTAAGCGACGCAAACACGTAATAATAATCAGAGTATGCATGTAGATGAAGATAATTAACTTTGGATTATAGCGCCAAACGAGAAAATATTAACTCTTCAAATAATCATTTGTGTTCTTCAAATTTCAGTTGTTCAATTTAATATCCGATGAAATGTTTGTTTATTATCTGATGTAGCTCTTATATAGGCCAAATGATGCATTCCCAATTTACTAGGTCCATAACTCTGCCGACCGTGCTTGGAAAAGCGCGGTATAACGACCAATCAGAGGTCGAATTTTGTGTTTTGACAAGGCTTAAGAGTTTTCAATAGTACAATAGTTCGAATGATAAAATTTCAATTTCATGCATTTGGTAGGAATCTTAGAAGATTTTCTAATCAATTGGTGCAAAAACGAAGGAAATCCATCGAAAACTAACCGATTTATTAGCATTTGAAATTTTTCTCACTTTTTTCAGTTTTAGATTTTCTTTTCACATCCCTATGTAGCCGAACTTCCTGAGAGAAGTATTCTAATTTAAAATTAAATCTTCGTTAATTCATTTGCTGTCCTTATAAGGACAATTGTTCAATTTATCATAGGATGTAGTGTTTATCTAACATCTCTGTGTTACCCCGATAGTGAGGACTGAGGCGCACGGTCAACACAATGAGAAAGGTGTTTTCACATTGAAAACTAGACACGGCTTTACTGGAGGAAGTGTTGGCAAATGCATCTACCGCTAATACCACCGCTATCATACGAACGCGCGTCGTTTCATGTGGGGAATATCAAGAACGAAAAATGACGCGCGTCTAAGCATTACCCGAACTGTTTCGCCGTGCTGCTCCCATTTACCTTTACATCGGCCTCAGGGAAGTACCGGCTGCATCTGCATCTACCACTGAGGCTGTCACTATACTGCTATTGGTACCAAAAGCTATTAACTCTTCAAATAGGTGTTATATTTGTTCTCAAAAGAACAAATGTTCAATTCAAAATCGGATTTACGCAATCGCATCTCTGTAATATTACCGACAATAATATTCTTCTGAACAAAATGATACAACTTTCCCATTAGGTCTCTGCCATAGACGCGAAAAGCGACGCGAACCGTTTCGCTCGGCTGTAGGTTAATGTACAGCCATCAGTAGAGCTGTGCATAAACCTACGGCCGAGCGAATCGGTTCGCGCCGCTTTTCGCGTCTACTATGGCAGAGGCCTTAGAGCTGCATCAGCTGACCCTGCTACTATCGATGCTGATATACCCGCTGCAACAGCTACGCAATGCATAGCCATGCCACAGTTGTGGCCGCTATACGCTGGCCCAACTGCTGAGCAACTGCTACGCTTATCCGCAGCCATGCCACAGTTGTGGCCGCTATCTGCTATCGATGGTACCCACTGCTCGCTCCCGCTGCTGCTAAGGGAGGACTGCTGTCGTCACTGTTCAGAACTATTATGAGCGGCTTCGACTAAAACAGGCTCTTATATAGGGATGAAAATAGGAATGAATTATTTTTCGTAGGTGGTGGAATGACATAACTTGAAAAATATGTGTGACTTCATTCCGGCTCAGAGCGATCATTTGATAAGCTCCACCTCTTTTTTCAGTTTCTAAAGTTTTTCCTCAGTTTCGTAGCACGGATGCACAAAAATGATTTCTTGTCGAGCCGGACCGATAGCACTCTCATTGAAGCAACAAAATAACATGTTTTGTGTCGTGTTGTGCAGCTTGGTTGAAGAAAATGTTCCCGTCCCCGTGTCGCATGTAAGCAGATTATTGCGTTCAGTAGACAGTAGATAGTGTATCCAGCGAATAAACACCGATGGTGCTCTCACGCACGCAACGGTTTTAACCCGTATCTTATTGCGGTTTGTAACATCAAGCGATTTCGTTTGCTCGCTGTTGCGTGTTGCATCATGTTGCAGCTTGTCAGCTGGGAGACGACGAAATTCTGTTTATGCTGATTGATTGAATCGACTTCATATTAGCTCTGCATAGTCGAACTAACTGCTTTTGTGAATGCGTACTAACAGGGCAATTTATTATTCAATGTCGGTTACGCTGATCGCAGCCTTTGCGCTGCCCCTACAGTGGGGAGTTTACTAAATAAAGTAAAAATTAGACAACTACAACAGAATTTGATTGCATCCCGCACAGAATGTCTGCTTGTGTTGATGCCAAAAAATTATTAACCTTCAATTATTTTTTTATTTGCCTTGAAAAAGCATGTTGCGGTTCAAAATCGGTTGCTAATTACAACCTTTAAGTTGCCCTAACATTGGGGGAATTAAGATACACGGACAACATGCACTGTGGAAGCTATTTCACATTCAGTAAATTAGACGGGTGCGACAAATTTGAATTGCTAGGATGCAACACAGAATGCTTGCTTGCGTTGACAAAAATTATTAACTTTCAATGACTTGTTTATTTGCCTTAAAAAAGGCATTTTGATTTCCGATATTGGATTTCCTGATGGCAATCATCATGCTGCCCCAACACGGGGGGAATAATGGCTGTCTGGCGACACACGCTGAGAAAAACCGCGCTGCTCCTGAGACTTGGTGGCCAACCACAGGGCTAGTGCTGCTGCTAAAGAAGGACGACTGCTGTTGTCGCTGTCTAGAACTATTATGAGCGGCTCCGGCTGAAACAGGCTCTTATATAGGCCAAATAGCATGTTTTCAATTGCAAGGTATATGAACCTGTCGACCGTGCTTGGGAAGCAAGCATATAACGACCAATCAGAGGTCGAATTTTTCGTTTCGACGAGGCTTGACTATTTTCAATAGTACAATAGTGTGAATAATAAAATTACAATTATCTTATTTTGGGAAGAATCTTAGAAGATTTTGCAATCTATTGCTGCAAGAACGAAGGAAATCCATCGAATACTAACCGATTTATTAGCATTTGAAATTGGACATATTTTTCACTTTTTTCAATTTTAGATTTTCATTTCACATCCCTATGTAGCCGAACTTCCTGAGAGAAGTATTCTACTTCAAAAAACATTGCGAAACTAAAATCAATAAATAACACAATTATTAGCGAAAAAAGAATAAATTACAACATCACTGCGAAATTACATTCCCGTCCATAGTTCGTTTAAGGGGTGAGGAAGTACCCAGTGCCCTTCAGGCATACAGAAAAGGGGTGAGGAATTCGTCGTTTTATACACAGCAAATGCTGACAGTAAATTCCTACCACTGAATAATTCCATCAATTCAATTTTCATCCTGATTCGCATTATTTACAATTTTTTTTGCAGCGCACGCCGCCGGCACTTATTTTTTGTTAAGCAAACATTTCAACTGATGTTTATATCAAGGTTATTTGCGAAATTTCGAAAAACCTAATATGCTTTCAGAAATTTATTACATTGTTACCTTCCATTGTGTTTCACAGCATATAATCCGGTTCTCTCTGCGAATGCAGGTGGAATACTTTATTTCATTCTACAAATTTATGAAATAATCAAGCTTTCGATTTTAAAAAAGGTTGAACCCCTTATTTGGACTTTTCGACAAAGGCCATGACGCACCCACACGCAAACCACATAAACAAGGAAGTTATTCGATGTCCGTCGTTACTGGCGTATGGTATAGCTCGAGAGCAAAACAATACTAAGCTATAATTAGTCAATATTTGCAGTAATCAACATTGGTAGAATGTATCCAAACATCACGAAATTTCAGCCCACGAATCGGTGCCGGCCGGAATCAATGCCGCACTAATTTACTAAGTTTGCAAACAACTACTTTACATCCGCTTCCGGTGTCGGTTCCGCTATGCAAACTGCACGTGCATCACAAAATTTACTCCCACATACAATTAGGGTAAATAGGTATAATACGCCCCCCCTAAGGAACATCGTCAATATTGTAGCTATGTTTATCACAAACAACAAATCTTTCATGCAGTTGGATACACTATTTAGTTGGTAATGCACTGCTATTATTTTGTTTTGTAATTACTGTTACACAAAAACGCCATAATTTTATTAAAAAAGTTGACTAAATTGCAAGCTTTCCAATCTACCGGGGCAAAACGCCCCAGATGCAGTATAATATGCCCCATGCAGTAGCTTCATATGCCAGCACAGCATGCGAAGCGAAACAGCGCTTGAAGTCTCAGAAGCAAACGCTGAAGCAATGAACAAATCAGCCGGGCTAGCGGTGGGGCATATTGCCCGGGCGCTGTAATGAAGCAGAAAGCATTGAATACTTAAGCAAATCATACAATTTTTATCGTTTCTTCACTAGATACAGCTGCTTAAAGGTTCATTTGAGATATATAAGTGCAAATAGCAGATAATAAACTTTATACATTAGTGGAAAAACGTTACGGAAACGCTGCAAAAAATTAGATCTGAAGCAGCTCAAATCAAAATTGATTTTTGTTTATTTTTGCTAGTGAAAATTATCAAACTTGCACAGAAGGTTGGTCCTATGACCCGCTACGGATTCCCAATAGTCTTATGTCTTATTTTTTGTGTGTTTCCGAAAAAATGGACTGGGGCGTTATGCCCCGGGGGGGCGTTTTATACATATTTACCCTACATCAGTGCACCCCTCCCCCGCCGATCAAACCACCAGACAATTATTACCCGCTCGGTTATGATAGCAGTTTCTGTGCACTCTGACAGGTTGTATCCGGCTGCTTCACGGGTTTACCACACGCCCGAGGAAAGTGGTTAGCTCTAGCGGGTAACGGGCATCTTCTCGCCTGATAGAACCTTCCGGCTTCTTTTTATTCTTTGCCGTTAGCCAGACTCCCGGGCAGATTTGCTTCAGCTAGTTATTCCTTGTTGAAACATCCATGCTGCGGTAAGCCGTGAAAATCTGCGTGCATTGGATTTATGAGAAACGGTTTACTTAGTGCCAGGCTCGTCTAAAATGTTAAAATCGGCTGTTTTAAATCAGCATATAAAACGAGCGAATCAAACGTTCAAAGTTAAGCGAGATGTTTGCATAATATTAGAAATGATTCCTAATTTAATTTTCAAAATTATTGGAACTGGTGATGCTGAGCGAATCCTGCCAATTTGCATAGTTTTCTGTCAGTTTTTTAACCAGATTGTGAAGTTTGTTGCGTTTGCTACGCAAATTCAAAGGTGTTTTGCTAGCACGGCGAACGTTCCAGCTTTCAACGAACGTTGATAAAGCTTTCGGACAGCTCAGTCCCGCACACTAACGTCTAATTATAGTAGCTGAACAAAACAAAACTCCGTATCAGTGCTGATTACACAACAACTGATCTTTTTCAATTTTCACTTCTAATGAACGCAGCTCCCTTCCTGACTTCATTAGGTTTACATTCCTGTAACGATACATCATATTCTAATGAAATATTTCACGCGCAACATTCTTGGACAAACAATAAAATCCTATTGAAAATCCAACCAAATGATCATCACTGTTTTTTGGTAAAGCGTCGTACGCAAATTACGTAACGCTAAAAATCTAGATTTCAGACCCCCTCCTCCCATTTGTAACGATAGGTAACGTTCGATATGACTACCCCCTCCCTAAAATTACGTAACGCTAAACATCCTGACCCCCTTCCGAAATTCTCAATTTCGAGGAAACATCACAGTTACGTAACTGTCTCTACTACCCCCCACCCCTCCTCCTATGTAACAATAAGTACCGCAGACACAACCCCTTTCCCCCCTTCATGCGTTACGTAATTTGTGTACGACGCTCAAATCGAAAATTAAAATCAAACAGCAAGTGTTACTAAAATGAAACGCCAAGATTTACCTAAAAGCGGACTTTCCAGAGCCGGTTTTGTGGTAGTACAGGGTGGCAACATAGAAGTGATACACATGTTCGAACAAACATCTGAGCATGTTCTGAAAGAGTGACGTATTCACTGTTTATTCAGAATAAATACAGTCAGTTCCGCTCTCAGGAAAATTACATGGATTGACTAACATCGAATTCAGAAGGAAGCTGTCACATCTGAATTTAAGCAGATTATTCGTCTACAGGACCATCAAGCGTTTCAAAGGTACAGGCACGGTTGTTCGCAAGAAGAAACCTAGTAAAAAACTGAGTATTCGGACTCCAGCGGTCATCAAAGCAGTAAAGAAACGTTTCCGGCGAAATCCGGCCCGATCGGCAAGAAAAATTGTGTGTGAAATTAACTTGAGCCACACTTCCATGCAAAATGTTATGTAAAAACAACCTTGGATTTTAAAGAGCAGAAAATCCACGGATTAACTCGTGAAAATATAACCGACAGGCTTGCTAGATCTCGGTTGCTGCTGAAGACGTCTCAGGTCACAATATAATTTTTTCGAGCGAAAAGTTATTCACTCTGGAGGCAACTTTGAACAAGCAAAATGACCGTGCTGATGGAGCATGTTTTCGTGACATTCCAGCCGATAAAAGAGCAGTTGAGCGATATCAAAATGCGTCAGCTGTGATGGTTTTGGGAGGAATATCGATCAAAGAGAAATTACCATTGCTATTCATTGACAGGGGCGTGAAAATAAACAAGGAATACTACATGCAACACGTTATCAAAGTCCATTTGTATCCTTGCGCTAAAATGCTTTTTGAGAAAGACAGTTTTCTCTTTCAACAGGATTCAGCACCAGCGCATTAGTGCGTGTAATCAGAATTTACCTTGTTTCATCAGTTTATCTGAATGGCCTGCATCGTCGGCGGATTTGAACCCGCTCGACTTCAGTATCTGAGGATACATGTTAGAAAACTTGGACGACGTTAGGCATTAGAGTTTAGACACATTTAAAAAAAGTTTGTCTCCTCAATATAGTTAATTAGGGCACGTAGGACGTTTGCGAGGGAGTTCATGGGGCAATACCAAGCGGGATTTATGGGTGCCCGTGCCACCACGGACCAAATATTCGCGGAACGGCAGGTTCTACAGAAGTGTCGTGAGTATAATGCGCCCACACATCTTTTGTTTATCGATTTTAAATCGGCGTACGACACAATCGATCGAGATCAGCTATGGCATATTATGCACGATTACAGTTTCCCAGATAAACTGACACGGTTGGTCAAGTCGACGATGGATCGGGTGATGTGCGTAGTTCAAGTTGCGGGGACACTCTCGAGTCCCTTCGAATTTTGAAGATTATCGTGTTTGCTATTCAACATCGCTTTGTTAGGTGTGATACGTAGGGCTGGTATCGACACGAGTGGGACGGTATCCAGGAGGTGTGTTCAGCTCTTTGGTTTCGCCGATGACATTGACCTTGTAGCACGAACCCTTGAGAAGATGACGGAGACGTTCAGCAGACTGAAGGCAGAAGCCGGACGGATTGGACTGGCCATAAACGCATCGAAAACTAAGTACATGAGAGGATGAGGTTTCGGAGAAGACAGTATAAATCTCCCGTCTCGAATTCATATTAGCGGTGATGAATCGAAGTGGTAGACGAATTCGTGTACCTGGGCTCACTGGTGATTGCTGACAACGATACCAGTAGAGAAATTCGTCTACGCCCTTATGGCAGGAAATCGTGACTACTTTGGACTCCAGAGAACGCTCGAATAAAATCCGCCAGCGCACGATGACGACCATCTACAATGAAACAATGATCAGACCGGTAGTCCTCTACGGCCACGAAACCTGGTTTTCGAACGGAAGGTGCTGCGTACCATCTGTGGTGGAGTGCAGATGGAAGATGGATTATGGCGGAGGTAGATAAACCACGAATTGCATCAGTTGCTGGGAGAACCACTCGTCGTTCAAACAGCGAAAATCAGGAGACTACGGTGGGCTGGGCATGTCGTAAGAATGTCAGACGGCAACCCGAGGAAAATGACTCTCGATAACGACCTAACTGGAACGAGGTGACGAGGCATGCGAGCAAGGTGGCTCGATCAAGTGGAAGACGGCCTGCGGGGCCTCCGCAGACGACATGGCTGGTGAGCTGCATAATACTTGAAATGTGTAGAAAATATTTTGTAAGTTATTTCATGAAACGTTGGTTGAAAAACGTGCTTTATAATATTTATTGGTCGTTTTTATATCATTTCATGTACATTACGACCTCCAAAAGGGCATTACTTTAAAATGAACCGTACGACGTTTTTAGAATTTTGACCAGGTATTCAGGACGTCATAACGAATCGAACGGTGTGCATCAGTGCAGTTGCCAGAAATACCGTCCGTGGGGGTTTCGAGAGAAAATGTGAACTTTGAGATTATTGAAGAGCGAGTCAGGTTGAGAGACAGTAAGTAACCTGAATCAATTACTATCATGTTAACAAAAGGCATTAGAAAAACAGTGGTTTAGCGCACTCACACCACTCATCCTCAAACCGGCTTGGGTTGCAGTAGAGAAATGAGTGCGAGAGAATATTGAAGAGAGAGACTGAAAGAGAACGACTTAGCAGATGAAAGAGTGTTTTACTGCGATACCGCTCACCGTGTAACGCACTTGCTGTTTTAATTAACCGTTGCGCAGTTCAGTCAACGATCGAGTCGAAAACAATATTTAAATCAACTCAAGTTTTGTCTTCTTGATACAACATCTCTATGCAAAATTTCAGTTCAATCGTGCTGCAACCTTTTTCCCTGAAGTCTAGTCACGAAACTCCATTCCCACATGCAGACGTTTGATGCAATCTTCTGTTGTATAGTCTGAAATAGAATATTTTTCCGTCATTCCTTCGCCAGAATAATGTACTGATACTAGACACCTTGTTGGAGAAACAACGACGACCGCATGGCAGCAAAATGAGTGCCGTAAACTGGAGTGACTTTGATCACTCTACCTCTTTCTTGAAATTATGTTAAAAAAGCGCTCTTAGTACTCGGGGTTTGAAGTTACCTCCACTGATTGTGTTGATATATGTCTTCATTGCTACTATTCATGCATTTCCTGCTATTTAAAGAGTGTTGTAACATACGGTTCAAACAACTAGTTGCAATACGTGAAGTTTTTTTTATTTTGTTTCCAGATTGTTCTTTAGAAAAACAATCATTGTTATAATGATGATTTTCATTATTATTTTTGCAAGTTTTTCCTCAAAGGCAATGTTGAGTTCCAATAATCTCCACGGCGTGTTAAATATTTTCTTCTTAACAACAACCAAAGTCGTAAAGTTACATGCAAATTTGCATAATTCATATTCCACGTGGACTATTTTTTGATGATTTTAGTGGATAGTCATGCATATATATGTATTGTGAAAAAGAAGAAATGGCCCTGAATTATTTTTCACATTTATAAACTCATTTAGGTCGTTTTATGCTGTCTCTGTCTTAATCTAGCAACAGACTTGAATGCTGGTGGTCGTCATTTTCTCTGCACGTACGGAGAATTCTGTATTACAAATCCCTGGCAAAGGTCTAAAAGATTAACTTAGCCATTGCAAACGGACATCCGGAAGTCGAGCCTTAAAGCGATTAAAGGGTTACTTTTTTGGCCGATAAAAACATAGAATTTTAGATATCGGAAAATACTTTTCCGATGTCTAAAATTGATTTTTTAATCAATTTTAGATTGAAAAATCGAAATGGATGGATCGTCGAGTTAGTAAGTTTGTGAACTAAAAGAGGGAATTCGACTGATTTTTCTGATTTGCATTTTTACCGCGTGATATAAGTGAAACTTTTACCGCTTGGAGGCTACACATCCTGAAAGCCCATTGAGCAGAAATTTTGCATGCAGACTTTTTTCGAGGAGATGCTAAATTGAATTCGTAGGTCAAATTTTTGCCATCCATTGGCACTCTAATAAATAGTAATGATGAACTCTAATATTGGAAAAAATATTAAATTTAAAATGCTCTGGAGGGGGGTTTGAAACTTAACCCCCTTGGCTGCGCCACTTGTGTACATAGATCATTTGGTGCATTTATTTATAATAACTTCCTGTGAGAACACCGTGAATTGGTGTTTGGTACTAATCTTCGCTCGGCACGCAACGAATGAAGAACAGCAATAACGCAAAATGGTTCTTTAAGTAACAAATCTGTTACTTAAAAAGCAACAAAGTTCTTCTCCAGTCAAGTAACAACACATACTCTCATATATTTCGCGCATGTTACGGGAGTACGACTATCTAGTAATGGTTGTTTCAACTACCTGCAAAATTTTCACTGTCGATAAATGTTCCCTTACAATTTCCAGTCAAAAATACATCACGAACCGTCACGTATGTTGCATATGTTATTAGTTACTTTTATCTCCAATTCATCCAGATTGCGTGTATTAGTTTGTTCGTTGTACGCATCCAGAGTAGAGAAAAAATATGACAAGAGCTGCCAAGCAGCACTTTCCCCCGTTATATAGTATACAAACATTGATGATTTCAAAGACTTCATATGCGTCTTGAAATCACATCACGATCTGTAAACTGCGTTAGAGAGAAAGTGCTTATTCGTGAATGGAGGGGACAGATATGAATCTGATCGTTGCCTCAATACAAATGCAGCGAGTGAAGTCTCGATACACATGCATTATGGTTTTTCACAAAAAGTAACAAAATCTTGCTCAAAAGTAACAAAAATATCCCCGTTAGTGTTGGGTGTGGTTGCCTTTTCTACAGTTACCTTTTCTACAGTTGCCTTTTCTACAGTATGAAATAGCAATATCCCATTCATCACCATGGCATCAATCCCCGTACTTTTCACATGCGAGCGCTGTGCCATCTGAGATACATCCTTTTTTTTAACAGTTTTGTTACTGCTGCACTAAATGTTGCCACTTCCGGAATCTAGCGCACGAGATCTTTCGAATAATGATTAATCTTCAAATACTTGTTTATTTGTCTTGAGAAAGTCAGTTTGCTGTTCAAAATCTGACATGCTGATTGCAACCTTTGTACTACCCCGACAGAGTGGGGAAATAAAGGCACTCCGTCTGAAAAGTACCGCGCTGTTGGTGAAATATTTGACCAACCAGGCAAATGATTTGTTTAAGCCGAGAGCAAATGCGGAAAGCCAGCTGATACTAGCGCAACTCACTGCTGCTACTGGCGCAATCCGCTACTTTCCGTTCCAACGAAGCTTGGCTATTTGTCATTATGTCATTTTCATCTCACATCTTTCTTTGGATATTGTCAATATCTACTCAAATAACACACTATTTTACACGAATTACTTTTTACTCAGAAAAACTATTTTGGAGCCGTAGTGTCTTCAGCAAAGTTGTTTTATTAAGGGGTTATATACCTTTTTGGTCGAGAAAAATGAGGGAAGTTTGAATTTATTTTTAAGTGCATAGCACCATTTTCATTGCATCAAAATGGTATTTTTCTGAAAGTACAGTTTATCAACAACAAAAAAATACGTTTGGTTTCGAGATATACCAATTATTACTGGAGTAATGGCCGTATCCCCGAAACGCTATTTTTTGCAGAGGCTTGCGGTGATCCTGATATAGACTCAGCGGGTCAACCGAAATCAAAAAACTCATATTATTTCATTAGCTTAGAAGTGTGCCGTGACCTTGAACGATCGCTTTTATGAGTATTTGGTTTTCAGTGCAAACGGGAACGTTTTTCCAAAAAATGCACGTTCTGAGCGTTAAAAATTGCATTAAATTTTTTTTGCGGCAAAATGTAACTGTATGTTTCAAAAAGCGAGCGTTCAAGGACCGGCGAATTTAATAACAAAAATTAAAAAAAAACCTAAATTAATCCACCTAGCGGTCAGACCCAGCCTTTCTTATTCAAACTTATTATTTGTAAAAATATATTTACATGAACGCTTCAATCCAATAAATGTGTATTCACTTTTTGGGTTCTAAAATAATGATGTTGTAATAGAAGTATCAAATTTGACGTAATGTAAATGCTCAATAAATAGCAAAATAAAATAAATGACTCTTAATTTCGAACAATTCAATCACGAGCGATACCCGGAACATTCAAATGGTACGATACCACATTTAAATTATATTGTGGCCACATATATTGATCAAAGCAGGTATAGTTTTAAATAGCCTATGAATTTCTTTTCTTTCCATAACTTTTGAACCACATATCAAATTGTTATGAAGTTTGTAATTTGTAAGTTTGAGAGATGACTCGTTCGTATGACACTAGTTATGTTCAAATAAGTCGTGTAATCTTTGAGATAATAGAATTCCGTTGTTTTATTAACAATTTAATACATAACGGTTGCTTAGTTCGATTATAATCAAATGAAATGGGAACGTGTAGGGCAGCCAAACTTTGAAACCACGTGTTAAATCATAATTCATCAGTTAACCCTTAACTAACCCGTTCATCAGATAATACTATTGATCAAATCGGTTGTGTACTTTCTGAGATAATGAAGTTTCGTGATTTTCACAATTCGGTACATTACAGACGAAGTTACAGTTCGATTACAGTAAAATTCAATAGGGTGTTATGAGTCAGCTAGACCTTTCATTTGACACTAGTTTCGTGAAAATCGGCTCAGCCATCTCTGAGAAAAGTGAATGAGTTTATGTATTCTTCGGAATATGTTTCTTTTCAAAGCTAGATTTCACATTTTTAAACATAACAGGCAAAGTAATAGTCCGATAGCGAAAA
This sequence comes from Wyeomyia smithii, assembly GCF_029784165.1. NCBI lineage: Eukaryota > Metazoa > Arthropoda > Insecta > Diptera > Culicidae > Wyeomyia > Wyeomyia smithii. The sequence goes on from NC_073694.1 coordinate 164,903,429, forward strand.
ATCAATAGGGTCTAATGGGGTAACTAGACCTTTCAAATGACACTGATTTTGTGGAAATCGGTCCAGCCATCTCTGATAAACATGAGTGAAGTTAAACAGTCTTCAGAAGACGTTTCTTTTCATAACTTTTGAACCACATGTTCAATCTATATAAAGTTAAGGGTTTTTAAGATAGCCCGTTCATTTGATACCAATTTTATTGAAATCGGTTGTGTGGTTTCTGGGATATTGATGTTTCGTGATTTTTACATTTTTAAACATAACCTCTAAAATAAAAATCCAATTACAATGAAATTTAATAGGGTCGTATGGGGCAACTAGAACTTTAATTTGCATATAATTTCATGAAAATCGGTTCAGCCATCTCTGAGAAAAGTGAGTGAAGATAAAAATCTGCACATACATACATACATACACACACACACACACACACACACACACACACACACACACACATACATACATACATACATACATACAGAAAATGCTCAGCTCGTCGAACTGAGTCGAGTGATGTATGCCATTCGGCCCTTTGGAGCACGGTTTTGCAAGTGATTGCTATACCTTCCTAGGAGAAAGGCAAAAAGTTAAAAAAATTATTAATTAGGAGTAAAATATTCGTGCTGAAGAAATAGCGAAATAAAAGAAATGACTTTGAATTTCGTACACTTCAATCACGAGCAATACCGGGAACGTACGAATAGCACAATACCAAATTTAAATTTTGTTGAGGCCATATGTTTTGATCAAAGCAGTTACAGTTTTAAATAGTCTTTGAATTTCGTTTCTTTTCATAACTTTTGAACCACATATCAAATTGCTATGAATTTTTTTACTTGTGAGTTTGAGAGATAACCCGGGGGAACTTATAGGAAAGCCAAACTTTTCATTTGACACTAAGATTGTTGAATTTAGTCCAGCCATTTTTGAGAAAACGAGAGAATTTCACCGGAACATGTTTCTTTTCACAATTTTTTGAGCCACGTGTTTAATCACTATAAAACTCATCAATTAACCTTTAACTAGCCAGTTCATTTGATGCCAATATTGTTCAAATCGGTTGTGTAGTTTCTGAGATAATGAAGTTTCGTGATTTTCATATTATGATAAATTACAGACAAAGTAACAGACCGATTTCATTACTATTCAATAGGGTGTTATGAGGCAGCTAGACCTTTCATTTGACACTAATTTCGTGGAAATCGGTTCAGCCATCTATGAGTAAAGTGAGTGAGTTTAAGTAGTCTTCGGAATATGTTTCTTTTCAAAGCTGGATTTCACATTTTTAAACATAACAGGCAAAGTAGTAGTCCGATTGCAAAAAAATCAATAGGGTCTTATGGGGTAACTAGACCTTCCAAATGACACTAATTTTGTGGAAATCGGTTCAGCCATCTCTGAGAAACAAGAGTGAGATTAAACACTCTCCAGAACACGTTTCTTCAAATAACTTCTGAACCACACGATCAATCTTCATGAAACTCAAAAGTTAAGGGTTTTTTTTAAGTAGCTCGTTCATTTAAAACCAATTTTGTTAAAATCCATTAAGTAGTTTCTGAGATAATGATGTTTCGTGATTCTCACATTTTTAAAGATAACCTCTAAATTAAAAATCCGATTGCAATGAAATTCAATAGGGTCTTATGGGGCAACTAGACCTCTCATCTGCAAATAATTTCATGATGATCGATCCAGCCATCTCTGAGAAAATCGAGTGAGATTGGGAGAGCGTTACATACACACACACACACACACACACACACACACATACAGAAAATGCTCAGCTCGTCAAACTAAGTCGATTGATATACGAGATTCGACCCTTTGGAGCATTTTTATACCTTTGGTTTTTCCAGTGATTGCTATACCTTTCTAGGAGAAAGGCAAAAAGGTGAAGGAAATCGGTTCAGTCGTCGATAATCAAAGATATATGAGGGACAAAAGTAATTTTTCGTTGATAAAATTGTTTGTCTAGCAAACAACATTGTAGAACATTGAAAAATTGTAGAAAACCACTGCTATATTTAGAAAATCTATAACGAGCGTCTTTGCAAAGTGATTGAGAAATCAAAGAAATAGTTATCGGTTTCCGTTATACCTTACTAAATTTTTTATTTTTTTTATTTAGTAAAATTTAGTAGAGTATAACGGAAACCGATAACTATTTCTTTGATTTCACTGCTAAATGTTATATTGAAAAATATTGATTTTTATTGGCAATCTGTATAAGACACAATAAAATTCCTTTGATTTAGGCCAGTGGTTTTCAACCTTTTTCAGTTCATGCACCCCCATTTGATAATTCACAAAAGCTTTCCCCCCCCCCCCCCCCCCATCAGCACCATGAAAGAAAAGCTGTAGTAATTGAAAAATATAAGGCTTTTAAACTTTTATTTTTAACAGGCTTCAAGTTTATTAAAAATACTTCCCGTTTTATCCATCCTCATTGTTCTAACACACTGCGCAATACGTTCAAAGAAATCTACTCCTTTTTCAGAATACCCTGGGTGCGTCTTGAAATGCTGCTTTGTCTTATATGCTTTCATGGAGACATTGGAAAGAATTTTCAGGCAAACTAAACATTGTCATTGTGGTTTTTCTTCTCCATTGACAATAATGGAGGAGAATCCGAACTGAAGGTACGTAGATTCGTACTTACTTTTTAAGAAGCCATAGTTATTTCCTACAAATAAAAACATTATTTACAATGATGAAAACATTTGAGAACTTTAAACCTTACCAATCCTGATCGTACAGTTTAGGAACAATTGTTTCTAAATTCAACGGAAAGCAGAAGTCAAGTGCTTGGTAATTCATTTGACACTGAAAAAATGCTGCTCCACCGTCAATCACAAAAGCGCATTACATGTGAAATTTTTACACTCGCAATTTCCCCCCTGCAACGGCTAAATTCCCCCCTCGGGGGGGAATTCTCTCCGGTTGAAAACCACTGATTTAGACAGATAGAAGTATGGCGTCTGTTACAAACTTGTTTCTTGTAAAATGTGCTACAACTTTGCCGAACAAAGTAAATTTTTATATGCAGAAATGAAAAAAAATGAAAATCGCTTCTCACTTTAGTGAATTAATCACAAAATTGCAACTTTTATAAAATGGAGAATAATTACCGTATCAACATTGCTGAAGGTCCTGCAGTTCCAAAATCAAGTTTTTAGATCAAAATAACTTCGATCATGTTTCGGCAGCTTTGGAAACAGTATGCAGTGGGAAAATAAAGGCACTTTGGTAACGCACACTGAAGAGTACACGCTGTTGCTGATACATTCGACCAACTAGGCAAATTATTTGTTTAAGCCGAAAGCAAATACGAAAAACCAACTGGTACTGGCGCAACCCGCTGCTGCTACTGCTGCAATTCTTCACGCTGCGGGTAATTGGGTATACTATTCAGTTGATCTTTTAGGGAAAGCGACCAATCAGAGGACGTAATTTTTGTTTCAACAAGGCTTGGCTATTTGTCAATAAACCCTTTAAAACAACACGTCGTTTTAAAGCGAAATGATAGAGCTTTCATTTGAAGTAGAGAAAATGACCGCTATCTTGGATTTTATCAGACAACCGTGTTTTGAGCAAGTTCGCAACCACCGAAAAGTGATCTGAATGGCTCACCTAATTTCATGAATATATCCTGACGCAATTACTCTCAAATTTTGTAATGGGATGTCAAATTTAAAATCGGTGTTGGCGAATTTGCTGAAAATTATTTTTCTGATAAAAACTAGGATGGCGGCCAATTTTATAAACACACCTTTTTAAAAAACCGTCTGACTCTTGATGCTCGAGTTGTGCTTCTCTCATTTGTTCACTGTTTTCAATTATTTAGGTACATAAATATCCTCGTGTGTCGTGGAACAGTTTCAATGAGAATGGCCCATAATACTTCCCTATTCATCATTAGTCGCGTAATGCCACTGCACAGTACACAAACAGAATTTACAAAATAACAGTTCACAAAAGAAAACTCAGAGCAATAAATTTTCGGAAAATTTGAAATGTTGAAAATCAAACAGTGACTGACGAATGACTTGATCTTCTCTATTACTAATAATAAACATAAACGAAGGGGGAGAGGACGAGCTTTCATGAAAGTGAAATATTTCCTTGTCATTGTCAATCCGGACGCTCAAACAGGATCTCAAAATCAGGACGGATGGTAACCCTATCTCAAGGTTACCGAAAGATTTACTAGAACTAATAATTAATTCAAAACTTTTTTCAATTCATATTTTGTTTTTTTTTTTCTTTCTATGTCAATCCATTATCATTTACATGTAGTGCATCTAATCTAATATATAATAGAGTCGATTTTACTTTTAAGAAAGTGTAAAAAAAATATGCCTTCCGTTTTATTTTACCTCCAATAGCTTCCGATTAGTTCCCTGAAGTGTCAGGTTCAGAAGAAAAATATTCGTTTATTTTCCGTTCGGTACGCAAAAAAACCCTAGCGGTGATTGAGTCTCTGGAAAACCGAACCCTCGCTAGTATCTTCTAACAAATCCTAAGCCGACCCCCCACACAAATCATTCGTCGGTGCGCTTAGAATAACCACCTCCAGGAGGAACGGGCACCGACGGAATGTAACATATTTATACGTTTCCGCTCTCGGTCATGGATGTTTGAACACCAAAGAAAACCGCCTGTGAGCCACGCTACCGGTGGGAAAAGAGACCTGTGGATCCGAAACATAAGCTGATCCTCTAGTTTCTACTCTATAATCCCATGAATGGATGCATGCGTCAACAGTTTGTTCTCGCTTCGAATATTGTGACCCGACTGGTGACTACACAAACGACGATACGAGCTGTTTTCCGTTTGTCAATCCATCACCTTGAATGAACGTGTGGGGTAAGGCCCATCCGCCCGGGAAAGCATTCCTACATCAACGTTCAGCCCCGGAGAGCAATGAATGTGTCAGTAGATGCTTCAAACCCCCACCCCATATGCCGTTCCCTAACATCCATCGATTTGCATGCTGTTCGTGCTCAAATGGTATCACAACTTGAATCTTTGCTGTTAGGTTACCCACCACTGGACGAAACCGTTCATGCGAACGTGCAATCTCGCCCGGGAAAACAGCAGGAGCAACTTTTGCGCTTGGTTTGATCTCGGCTTAGAAAGCAGTTCAAGCCAAACCGAGTGAAACATTATGACACGACAAACTGCCGAAAGTATACTGCGGAGCACGAGTTAGTCAAATTTACACAAAACCGAAAACATCTGAGCACCTGATCAAAACAGTTGTTCGGCATCAGCATTAGACCAATTTTGACGTCTGCAATGCATGTTATAACGACGGCTGCGGCTGGAACACTCTGCTCTGCCGTCTGGCGAGAAAATGGGTAGCATGTGGTACGGAATTTACGAAACTTTTCCGTTATGATGTTAGCACCTTTTTCGGAAGTATCATATTGCGCGTCAAAATTGTAAAAACTGTAATATTGTAGTGAACCATAAATTTATAGACAGGACTAGCTCGTAGAATTGGCTGAAAGGCTACCAGCACAAATAAGCTAGATTTTTAAAACACAAAACGGCCAGAAGTATAGCTTTGAAAATCAGATCACAGACGGCAACAGAGCATAGAATCTACATTTTTTATTTTTTTTCAACAGTTCCGACCTCATTTGGGATATTAGATATTTCGCCATTTTTGGTATTTTTAATAGCACTCAACTTCTGCAAAGTGCTTATATCTAACAGAATCAAACAAAATTTCAATTAATTTGCTTTCTTGGTGATGCTATGATGATAGCCTTGACTAGCTTCAAGCATATAAATAGTCATTAAAAGGTGATTTATCATAGTTTTCCACACCCAAAAGAAGGCGTATACGATCGTTAGTGCTAACAGCCATGCCACCGAGAACAGTCCAACAGAGTATAATGTAAGTTTACTTGAAAATACTTCTGAGAATCACTATCCCGTACCACTGGCACAGTAACGGTAGGACACCGTCTTCGCCCCAACTCATTTAAATACCTTTGCTTATCATTATAAGATTATTAATAAAACTGAAAATAGAGAAAATCGTCTGTTCAAGCCTCTGCAAGCTACGTGAACAAACCTTAATATGATCTGAAACATTAACTGGCAATCAAATTTAGACAATATTTACATTTCATTATATTTCATGCTGATGAAGTATTGAGGTTATGGTTATATTGTATAATAATTAAACCCGCTCACAACGAAACGCATTCGATGGAAACCGATAATCGATTGATTCACAAATTGATAATTCACTGGAATTCAATTACGGCAATGGTTATCGAATAATCCCACAAGTAACGAAGCCCGATATGGTAAAACTAGCGTCCCGCGAACCGCCAATATCACAAATGGAACTTCACCACCCTCTTTACTAATTATAAATATCGAGGTTGGTATGTTTATTAAATTACTCACTCACTGGAATTGCAAACGCGTGTTCATAATGCAGAAAATTCACTGTGAGGCCCATAAGAAGCTTCTATTCCTAGCTCTTATTGAGAACAGTGAAATATTTACACAATCACACAAAGCGATGTTTCGACACCTAAGCTGATGTAACCTAATATCCATTGAAACTATCAGAACAGAATAATCTAATTTTTTTTTTCAACCACAGTTTCTGATGATGTTAAAACCCAGCAAAAACAGTAGCAAAATGTATCGGGCTTGCAGTGTTCCTTTTGTTACCCCAGCCACCTTCCCTCACTTCCATCATGATGTACTACGATAAAAACACTTCGCTCCGCTCAAAATAGAGTGTAAAACTTCAACGATGGACCACTCGAGAGAAGGACGCGCGAATACCATAATTAGTGCGATGTTCCAAGCTTCAGATAACCAGTCACTGTCGACACGGCATGGCCCATTGCCTCCGTACCGATAACCCTTCCAATCCGTCGGATTGTATCGCTTCCAATTAGTGTCAACATGGTTCGGCCCAATCAAGCCAACAACGCGCGGAACCACGGCACGAAATTCGAACCTACCTGTATTGGGAACCACAGCGAGGCAAAGGCCGTCACGACGACCACCACCAGCCGGGTGACGCGTTTTTTGCTTTTTTTCGACTCCGCTGACCGTCCGCCAACCGAAGTCCGCCACAGCCGGGACAACATGCACATGTACAGGACGCTAATCAGCACCAGCGGCACCAGGTAGGAGCTGGAGAAGAACGCAATGTGGAAGGCAACGCGGGAGAACTGCTCGTTCTCTAGAAACGTACAGGAGGCCAGATCCCGGTCTCGGTACTGAATTTTCTGCAAATGGATCGAATAAAAATAAATGATTGTTAGCACTTTCTCGGCAATTTTCTTTATTGGAATAAAAGTCATATGCTAGAAATTGAATAATGATACTGTCTTGAAGCTTCTGCTTTTTTGATTAAGATGGTACCTATTTTATCGAACCACAATTAAAATATATTGTTGCACAATCAGTAACTTTTACTTTACTTTCACTTTACTTTTACTTTACTTTTACTTAACTTTTACTTTACTTTTACTTTACTTTTACTTTACTTTTCCTTTACTTTTACTTTACTTTTACTTTACTTTTACTTTACTTTTACTTTACTTTTACTTTACTTTTACTTAACTTTTACTTAACTTTTACTTTACTTTTACTTTACTTTTACTTTACTTTTACATTACTTTTACTTTACTTTTACTTTACTTTTACTTTACTTTTACTTTACTTTTACTTTACTTTTACTTTACTTTTACATTACTTTTACTTTACTTTTACTTTACTTTTGCTTTACTTTTACATTACTTTTACTTCACTTTTACTTTACTTTTACTTTACTTTTACTTTACTTTTACATTACTTTTACTTTACTTTTACTTTACTTTTACTTTACTTTTACTTTACTTTTACTTTACTTTTACTTTACTTTTACTTTACTTTTACATTACTTTTACTTTACTTTTACTTTACTTTTACTTTACTTTTACTTTACTTTTACTTTACTTTTACTTCACTTTTACTTTACTTTTACTTTACTTTTACTTTACTTTTACTTTAATTTTACTTTACTTTTACTTTACTTTTACATTACTTTTACTTTACTTTTACTTTACTTTTACTTTACTTTTACTTTACTTTTACTTTACTTTTACTTTACTTTTACTTTACTTTTACTTTACTTTTACTTTACTTTTACTTTACTTTTACTTTACTTTTACTTTACTTTTACTTTACTTTTACTTTACTTTTACTTTACTTTTACTTTACTTTTACTTCACTTTTACTTTACTTTTACTTTACTTTTACTTTACTTTTACTTTACTTTTACTTTACTTTTACTTTACTTTTACATTACTTTTACTTTACTTTTACTTTACTTTTACTTTACTTTTACTTTACTTTTACTTTACTTTTACTTTACTTTTACTTTACTTTTACTTTACTTTTACTTTACTTTTACTTTACTTTTACTTTACTTTTACTTTACTTTTACTTTACTTTTACTTTACTTTTACTTTACTTTTACTTTACTTTTACTTTACTTTTACTTTACTTTTACTTTACTTTTACTTTACTTTTACTTTACTTTTACTTTACTTTTACTTTACTTTTACTTTACTTTTACTTTACTTTTACTTTACTTTTACTTTACTTTTACTTTACTTTTACTTTACTTTTACTTTACTTTTACTTTACTTCTACTTTACTTTCACTTTACTTTTACTTTACTTTTACTTTACTTTTACATTACTTTTACTTTACTTTTACTTTACTTTTACTTTACTTTTACTTTACTTTTACTTTACTTTTACTTTACTTTTACTTTACTTTTACTTTACTTTTACTTTACTTTTACTTTACTTTTACTTTACTTTTACTTTACTTTTACTTTACTTTTACTTTACTTTTACTTTACTTTTACTTTACTTTTACTTTACTTTTACTTTACTTTTACTTTACTTTTACTTTACTTTTACTTTACTTTTACTTTACTTTTACTTTACTTTTACTTTACTTTTACTTTACTTTTACTTTACTTTTACTTTACTTTTACTTTACTTTTACTTTACTTTTACTTTACTTTTACTTTACTTTTACTTTACTTTTACTTAATTTTTACTTTACTTTTACTTTACTTTTACTTTTACTTTATATTTAATTTACTTTTGAGCAATTCCACAAAAAACGGACAACCAATTTAATCGACCATTTTTGATTTGGCTGGAACTTTGCATAGATTTTTCTATGGGCAGAAGAGGCGATTTTGTGCTATTGGTTAAATTTATTTAAACACGACTCATTTTTAAAAAGCTATTTAAAAATACTGTTTTGGGAAGGTATTGACGAATATTGTCAGAGTTTGAAGAAAAATTAAATATTAATTATCTAAGAGAGCTTATTTTTTTAAAATCAATTTTATTTTTTCATAAAAACTGCAAGACCATCTAAACAATGAAACCGGTCCGATCATGGAGAAATCAATAAAAAAAAATTATGATTTTATTTTAATTTTTCGTTTTCAAGGGGCATTTTTTTTTTGAAGAACGAAATTATTATCTACAACTTGCCAATGACACTATTTATAATTTTCAATAGAGCACTCTATCTCAAAAAATTATGATTTCTCCATGATTCATCGTTTAGGTAATCGTTTATAGTTTTTATAAAATAACAGATTTTTAAAAATTTGCTTTTTTATAAAATTCATTTATTTTTCTCTCAACTTTTTTTCAAAAAAAAAATATTGTTTAGATTGCATTTTTTTCAAGACGAAAGTACTATCTACAACTTTGCGGAAGACGTCACACCGATCAAACGAAACGTTTTGACTCTAGAAATATTTGTAATCATAAATACCTTCTCAAAATATCATTTTTAAATAGCTTATCAAAAAAGAAGCGTTTTCTAAAAAATTAAATCAATAGCACAAAATGGCATCTTTTGCCTATAGAAACGTCTATGCAAAGCTTCAGTCAACATAAAAATGACAGTAAAAAAATATCAAAACTGGGACATTTTTCGTGGAACTGATCTTTTACTTTATTGTCACTATTATTTTATTTATATTATTCTCATCATTTTTGTCATTTCCAAGATATTTGTTCATCGTTGTTCACTTTGATCAGCTGTTTTTCAATAATGTGATTTTTGCATTATTCTACGTAATTTATTCCTAATTATTTTTTTTACTTTACTTATTTTTTTTATTTTTTTATTTTTTTCAACCAGGCAATTTTATTTATTTTTGTCATTTTTAAAATTTAAAAGAGTGATATTCAAAAAAAGTTAAGTTAACACTCACTATTCAACTATTTCTCTTATTTCAAAATTATTATTAATACATTAGTCTTTTTATTATCAATTTAGTTTAATATTGTCGTTTTTACATCCGTTTTATTTTCCAGTTTTGTCTAAATTTTGCCTTGAAGATGTTTTTCATTTTCTTTTTTTTCCGTTTTGCTTGGATGTATATTCATTTGATTTAATTTCTTTTGACGAAAAATTACGTCTTACTTTAGTAGGGTGCCATTCCGAAATATCGAAAATAGAGTGAAACGGAAGAATGAAAGATTTCAAATGCTTACAGCTTTGTTACCCCTGAACAGATTTTGGTCGTTGATATCTTGTTGGATAGAGAACAAATTTGTCTAGTTTAGGAAATCAATTTATGAAACATTTTTTTATGGTAAAGTGGTTTAATTTCATAGCAGATTTGATTATAGTTCGACCAATCTATTTAAGATATCCATACTTGTAAAGCCAAGTGATCGCAGCGTAAACCCCATAAGACCTGAAGTGACACAATAACTACTGCCGTTAGCTATTAATAACACAATACTCTAATTTAAAAAAAAAGCGTGGATTGTATGGTTTTATGAAATATTGAAAACAATTAAAGTTATAAACATCATTTTTACTGTGCACTACATATTTGGTTTTTTTTCTCTTTACAATCAGTACCAGAATCAATAGTAACTGTGATCACAGAATTTACATTATTTTCAAGGAAAGAAAATCCACTTGATAAGAGCCGATTTATTTTGTACTCGGCAGGAGGATCGAAACAATTCTTAATCACGAACTGCTGACGGTTGAATAGTTGACAAAAAACTAATGCACATCGCGCGTATCGTAGGTCATCATACCTAAAACAACAACGAGCAGCGTAGCACAACCTTTTTTACATTTTTCCATAGTCCTATGTGCGTGGCCCCGCCCACTTGTCGCATTAATTCTCTCCGTTGGTATTTAAAACAATCGCACGGGATCGCATCATTTATTCGACCACTGACTCTTGATTTGGAAACCGATTGCAGTTCACATTTATCATTCATGGTTCGTCTTGATTACGTTCCTACCTCATGGGTAGTAAACATATTAGAAGTCGCACAATCAGGCTCAAGGAGGCCAATGTTATGCGAGTTGGTACTGAAGTACTCATTGATCTGGTGGCTGCACTGTACCTTGCTTCAGAAACGTTGTAATTGGGAAACACCGCTAGAGATAATAGAATGTCATCATCCTGCAAGTGGCAATTCGAAATGACAAGGAGTTAAACAAGTTTCTATTCAGCGTCACTAATTGCCAAGGGAGATGTTCTTCTGTTCCAAGCGGTTCTGCTTTTGAAAATTAAAACGGGGATGATCATAATTTGATTGAATCCTAGCTTTGCAGAAATTAAAACCAACTCGCCCTTTTGAGTATTTGAAGCAGTGAATGAATTTTCAACATTTCAGTACTGCTATCAATAGAAAAAAGCAGCGTAATTTTAGAAATACCCTTACTCAAAACAATCTGTTGATAGCAGCGTGATGTGTGTTCGCAAATCGGGCTAAATTTGCATCAGTGCAATTTCATATTGCACAAATCTGAACCCAGTGTGCGTAATTTTACGTCAGCTACAAGGTCGTATCTGGGATACAACCCGATCAGAGAGAAAAAACAAAAATGTAACAGAAGTTGTTAGTTTGTTACGGGAAAAACCTTACAGGCTGTGTTTTCAATTTGGTCCCGTTAGGTATTAAAATAACAGAAATTATAACAGAAATCATTCTACTAGTAACAAACACATATCAAAATTTGTTACTAATATATCAGCTCTCTAACAAAATAAGATAGTATATAGAACAATATAATAACAGACATTGTTAGAAACAACAGATTTTGATAAAAACGAAAAATTAGTTAGATTTGTTTCAGAACTACTTCATTTCACGTTTTTTTATTATAACTCATTCTGATTCAATTTTGTTATCAAAATTATATGGAAAAATACAAAATTGTATCAAAATAAGTTATTTGTATCTCACGTTGATGGAATTTTGTAATATTTTAGTTATGCTCTTCTGATCGGGAACCTCCTACAATTTTTTTAATTTGAATATATTTAACAATATTTATTTATTTATTTCGTCAATCATATATGTAGACTGGTTACATTAATTTATAAACTATACAAGAACATAAAACAAATTAATTTTGTGTCTTCAGCCTCAAGGACTTAAAATACTGTTTTAGTTTATACCGGGACATCGTAAAGTCAATGGCTTCGCAGTGTTGATTATAAGAATTCATCATACTATTTATTGGTCCATTTTTTGCGTATTCCGTACGATGATGGTTAAGAGCAAATAAACTACGGTGTCGAAGTTGTCGAATGGGTGCATAGAAGTTCAATTTAGAAAGTAGTACTGCTGAGTCAACGTTCTGCGAAACGATATCATTTACAAATGAAGTCATCGCGTACTCTCGCCGTTCTTTTGATGTTTGAATGTCAATCAACATGCAGCGTGCTTCATATGACGGAAGACGATGTGCGGTCCAACCTAGCTTACGAAGAGCATATAGTAGAAATTGCTTTTGTACTGATTCTATTCATTCTCCATGTACGCCAGGACGAGGAGACCACACATTGATACAGTATTCCAGTATTGACCTCACATAGGCAATATACAAAGTTTTGATAGTGTACAGATCTTGAAAATTGTAGCAGAAGCGTTTGATAAACCCTAACATGTTGTTTGCCTTGTGTATGATAGTGTTATAGTGGTCGATGAAATTAAGTTTAGAATCTAAAATTATTCCTAAATCCCTAACTTTATCACATTTCTTCACATTCTGATCCCCTAATGCAATTACAATTTTGGGCGTTGTTAATTTTCTGCTAAAGGATATTACATTGAATTTTTTTACGTTTACTTCAAGTAGGCTTTTTTTACACCAGATGTAAAATGTGTGGATTTCATTCCGAAATACATTGATGTATTCTTGATTTTTTATTTCCCAAAACAGCTTTATGTCGTCGGCATATATTAGAACTTTAATATTTTTTAGGATGAAGGAAATGTCGTTTACGTACAAAATAAAAAGAAGTGGTCCTAAGTGGGAACCTTGGGGAACACCTGAAGTAACTTGAATGGGATTTGACTTTTTTCCATTAAATTTTATTATTTGTTGCCTGTTTGTTAAATATGATTCAAGCCACTTCAGGAGACCAGACTCAATTCCAATTTTTTGCAGTTTAAAAAGTACCATTGGTATGTCAATACGATCAAATGCTTTGCTAAAGTCTGTATAGAGAGCTTCAACATGGTTCCCATTATCCATTGCATTTAATGAGTAATCTACGAATTCAAGTAAATCTGTGGATGTGGAGCGTCCTTTGAAAAAGTCGTGTTGTTTGTCAGTTATTCGATTTTTGACTTGAGCAAATATCTTTTCATTAACAATTGCCTCAAAGAGTTTAGGAATGCAAAAGATAATAGCAATTCCACGATAATTACGTATGTCAGATTTACGCCCAGATTTGAAAATAGGCACTAAAAATGAGCTTTTCCATATATTTGGGAAGACTCCAGTTTCCAACGACATATTGAACAGCCAGAACATAGGAGTTGTAAGTTCCTACGAAAGATTTTTCATGAGTGCTGGAGGTATTCCGTCAGGTCCAGGTCCTTTGGAAGGGTCTAAATTTCTCAGACCCTGCAAAACATCCTGTACCTGAAGTTGGTTGACACCAACGTTTCTTGGATATTCTGGATAAAATGCAAAATAATCGTGGTCGCGATTTTCTTCGGAAAATGTGGTATAGATTTCCTGGAAAAATTTTGCAAAGAGATTGCAATTTTTCTCCGAGTTATCACCAACATGTTCATCGAGTTGCATTATTGATGGAAAATTGTCTGATTTTAGTTTTGTTTTGACGTAATTGAAGAAGTTCTTTGGACATGACTTAATTTCTAGTTCATTTTTTGCATTGAGTTCTTCAAATGCATCACTGATTGCAAATTTCACTGCCTGTGATCGCATAATTGTAACATTCGACATTTTATGGATTTCGTGCTTTTTATTGGGAAATGCTTAGAATAGTATGTACTTTTTACATCTGGAAAAATATGCTTATGTTTGTGTGAAAAAAGTCGTAAAAAATACCAAGTTGTTTCGTCACATAGCGTAAATAACCGCATAATTGTCACACTACTTAACTTTTTCAACTTTTTTGTCAAAAAAGTTTCCATCCAAATCCACATCTGCATCCTTCGGAACTCGGAAGTTATTCTGGTCTGATAACCAACCACCGGTGATCCGTTTCTGATGTTCAGCTCATGCTTGTTGAATACATGAAAAACTTCTTTTTCCATGTGATATATTCCAAAAGTAGCTTGAAAGTGACGGCATAAATGTATCATTGCAAAAATTTCAACCAATTTGACTTCAAAAGTAATATTCAATGTATACATAGTGTAAAGTAGTGCTTTCTTCATGATACTAAGTTTAGTTAAAGTGTCTATTTGCGAGAATATATTAGTAACAATGCATTTAAGGTCAAAATATAAAAGTGCGAATTGCTCGAACAACCAATTTTGCAAATGTTACAAATATGCGATTATGGGCAGTTCAGTTGATCACATATTTCCAAGTAAATTGCTAGATTTTCACTGCTATAGTATTTTTTGAAAATTTTGTGGGCTTTTTGTTTGCGGTTTTTTAATTTTTTATTTGTTTGTTGAACCAGACTGGATGTTTAGTGTTAGCGTGGCGTCGTTTTTTCTTCAATGGAATCTCTTGAGAGATGATGTTGTGCAGAATTTTGTAAAAGACGCTAACAGATGATTCGACATTTCCTTCATCTCTAAAAATTTGTTGCCAATTGACACAGTTTAATTTGTTTTCAATATTTGCATAGTTCGCGAGTTTGAAATCAAGGACTTCCTCATACTCACAGTCGTTGGGTCTTTGATATTCATGTAAAAATAAAGAATATTCAATTGCTGCGTGAAACTTAAATGGGTGTAAATGATTCGATCACACAGAAGTCTTCATGGATATACGTTAGGAGCAGGTCCAAATAGCAATTTTCACGGTTTCTTACATGGTTAACCTGGTTCAAACCTAGTTTAGCAATTTCGTCAAACATGAAGTGCAAAGTGATGTTATCTCCAACGACTGGGAGTAGGATGCTTTCGTTTTCAGGGTCCGAGATGAAGTCAGCGGTGTTTTGATTGAAGTCCCCATAGATGTAAACTTTCACTTCTGGAGGTAGTTCAGATAAAATTTTTTCTGCGCAATTAAAAAACTTTCCATACGTAATTTTATTAGCGTTATGTGGAGGAAAGTACACAGAGGCGAATACGTGTGATTCACCTGCTATGTGCGATTTTATCCAAATGTGCTCGAATTCTTTGAATTTAGGTGCAGCAATAGTTTCTGAATTAAAATTCACAGGGACCGCTATGAGGACTCCTCCGCCTGACTTCTTTTCGGATTCTTGAAGATTCCTGTCATTCCTGAATACATTAAACATATTTCCAAAAACTTCTTCACTTTTGACACTTTCATCCCAGTTTGTTTCAGTCGCCAATATGACTGAAAAAGATGAGCCTAAAAGATTGTTGTAAATTTGTTTCATTTTGGCTGGGCCTTTCATGCGATTGAAATTTTGATAGTAAACCAAAATTTCAGTCGCATTTTGTGTTGGTGAAGAAATTTTTGGGGATATGGTGGTTGACGATGTTTGAGGGTTGGTGAGTGTTACCTGTAAGTCTTCTTCTTTCTCATCGAAAGGGGTCGTTATTTCCGAAAACTCGGTTTGTAAAATTTGTCGGTGCTTTCCCTTAGTTGTTGTAGGCGGTGTGTTCGTTCACTGGATAACGATGTCCGATGAGACTGCAGGTCTGCTAAAGCGTCATCGCGTGATATTCCCAGTTCTTCATGTACGTCCAGGAAAATTTCACGTAGCAGGTTTAAGTCAGTTGGTAGTCCTTCAGCTGCCAGCATCACCGATGCACTAATTTTGGTGATTCCTCGAATGCATACCGTTATTGGCTGATCATGCAGGAAAGCAAGGAAAGTTCGTACCGTATCCATAATTTTGTGATCACGCAGCCGTGCTTTCAAATAGCGTTTGTCACCAGCAGCGGATTGCTCCGTTAGTCTGACAATCGGTGGACGCATAGGATCTAGCAGCGGAGCAGTATTTTCCGGTTCTGACTGTGAAGTAGTGCTCTGTGTTGTACTTTTTTCAGATCGATACGGGTTGATAGTTTCTCCTTTCCTGAAGTTGATGAGTTTTGGAGCAGAAAGTGCAGCTATCGGATGGTCGGTTGATGAGGGTGGCCCGGCGAATTGAACTTTTGCTGTGGCTAGTAATTCTTTGTCTGATGCGTTGATGCGTTGATAGTTTCGCGTACCGCTGTGCTGGTTGTTTTGTTTACTGGTATGAGTGATTTGTTGTTTTCTTTTTTTACGGTTTCTTTTGGCTTTTTCGGCAGCTTTTTCTTGTAGTCTTCGAGACCGTTGCTTGGCATCATAAGTGGACCAGTCCTGCTTCCATTGCCATTTTTTTTCTTCATCTATAATTTATTTGACACGGCACAAATATAATTCAATGTTAACGGCGCCAATTATATCTGGTAGCTTACTTTCTAAAGTATCTTAATAACTAAAAGCAAATTTTTTATCCTCGCTGCCGACTACGAGCTGAAACTAAATCTAACTTAAAGCTAGAATGTTTTGCATTAAAAGCACTGATTTGTTGTTTGATGGTTTTCCATCGCCATAGGTAAGTAGCATATTGAATATGTTCCGCTGCTGGGCCAAGATATTACGGACTGGCATATTGGGTTGTCTCCCTCGGGGCCTGAGAGTATCGTGCGGGTCTAGTTGCTGTTTCCGGATCCGGGGTCTTAACGTGTTCTTGTCGTTTGGTTGGATGTAGGCGGAAGGGAATAGGATTAAACTGGGGCGTGGATGGATTTCAGGAAAACGTATATAAGGGACATGTAGGATAGGTCACGGCTCGCCAAGACATCACGAACAGGAACAGCCGGCTGCCTACTTTCGGCCTGCAGGAAAGCTATTAATTTAGACCTGGCGTCACGGTGTACAGGGCATGACCAAACCACATGCTCTATGTCGTGATAACCTTCACCACAGGCACAGATACCACTTTCCCCGAGCCCAACGGGTTCGTCGATACTTTGGGGATTATGGAATGTAACCACCTTCCCAATTCCCCTCTGGTCCAAGCATGTTCGTATTCTGACGTACAAGTGCGAAAAATTCATTAAAAGCAATTGGTCTTTCATAAATATCACCGTTTGTTGCGCCCACCTTAGCCAAAGAGTCCGCTTTCTCATTGCCCGGTATAGAGCAGTGAGAAGGGACCCACGCTAAGGTAATCTGAAACGATTTTTCGGATAAAGCACTCAGATGTTCCCCTATTTTCCCCAGAAAATACGGAGAGTGCTTAACATCTTTCATCGATCGGAGAGCCTCAATGGAACTGAGACTGTCCGTAAAAATGAAATAATGGTCCGTGGGCATTTTTTCGATAATCCATAGGGTGTACTGAATCCATTGCCATTTGTTACCCAGAAATCTCCATCCTGGAGATGTATGGTCCACTTTCGGATAGAAAGATTTTCCAGCTAGTTCTTACTGAAGATTTTTTTAAGGTTTTGCACTGCATGTGTTGGTCACCTGAAGATTGGAGACAGTCCCTGAGACAAATTTCACCTCCTCGAGTATTTCAGTAAGTTTTGAGTCGTTATTTGTATGAGGTTTCAATGACTCAGCCTCTGTGATTGAACTAATATAATTGCTAGTCAGGCTTGAGAGCCGTTCGTCAAAATATTTATGTATTTTTTGTGGCATCGTTGAAAACGACTCGCTGATGCCGGTCAATGTCGTGTGCAATTTATTGTCACACGACTTTATGCGCTGCCCGACCGCACTGCACATGTTTTGATTGCTTTTGTTAATCGCTGACAAAGTTTCTTTGACATCATTAAGCAGGTGCTCAATACTGTCGAACAATATAGTCGTTGATGTTCATAATGTCATTATGGCTTTCTCGATTGATACTTAATGGTTCATAATATGTTTTGCGTTGCCATATTTTAAATCGATTTAAATTTAATTTTACTCAGTTTTATTTGTGTTCTAATTTTTCAATTAGGTCATCACTGATGAAAAAAAACACAGCTTTGAATCTACTTATTTGTCCGAATTTCCATATTTTTGTCACAGTTGGGATTCCTGTCCCAGCGGTTGAGTAGATAACATTTGGCTTGCTAGAATTCATCCAGTATCGGCAAAATAACACAGCACGTTTTGGGCGTTCTAACAATGTATAACACATTCGTAGGTTTTCTATCGAGAATCGTGCTGAAAATCGATGCACAACATTTACGATGAAATTTAGTTTGAATCATTTAGTGATTTCTTTCCCAAGAAGTGTTATTTTATCGACTACCAACACGGAGTTCAACAACATACGTGATATTTTTAAATTCAGATTTTGCGCACACACTAGCCATCATATTCTACACAGTAAAAAAAAATTACATTACTTTAAATGCACATAAATGGAGCATTGGAAACCATGTAATATTCCGTGTGGCATTATATTCACATGCAAAGTAAATGAATATATTATGAATTTGCATGCATATTCATATTCGAAGCTTTAAGTTTATATCAATTAACGTACAAATTTACATGGCTTAAAACGATTCTGTATTGTGCATTATTAACGGTGTGAAATTGTATATATTTTTCACTTTATGTGCTAGAAATCGTTATGTGAGCTTATTTGTATTACACGCAAAAGTTCAAGCTTTAATCATCCAATGTGTCCTTTCAATTCACACAGAATTTGCTCTGACTTCGCACAACCAATGCGTGATAGGCATAACGCAAAAGTTGTACAAGGAATACATTGACAGAGATCAAAATCAGAATATGTATCATATACACAAAAAATCGTAATGTCTCGGTAAACTTCGGCTTCGGGCGAACGATCAGTTTCGAGGCGCTCAAGAAACCGTTTTATACTTTCGCGAGCCAGTGCGTATCAACGGGTCGTACATCCCTAAAAATCGTCAGCAACCGAAACAGCCAATGGCGAGCCTTGTTGCCGCCGAAGCTATTGACGCTGGTGCCAGCAACGCAGAACCGAATGCATGTGAATGAAACCAGAGTCATAATTAAATACAAAATGTTTTGGACTAATCTCATGTTTTTGTTTATTGTTAATGATTGAATGATGTTTTCAAACGACCTGATTCATGAAAGTGAATCGATCAGAAAATAATTTCTTCAAAGGAGTCAGTACCCAACTTATCAGTATTGATTGCTGGTTGCACTGTTTTAACGATGCCAACCTTCTGAACATCGGCTGATGCTTTATAAGTGTAGTTGTTTGGAGCTGCGCAATACATTCAAAATACGCTAGAGCATCAAATGCGTTATGCCCATCGCACATGCGTTGTACTGGTTCCAATTTTAATCAGTAAATGCGCTTATTTCGCCCATAAATGATCTGGTTACGCACACTCCAACTTTTGCGTGTAGTTGTAAATTTCATTTTTTGGTACTGTGTACGTGACGCTCGTCGCTCTCGGTCATCATCGGGACAACCCATCGCTATATGTTTTCACGCATTATGCTTATGCGCTGCCCTGATCATGTGATGTGAAGTGGCAGGTGGTACGTACTAATAGCCACTAGGAATAAATTAGTCAATATCGGCATATAACAAACCAATAAAATTTGTTCCTGGTGAAGGAAGGTAAGTATTTGCTGAACCCTACTGACAATAGAAAGCGTCATCGCTATTATTCAACACTTACTTCAAAACCCACCGATTCTGTACTAAGGAACACATGATCACATGTCGCATAATTTGTAATCTGTTGGAAAATTGCGATTTTTCTTGCATTTAGCAATTTCGTGTAAAAAAATCTATCCGCTTTTTTTGCTCCGATCATACTCAAAATCGCAATAGTTGTTATTTATTGAAAAAAATTAGACGCATATTTTCTTTTGCTTGGTCCTTAGTGCGGTACTTTTTGTCATAAAGTTGCCCTGTAAATTGAATTTTTTCTTATTTTTTTTTCAAAACCTTGTAAAGTTACAAGGCTGAGCCGTTTAAATGATTTTGAATTTTTCGGATCAAATTGAAGATAAATCATGGCTTTTCAAAAAAAAACATAACTACCCCAAAATTATGATACAAACCGTTTTTTCCTGTTTGAGAGGGTTTGAGACCCAGGAAACTCTATCGTTCGATATTTTTTTGGATTGCTCAGAAAATTTTACATACAATGTCAAGTTTTCGCAAGGGTAGGTACAAAGGTTCACTATTTAGGAGATGGATTTTTTTTATCTCTCCGATCCCAAACACCATGCGTCTCCATAGGAAAAAGCTACCAGAAAAGTCACCGTCTTGGGGACTGCTTTCAACTCAGTTCATCCGGAAAGATTGCACACTTTATAAATATAAATTGATTGGAAATGATTGCGTCTGTTTATTGACAAAAAAACATTCATTCAATTCAATTAGACCCGAAGTGTATGCCAGTATTTATCCATGAACGTGAAACGGTGCGCGGAACACAACCGAAATCATATTCGTTTCAACGAAGAATGTCTGCAGGTTAGTGTCATACTCCTTACACAACCGGCCGCTTGATGACGTTCACGTCAGAAAGCGCATCAATAGAGCAAAGAAAATTTTACTGCTAGTTTATTTACTGTGGTGCGGATTAAATCCGGATTTTATCCAACTATAAAGTTGGACAAATTCAGATATACACACCAGACGAGGGCAAGCGGAGGGAACGGATACCGAGTTGAAATGAAATGCCATAAAAAGCATTGAAATGAAATGAGCTGGTGCAGATGTCCCGTTAAGAGATTTCATGACCGCGGTAACATCCCTTGAGCCTTCATTTGCCTGTACGTCGAATTTTGTTTACGATTAATAAAACTTTGCCCTGAGTTGTTTTAACTGCTCTATGAATTCAAAATATTTGTCTCGTACTGATGTGCTGAAACGAACGCGACTTGATGTGTTTTCTTTCAGTGGTTTTTTTTTTCTTGGTAAAAACTTTCCACCAGAAGTTTACCGCGTTTTGCTCCAGTCCAATTTCTCTTAGCAATTCGGTTTACATTTATGTCGACAGCATTGAAGACTCATCACATTTTCATTTTTCAAACGAACGTGAATCCCAATTAATGCCAAAAGGATACCGGAAGATAAATGTAGCGACGAGGGGATCAGCCTTTGAATCACTTAACAGGATGTGAAAGTTTCGGTTGTGTCATCATTGAAAATGATTTTCTTTTCTCTACACATAAGTTTCACACTAAGCACCCAAGTTATTGGCGTTGACAACTCTGCTGATATTTGTCTGGTTATTGCTTGCGAAAAAGAAGTTACAACTCTCATTTTAAAGGGAATTCACAGCATTTCCCCAAGCGTCGGAAAAAAACGGTACACGCCATACCCGCACGATGCCATCATCCGGAATGGGAAGAGTCGAACGGGAGGAGCGAGGATCTTTAGCGGCTTTGCCCCCTGCTGTTCGGGTGCGTATAAGCGTCCGCCAAATGGCGGATTGAATGTAAATCATTACGGGAAAGTGCGCCACTTTGTGTTTCCTTTTTTTAACTAGGTCACGCGAAAATTTTCCACCGTCATCAGATGGGTTTTTAAGCAGCATCCCGATGTTATTGTTGCCGCTTTCGGAGCAAGTATGCTCCGCGTTAGCTGGTGTCTGCTGTGGCCTCAATAACAACGGCAGCTAGCGCTGTGGAATTAGTTGTTCCGAGAGAGCAAAACCGGGCGAATGAAATCTGCCACTGTGCCCCGGCTGGTACCTGGATATTATGCAGGTAAACAATTCGTGGCAAATAGAATCAGCGAAAAATTACTGTTACTAGCTGAGCTCAGGGTTACTGCCGGATGCGGTACCTACGTGTTTTTAATTAAGACAACAGGATCCGTAATCCGACATCCTAACTATTGTTTGCGATTGATTTACATCTTTTCCTGGAACGCGAGATTTTAATAAAGATTGCAAGATTCACAAGGTAAAATATAAAAAGTAGGATAAATGAAAAGCATATAGAAAATAAAAGATATATTTTGCTTGAACTCGACTGAGGAGCTGGCGGCACCCCCTCAGAGTTTATTGAACCTTGTGGGTGGGTAGGCTTCAGGTACTAAACTAAATAAAATTGCATACTCCATTTTTCAAAAATATATCGAGAGTATCCTTTGAAAAGAGCTGACATTTTTAAACCTTTTTTTTTCTATTGATCAAATAACGATAAAAGATAGAGGAAAGTCGAAAAAGAGAAGGTTCCGTTTTCCGAAATGTTCAAAAAAAATTTCAGTAACTGAATTGTCTATCTAAATAAACATAAGTTAAATAAAAATCTGAAATGACTGTTCTCAAATGTCCTTTTTTATTGCTTAGTTTATTTTAGGGTCGATACTTAATCAAAAACATCCTATCAAGAAGACTGGCAACTCTGGTTCCCATAAATCTTTACAGGCGTCTAATCAAACAGCGCACTCTATCTATTGAAGGTGGAAACTTGTTATGAAAGTGGTAATGTTTACATCAGACATTGTGTGTATTGTAATGTAAATACAACTTCAACTTACAGTTCTGATGTATAACATCAACACGGGGTGATTAAAACTTAATGTTGTTTGCAATTTATTTATAACTTGCTTATAACTTGATGTTGCAGAACCAGGTACCCACAAATTAAAATTCTTGAAACTTTCGTAGTTTTCTTCCGATTTTTACAGTTTTAGCACCAAAAAATTCAGTAAGTAACTTTCAAATATGCGTCATTTGTGGTCTGATAAAAAAAATTTTACCGCAAATGCGGTGTCTCGGCTATATGATTCGAAACTAAGAATTTTTATAAATATTTGAAACAAATTTCAACAAACTGGACTGGACAGTTTTACACTTATGATTGTTATGGTGATATGCCCCCAAAATAGTCCTTCCAGAATAGGTTCCACTGGGTTTTTTTTTTTTTGTGTTGGGTATTTTATCACTGCGACCAATTTTTTGATCTTTTGTGACATATGCCCTTTTTAATTTTGCTAAGTCAGGATAACGTACCACTATTGGAAGTGGCCGTCATGATATGACCAATAGCATTAGTCCAGTCTGGTATTACACTTCGCATGAAGCGAATAACCGTACTGGGAGTTGTTCTCCAGATTTCAGAGGGTTCTAACAGCCCCCTATTGAAGAACTTATGTCTTTTATTAATATTTGCCGGACATCGGCATAACAGGTGTTCCGAGTCTTCTTTTTCCATGCCACATAAGCGACACGTATCATCTCGAAGTTTTTTCATAAGCTTCAAGTGATAACGGCTCGGACAATGCCCTGTTATTAGACCAGTATATGTGCTTAGATCTTTCTTTGAAAGCTCCAGTATTTTGCGAGTCATAGGACCGTTCGGTGTTATAAACCTCTTTGACTGCCTACCAATGGAAGTATTTGTCCAGTTGGACTCCACCTTCGAAATTTCCCATGCTTTCAGCTCCATTTTAAGTGAAGAAGCGGATAAGCCACAGAAAGGTTCTGGTCCTATGTACTGATGAGACGGTCCAAGTCTTGCAAGTTCATCGGCTTTTTCGTTCCCATCGATTCCACAGTGACCAGGAACCCAATATAAATTTACTTGATTATTGCAACCCGGTGTTTGAAGTGATTGAGAACACTCCCAAACAAGTTTTGATGTGCATGTTGCAGACTTCAGAGCATTTAAAGCTGCTCGACTGTCGGACATGATGCAAATGTTTGAGTGTCTGTATTTCCTGCGTAGGCATATAACAGAACATTCTAGTATAGCTTGGACTTCGGCTTGGAAAACGGTTGGCCATCGACCCATCGGAATTGATAGATCTTCTCCTGGGCCTGTTACTCCTGCTCCCACTCGATCGTTCATTTTTGAACCATCTGTGTAAAAAACAATTGATCCCGGACGGAGATCGGGACCCCCGCGTTCCCAAACATCGCGCTCAGGTTTAACTATTTGATATCTTCTTTCAAAGTTGTATCGTATTGATACGAATAGTTTTTAGAATATTTAGATGACCTGTTAGGTCACCTTCAAACCTTCACTCTTCTCTGCTTCTAATTGTATAAACTGATGCAGTGGAAGCATAAAGAGTAAAGCTTCCAACATCCATCCAACATAGGTATTTTCATGGTGTCCGAAAAGCGGAGAACAACCCAACACGCAATTTCGGGTTCGAAAATGACGACGGCCGGTTTTTAGAAGAAAACCAAAAATGACCGAATACCACTAAATAAGGGTATTCATGCCCGATAGGAGCCAGTTATGCAGGCGATGTGGAGGTGCAGGCCATGAAGCAAAGGACTGTGGGAAGTCTCTTAAGTGTATGGTATGTTCCAGGAAACGAGATGCCAAACATCACGGGCGAAAGGGTGACGCAACTGAACCTGAACCACTGCTTCGCGGCCCAGCAGCCCCTGAGTCGTTGTCGGATAAGTCCAGTATGGCGGCAATATGTACAACGAGCAAGTTCCCGGTTCAGGAGGTTGTTTCAACCTCAGAAAAAGGGTACGTAGTTGCCAAGGTGAACGGAGTGTTCTACTGCAGTTGCTATGCTCCGCCACGTTGGTCTTCCGAAAGGTTAACCCAGATGGTCAACCTGTTATCCATGGAGCTAACGAGCCAAACGCTGTTGGTGGTGGCGGGCGACTTCAACGCTCGGGCTGTTGAAAAGGGAAGTCGCTTAATGAACCACAAGGGTTAGATCTTGTTGGAGGCTTTGACAGAACCAACGTTGGGAACAAAAGTACATACAGCAGAAATGGTGCAGAGTCGATCATCGACGTGACGTTCTCCAGCCCAGGACTGATCAAGAACTGGAAGGTAGACGATGGCTACACTAATCGCGACCACCAGCCGGTCTGGTATAGTGTAGACAACAACGAGAGGCGGCAAGCGACGGGTTGAGCCAACACTCCAACCGTCCGCGGGTGGAAGACATCGCATTTCGATGCCGAGATATTCGAAGAGGCAATGAGAAGAAAGCGCGACGGGGCAGTTGGCTCCGCCCGACTGCTGACCAACTAGTTGCCATGCTATCGTGGGCGTGTGACGCCACCATGCCTAGGACTCGCCAACCTAGGAATGGGAAGTCACCGGTATACTGGTGGACGGACGCGATAGCAGACTTTCGCAGTGCGTGCCTCCATGCAAGACGAAAGACGCAGCGTGCGCAAAACGAAGAAGAAAGGACAGAGCGCCGCGCAGCATTCGGTTCTGCAAGATCGATGCTAAAGAGTGCGATAAAGGCTAGCTAGAGAGCCTGCTTTGATAAGCTATGTGCGAGTGCCAATACGAATCCGTGGGGTGACGCCTATCGACGCCTGACGATCGTAATGGCCCAGACTAAAGGCGCGCTGGCGCCTGCAGAGCGATCACCAGCGATGCTGGAGCGAGGGACACTTTCCGCGCCACGAACCAACCCCTTGATCTCCGGCGGTCGAGTATCACGTCCGACGTTCCGTATCTCAGACGTATCTCAGACATAGACCAGGGATGGTCAGCCAGCCTGCCGAACATGCAATCCGTGAGCGACGACAGCCGTGTCGAGGTTGAAAAGTAGACAAGGGTTACGAATGAGAAACTCATCGTGATCACCAAATCCTTAAAGGTGAGCAAGGCACCGGGACCGGATGGTATCCCTAACCTGGCCATCAGGCTGGCGATAAAAACGGCCCCCGAGCTGTTCAGGGCAGTCATGCAGAGGTGCCTGGATGACTGTCTCTTTCCGGACAGGTGGAAGCGGCAGAAACTGGTCTTACTGTCGAAGGCTGTGAAACCGCCAGGGGACCCATCGGCATATAGGCCCATCTGCCTGCTGGACACTGCGGGCAAGAGGCTTGAGAGGATTATCCTCAACCGGATGGTGAGGCACACGGAGGTTGTACACGGTCTGGCAAGTAACCAGTTCGGCTTCCGGAAGGGCAGGATCAAGACAGTGGAGGTAGCACTCCAGCACTAGAGAAGAGAAATACGCTATTGCACAATCGTCACGCTCGACGTGAAGAATGCGTTCAATAGCGCCAGTTGGGACTTCATAGCCCTCGCGCTCAGGAGCTGTTCAAGATTCTGGAAAATTACTCCCAGAATCGAGTACTTGTTTACAACACGGAGGAGGGTCAGAAGTGCGTCAACGCAGGAGCTCCGCAAGATTCTCTCCTGGGTCCGGTGTTGTGGAATGTCATTAAAAAACAGGGTGTTGAAACTCAAGTTCCCTGTAGGGGTTGTGATCGTCGGCTTTGCAGACGACATAACGCTAGAGGTCTACGGCGAGTCGATCGAAGAGGTCGAGTAGACGGCCGTGCACTGTATACGCAAGGTCGAGGACTGGTTGCGCTCCAGAAAACTGGAGCTAGCGCATCATAAGATGGAGGTCACGGTTCGTCCATACTTAAGTATGGTGGGCCAGAGCGCTAGGTGCGGCCGCCTCCCAGATTGTCCTGGAGCTGCAACGTGTGTGGCGGGTCAACCATTAACACGCCAGTGGTAGCTAACTACTAGTCTCCAGGTAGTTAACTAGGAGGTTATAAGAGTTAAGAGGGTGCATCACGGCACAAAAGCCACTCCTCGATATAATACTTAACCGCCGTTCCGGGAAGACCAGGGCTGGTGATTGGAGGGGTTTTAGTGGGTTGGGACAGGGATCAGTAGGTGTTTGGGGGAGTGTAACTACCCCAATATCTCTCCCCTAGTCTCATCCCCACACCCTGAGTTCTCTTCTCAGGTGTCTGTTCGCAGATTTCGCCGCCACCTAGTAAAAGTAAAGTAAAAGTAAAGTAAAATTAAAGTTAAAGTAAAGTAAAAGTAAAGTAAAAGTAAAGTAGAAGTAAAGTAAAAGTAAAGTAAAAGTAAAGTAAAAGTAAAGTAAAAGTAAAGTAACAGTAAAGTAAAAGTAAAAGTAAAGTAAAATTAAAGTAAAAGTAAAGTAAAAGTAAAGTAAAAGTAAAGTAAAAGTAAAGTAAAAGTAAAGTAAAAGTAAAGTAAAAGTAAAGTAAAAGTAAAGTAAAAGTAATGTAAAAGTAAAGTAAAAGTAAAGTAAAAGTAAAGTAAAAGTAAAGTAAAAGTAAAGTAAAAGTAAAGTAAAAGTAAAGTAAAAGTAAAGTAAAAGTAAAGTAAAAGTAAAGTAAAAGTAAAGTAAAAGTAAAGTAAAAGTAAAGTAAAAGTAAAGTAAAAGTAAAGTAAAAGTAAAGTAAAAGTAAAGTAAAAGTAAAGTAAAAGTAAAGTAAAATTAAAGTAAAAGTAAAGTAAAAGTAAAGTAAAAGTAAAGTAAAAGTAAAGTAAAAGTAAAGTAAAAGTAAAGTAAAAGTAAAGTAAAAGTAAAGTAAAAGTAAAGTAAAAGTAAAGTAAAAGTAAAGTAAAAGTAAAGTAAAAGTAAAGTAAAAGTAAAGTAAAAGTAAAGTAAAAGTAAAGTAAAAGTAAAGTAAAAGTAAAGAAAAAGTAAAGTAAAAGTAAAGTAAAAGTAAAGTAAAAGTAAAGTAAAAGTAAAGTAAAAGTAAAGTAAAAGTTAAGTAAAAGTTAAGTAAAAGTAAAGTAAAAGTAAAGTAAAAGTAAAGTAAAAGTAAAGTAAAAGTAAAGTAAAAGTAAAGTAAAAGTAAAGTAAAAGCAAGGTAAAAGTAAAGTAAAAGTAAAGTAAAAGTAAAGTAAAAGTAAAGTAAAAGTCAAGTAAAAGTAAAGTAAAAGTAAAGTAAGAGTAAAGTAAAAGTAAAGTAAAAGTAAAGTAAAAGTAAAGTAAAAGTAAAGTAAAAGTAAAGTAAAAGTAAAGAAAAAGTAAAGTAAAAGTAAAGTAAAAGTAAAGTAAAGTAAAGTAAAAGTAAAGTAAAAGTAAAATAAAAGTTAAGTATAAGTTAAGTAAAAGTTAAGTAAAAGTTAAGTAAAAGTTAAGTAAAAGTAAAGTAAAAGTAAAGTAAAAGTAAAGTAAAAGTAAAGTAAAAGTAAAGTAAAAGTAAAGTAAAAGTAAAGTAAAAGTAAAGTAAAAGTAAAGTAAAAGTAAAGTAAAAGTAAAGTAAAAGTAAAGTAAAAGTAAAAGTGAAGTAAAAGTAAAGTAAAAGTAAAGTAAAAGTAAAGAAAAAGTAAAGTAAAAGTAAAGTAAAATTAAAGTAAAAGTAAAGTAAAAGTAAAGTAAAAGTAAAGTAAAAGTAAAGTAAAAGTAAAGTAAAAGTAAAGTAAAAGTAAAGTAAAAGTAAAGTAAAAGTGAAGTAAAAGTAAAGTAAAAGTAAAGTAAAAGTAAAGTAAAAGTAAAGTAAAAGTAAAGTAAAAGTTAAGTAAAAGTTAAGTAAAAGTAAAGTAAAAGTAAAGTAAAAGTAAAGTAAAAGTAAAGTAAAAGTAAAGTAAAAGTAAAGTAAAAGTAAAGTAAAAGTAAAGTAAAAGCAAGGTAAAAGTAAAGTAAAAGTAAAGTAAAAGTAAAGTAAAAGTAAAGTAAAAGTCAAGTAAAAGTAAAGTAAAAGTAAAGTAAGAGTAAAGTAAAAGTAAAGTAAAAGTAAAGTAAAAGTAAAGTAAAAGTAAAGTAAAAGTAAAGTAAAAGTAAAGAAAAAGTAAAGTAAAAGTAAAGTTAAAGTAAAGTAAAGTAAAAGTAAAAGTAAAGTAAAAGTAAAATAAAAGTTAAGTAAAAGTTAAGTAAAAGTTAAGTAAAAGTTAAGTAAAAGTTAAGTAAAAGTAAAGTAAAAGTAAAGTAAAAGTAAAGTAAAAGTAAAGTAAAAGTAAAGTAAAAGTAAAGTAAAAGTAAAGTAAAAGTAAAGTAAAAGTAAAGTAAAAGTAAAGTAAAAGTAAAGTAAAAGTAAAGTAAAAGTAAAGTAAAAGTAAAGTAAAAGTAAAAGTGAAGTAAAAGTAAAGTAAAAGTAAAGTAAAAGTAAAGTAAAAGTAAAGTAAAAGTAAAGTAAAATTAAAGTAAAAGTAAAGTAAAAGTAAAGTAAAAGTAAAGTAAAAGTAAAGTAAAAGTAAAGTAAAAGTAAAGTAAAAGTAAAGTAAAAGTAAAGTAAAAGTAAAGTAAAAGTAAAGTAAAAGTAAAGTAAAAGTAAAGTAAAAGTAAAGTAAAAGTAAAGTAAAAGTTAAGTAAAAGTAAGGTAAAAGTAAAGTAAAAGTAAAGTAAAAGTAAAGTTAAAGTAAAGTAAAAGTGAAGTAAAAGTAAAGTAAAAGTAGTAAAGTAAAAGTAAAGTAATAGTAAAGTAAAAGTACAGTAAAAGTAAAGGGCAAGTAAAGTTAAAGTTATGTAAAAGTTAAGTTAAAGTTAAAAAAAGTAAAGTTAAAGTTAAATAAAAGTAAAGTGAAAAAAGATGAAAGTAAAAAATAATCTATTTTTACATAACTTTAAGCTCTTAAGTAAAGTTATGAGAATTTAAAACAAATTGAAATTAATTTAAAAGTAAAAAGAAAATAAAGTTTAGCAAATGTTTAGTCGAAGTTAAATAATGGTTAAACAAAGGCAAAGCAGAATTAAGTTTTTACTACTTCGTATTTTATGCAAACAAGTTCTCCACACTCCAGTTCCATTAGCTCTAATGGTAAAATAGTAATTCTAATAACTAATCCCCCTTTCCACACTTCTTTGAAAAACGCTGGTAATCCTTCTAGGTCACGTTTTATTTCACCATGCTTTATGAAATATTCTTCGCTCAGCATAATCACCACCATCATCATTATTCAGCTCCATCCAGCTCGATGCTGGTTAAATGAATAAAACTTTCCCCAACTTTCACAATATTCCCTGTAATGTACTTGTTGTTCCGAACGACACCGAAAACAACGAAAAATGCGATTCGTAAGATTGCTTTTAATTTGACGTCGTTTTCATTAACTGTTTCGACGAAAAACGTTTGAAAAAGCACCAGAAAAAAAAAACAATACGACCTAATCGTTATGCGTGTCTCACCATAATCACGCAAACCAAAGCAAGGAAAGGCGAAACGGGAATGAAAGCTTGTCAAGAATAATATTGTGGGTGCTTTAACATTGTAGGTAGGATGAAAGCGGTAATTTTAATTTCTTTGTTCAATTAGTTAGAATGCGACCAAACCAAACCAAGCGCCAAAAGCATTATTTCCAGTAATTGATTGACTTGCAATACCGTTTTTCGTTTTGTTTATGAGAACTGGATTATTAATTTCCACATCCAGTTGACTCTATTTTAGACAAATGGCACTTGGTTCGGTTTGCTTACATTCCAACCATTTAGTTGCTGTTTTTGTTGAAAGCTTGAACTTCGTACACTTTACGCGGATGCAAATGTAATGATGATTTTCCAATCACGTTCGGCAGGACACCAAGCGGTAGATTGCGTCGCGGGAAATGATCCAACCATTTGGTTATTTGCTGGCTATGATTGCGACGGCGATGATTTGTCACTGGAATGCTCATGCTGTGCTGCGTGCAAGGAATGAATCAATTGTTCACAAATTGTACGATGTGGTTATCCCTTGATATCTGGTGGATCTGGATTGGTTGAAACAGATTGGTACGCTTCATCCGTTCCGAAATGTGTTTCTATCGAGTCTCACGCTGCGGAACAGATGTCAGACCGCTGCAAGGGTATCTGTCCACAACTGTCGGACCACGTATTAATTTGTTGAGCCACTTTTACAACCAATGGCGATATAAGCGAAAGCCGCTTCAAACATTTTCTGCCGCATTTGCGGGATTCGAACAAATTTAATAATCTCTCCGAGAGTGTTCGCGTGGGTGGATTGTGCATGTTCGATTACAATATAGATGCGGTGCGAAGTCATCAGAAAAACACCAATCTATTCGCTGGTACCCGGAGCCTGCATTCGCATGACGTCTATGTGACGGAATGGAACATTGTTTCCATGCACTCGAAGGACAATCAAACAACATACACACACGCATACACGCTGGTTTAACCGCTGCAACCGCCGTCGGTTCTGAATGGATTATAGTATGCAAATCGGATGGGTGGCATTAAATGAATTGAATAATTTCGTCGAAGCTACCCATTTTTTATGCAAATACCTTGCAGCAGTTGATGCCCAGCGGGACAGGAGGAGCTGGATCAATTTTAATCAGACTCGTGTTTGATTGGCTCTCAGAGTGGAGTGTTGTTTGCGCTAACCGCCAAGCTCCAATCATCCGTAGATTGGGGTTTTGGGATTACAATTTTCATACCTTCAAGACAAAACAAACATGTACCTCCCAGTGACTGGCGAGTTTAAAAGTATTTCCTTGTTAGGAACCCTCGCCAGGAGGCAACGGAGCCGAATGCTGAGTTTTTAAATTATAATTTGGCTTCAACGGTCCTGCTTTGCCACTAAACGAAAATCCTAACCATGAATCATTTTCATCGTTTCGGACCGGACATCAATGTCGGCAAGGAGTGCCCAGAACGGAACCAAGTTGTTTTGAGAATGATATGGAAAACCAAATCGTTTGCCTACACGAAAAACAAAGAAAATCACTTCCGTGGAAACATCGAAGGTAGTTAGAATCCAGACGATCGACGTCTGACCCATATTTAAAAAAAAGAAAGAAATGTCGAACCAAAGAAAAAGTCGGGTAGGGTACGTTCGCAAGCTAGCAACAACGAGCTGCGTAATTACAGCGCGGAAATGGTGCGTAATTGCGGTCGTACGCGACCTATGCCGCCGTTCAGACAAAGGCAAGCCAGAAGCTTTTACCGAAGATAATTGGCTTATCACGGTATTACAGCCACAGAGCCATGCTATTCTCTACTGCTGCCAGGCGACATTATACCTTCAGACTTCAGAAGCGAACCTCCGCCATGCAACGAAGTACAGGCGGGCGTGTAATTGCCGAACGAATTAGAGCTTACCGTAGTAAGCTGAAGTTGCTTTTACGAACAACAAAAGGAGAGCCCCGCTCTGATGGTAGTGGTTACTGATGCTGAAGAAAGTAAGCTTCTTAGGGCATGAAATAATGGGTGGCTATTTGTTATGAAATATATCGACGTTATGCTGGTGCTAATCTGTATAGTCTAAAAGCTTGTGTGATTAAGGAAACTTGACGGATCGTCCATATGTTTCTAGCCATTGCATGTTTAACTTTGCATCTTACAGTTTTCTCTTTGAAGAATATAACAACTTATAATAAATAAAATTAATAAAGTTTAACCTGAAATATCGATATTTTCGTTTCCAAACAAGCTGTGATTGATATTTTTCATTTCAGAAAACATCATTTATCATGAACTAAACGAAAAAAGCACATTTTCTATAGAATATATAAATTTCAAGGGTGATCAATTTCACCCTGATTAATCAGACCCTCAATATCAAAACAAGAACGAGCGTACGACGCACAGTGCATCGTTCTATAGACAAAAATCAAAAAAGTGAATATCTTGTTGAACCGATTCTATATGTTGTTTTTTTTTTTTTTTTCTTCACAAATCATTTATTTGACACGGCACAAATACAATTCAATGTTTAACGGCGCCAATTATATCGGATGACTTAAAATCTATAAGCAAATTTTTTATCCTCGCTGCCGACTACGAGCTGAAATTAAGTCTATCTTAAAACTAGCATGTATTATTCAATCAGTGTTTTGTAGTTGAATGATCGTCTGATGATCTTCGAATGAATATGCAGCATGTATGGATTTGTTCTGCTAAGCCACGATGTCATGAGCTGGGACAGGGGCTTGTAATCCTCGGGTTTTGAGGGTATTGTGCGGGGTCTAGTTGCTGGTTTTGGTTCGTTGTTGTTCGCTGGTGTTCAAGTTGCCATATGGTGTGTGCCGCTGAGCCAAGATATAAAGGAAGGCCTTGGGTTTTCCTAGCGAGTTCGTGTGGGGTTCAATTGCTGGTTCCAAAATCGAGGTCTACGACGTGTTCTTGCCGTTTTGTTGAATGTGGGTGGAAAGGAACGGGACTAGACTTGGGCATGGATGGATTTCAGGAAAATGTATATAAGGGACATGTAGGGTAGGTCGCGACTCGCCAAGCCATCACGAACAGGGACAGCTGGTTCTCTACCCTCGGCCCGGAGGGAAGCTATTAATTTAGACCTGGCGTCACGGTGTACAGGGCATGACCAAACAACGTGCTCTATGTCGTGATAACCTTCACCACAGGCACAGATACCACTTTCCCCGAGCCCAATACGACGGAGATGCGCATCAAATCTATAGTGATTGGACATAAGCCGAGACATCACGCAAATGAAATCTCGACCTACATCCAACCCCTTGAACCACGGGTTCGTCGATACCTTGGGGATTATGGAATGTAACCACCTTCCCAGTTCCCCTCTGGTTCAAGAATTTTGCCAACTGATGATCGTATTCTGACGTACAAATGCGAAAAATTCATTAAACGCAATTGGTCTTTGATAAATTTCACCGTTTGATGCGCCCACCTTAGCCAAAGAGTCCGCTTTCTGATTGCCCGGTATCGAGCAGTGAGAAGGGACCCACGCTAAGGTAATCTGAAACGATTTTTCGGATAAAGCACTCAGATGTTCCCGTATTTTCCCCAGGAAATACGGAGAGTGCTTAACATCTTTCATCGATCGAAGAGCCTCAATAGAACTGAGACTGTCCGTAAAGATGAAATAATGGTCCGTGGGCATTTTTTCGATAATCCCTTGGGTGTACTGAATAGCAGCCAATTCTGCGACGTAAACAGAAGCAGGATTATCGAGCTTATGGGAGACGGTTAAATTGTTATTGAAGACACCGAAGCCAGTGGACCCATCGAGAAGTGATCCGTCAGTGTAGAACATATTGTTGCAGTTGATGTTTCGATATTTATTGGAAAAAAATTTGGGGATCTGCTGCACGCGTAAATGATCCGGGATTCCACGAGTTTCTTCTATCATGGATGTATCGAAAAACACAGTAGAATCAGATGTATTTGATAAGTTGACACGATTTGGAATATCCAAAGAAGGGTTAATATTTTGGGACATGTGATTGAAATACAATGTCATAAAACGGGTTTGAGAATTGAGTTCGATTAACCTTTCAAAATTTTCAATCACAGGACGGTTCAAGACCTCACATTTGATAAGAATACGAGAAGACAGGCTCCAGAAGCGGTTTTTCAACGGTAGAACTCCGGCTAAGACCTCCAAACTCATCGTATGGGTCGATTGCATGCAACCTAAGGCGATACGCAAACAACGATATTGTATTCGCTCCAGTTTGATCAAATGTGTGTTCGCTGCGGAGCGGAAGCAGAAACACCCGTACTCAATTACAGACAATATCGTTGTTTGGTAAAGCCTTATAAGGTCTCCTGGGTGGGCTCCCCAACATGACCTGTTATTGTACGAAGAAAATTTACTCTTTGCTGACTTTTCTTCATCAGATACCTAACATGGCAACCCCAGGTGCCCTTTGAGTCGAACCAGACACCAAGATACTTATGCACCAAAACCTGAGAGATCGTTTTACCCATTAATTGTGCTTGGAGCTGAGCAGGTTCATGCTTCCTAGAAAAAACTACTATCTCAGTCTTCTCCGAAGAGAATTCGATACCTAGCTGTAGAGCCCAAGCAGACAAATTGTCCAAGGTATCTTGCAATGGTCCTTGCAAATCGGCAGCTTTGGCTCCTGTAACAGAGATCACGCTGTCGTCGGCAAGTTGTCTTATCGTGCATGAATTTGCCAGACATTCGTCGATGTCATTTACATAAAAATTGTAAAGAAGGGGGCTTAAACATGAGCCCTGGGGAAGACCCATGTAGCTAATTCGAAAAGTTGCCAAATCACCATGCGTAAAATGCATGTGCTTTTCGGACAACGAATTGTGCAAAAAATTGTTTAAAATTGGAGAAAATCCTTGTCGGTGAAGTTTACCCGAAAGAATGTCAATAGAAACGGAATCAAAAGCCCCCTTAATGTCCAAGAACGCGGACGTCATTTGTTCTTTGCGAGCATACGCCAGCTGAATATCTGTTGAAAGCAACGCAAGACAATCATTCGTCCCTTTGGCACGGCGGAAGCCAAACTGAGTATCTGATAGCAGACCATTTGATTCGACCCAGTGGTCTGAGCGACGGAGTATCATTTTTTCCATCAATTTCCGGATACAGGATAGCATTGCAATCGGCCTATAAGAGTTGTGATCAGAAGCTGGTTTCCCTGGTTTATGGATGGCGATCACCTTCACTTGCCTCCAATCCTGCGGTACAATGTTTTGCACCAGGAACTTATTGAACAAGTTCAACAAGCGCCTCTTGGCATTGCCGGGTAGATTCTTCAACAAGTTGAATTTGATTCTATCTGACCCAGGCGCGTTATTGTTACAGGACAGGAGGGCAA
The DNA here is from genome assembly GCF_029784165.1 of Wyeomyia smithii. Classification (NCBI taxonomy): domain Eukaryota; kingdom Metazoa; phylum Arthropoda; class Insecta; order Diptera; family Culicidae; genus Wyeomyia; species Wyeomyia smithii. Next base: position 164,939,042 of record NC_073694.1, read on the forward strand.
CTGAAAATTCTGCCATCGTAAAAGGTGATTCTATCGCGTCGTGGCCCGGAGACGTATCGCGAACAAGGTTTTGCGTAGGAACAGAGTCCGGACATACTTTCCTGGCAAAATCAAATATCCACCTACTTGAAGACTCCTCGCTTTCGTTAACCGTTACGCGATTCCGCATTCTTCGGGCTGTGTTCCATAGAGTGCTCATTGATGTCTCCCTCGACGTCTCGTTTACGAACCGACGCCAATATCCGCGTTTCTTTGCCTTAGTCAAGCTTTTAAACCTGGTATCAAGCTCCGAATAACGTTTAAAGTCGTCGGCATCGTTCGATCCCGGAAGGTCAGATACGCGTCGGATCTTTGCGTGTAGGCATCGGAGCACTCTTCGTCCCACCACGGAGTGGGAGGCCGTTCTTTGATCGTTACGCCAGGGTATTTCTTCGTTTGGGCTTGCAACGCGGCGTCGAGAATCAAGCCCGCGAGGAGGTTGTATTCTTCAAGCGGTGGATGATGTTGAATCGAATCGACCGTTTTTGAAATCATTTCCTCGTATAACTTCCAATCGACATTCCGTGTGAGGTCATACGGAATGTCAATTGGTCGCATGCGAGTTGTACCGTTAGTAATTGAAATAAGAATAGGCAAATGGTCGCTACCGTGAGGATCGAGGATTACCTTCCATGTGCAATCCAACCGTAGCGACGTCGAACATAAGGATGGATCCAAAGCGCTTGGGCGCGCCGGAGGTTTCGGGATACGTGTCATTTCACCGTTGTTCAAAATAGTCATGTCGAAGTCATCGCAAAGGTTATAGATCAAAGAGGAGCGGTTATCATTGTAAGGGGAACCCCAAGCCACACCATGAGAGTTGAAGTCTCCCAAAATCAAACGTGGCGAGGGAAGAAGTTCTATTAAATCAAAGAGCAGCCGTTGCCCAACCTGTGCTCTGGAAGGAATATATATTGAGGCAATACAAAGCTCTTTACCTTGTATTGTCATTTGACATGCGACAACTTCGATGCCTGGAATCGAGGGGAGGTTAATACGATAGAATGAATAGCACTTTTCAATCCCTAGAAGTACTCCTCCATATGGGGTGTTTCGATCAAGGCGAATAATATTAAAATCATGGAAGTTAAGATCAAAATTTGAAGTAAGCCAAGTTTCACAAAGGGAAAATGCATCGCATTTGTTTTTATTTATCAAAACTTTAAGTGTATCAATTTTTGGTAAAATACTTCTACAATTCCACTGTAAGACAGAGATAGGATCCTTCATATACGCAGATGAATTAGGCATCGAAGGATACAATCGCTGCAAGGAGGGGCCATTGGACAGTCAACTGCTTCAAAAATGATCTAACCTTTGGGAGAAGTACTGTGAGGAAATTTTTAATATGATCAGGTATATTGAAGTTTTCAAAAATCCAGTCCACGATGTTAGAAAAATTGACCAATCCAGAGTTTATTTGATTATCTGGGTGTGCAAGTGGAACAACTGGGGTTTTAGATGCTCCAGGAAGTGCTGGGAACTCCTTCTGGGACTTTAAATTTGCAAGCCCAGGAGGAGTTTGCTTCGGCTTTTCCGCAGCACTTTTAGATCTGTTCGTATTATTCATTCCATCTTGAGAAACCTTAGGTCCTGTCCTGGGAAGCTTAGGAGAGAAAAGATTTTTCCTCTTTCTAGTCTCCCCAAGACAGGCAAAAGAAGTTCCCTCTAGTGGTTCGTCAGAGTCGGTTTCATCTGAAGACAACAGATCAAAAGGGTTCGATGTTATGGTAGAAGTGGTCACGGTCTTCTTAAGAATCTCAGCGTAAGAACGCTTTGAGCGCTCCTTAAGAGACCGTTTAATTTTATCTCTGCGTTGCATGTACACCGGGCATGCGGAAAGCTCATGCAGATTTTCCCCGCAGTGAATACACTTTTCAGCGTTTACACTGCAAGAATCTTTCGCATGAGTCTCCCCACACTTGCCACACCGTGCCTTATTGCAGCAGTAGGCAGCTGTATGGCCTAACTGCTTGCAATTGGTGCAATTCATAACACGGGGCACATACAAACGCACAGGCAGACGAACCTGGTTGATAGAAACGTGGCTAGGGAGTGCAGATCCGGCAAACGTAACGCGAAACGAGTCTGACGGAGTGTATACTTTTTTACCGGAGACGAGCGACACGGACCGTAATTGCTTAACATCCAATACTTTCGCCTCGGTAGTGGATTTTTTGAAGCAGCCGACGCCGCTTCCCAGAATACACTCAACAGTCAGACTCGAATCGGTTATTACACCGTCGGTCTCCACGTCTCGTGCAGGTACATACACGCGATACTCGCGTGTAAAGAGCTCAGAGCGAGCTATATCGTTGGCCTGATCCAGATCATTGACCACGACACGGAGCTTGTTTGGTCTGACTTTTGCGATTTCGGTCACGGCCTTGTATCGTGACGTCAGATCTTTCGCGATTTGTAACGTGTTCAGTGATTTTCCTCCTGGTTTGGGCCTCAGGTAGAGAACCAGTGGACCCGTTGATCCGTCTGGGTAGAGCCTGGGACGAGGATTGACTAAAGCAGAGACAGAGGGGGTGTTGACAACTGATCCAAAATTCCCGGGGGTGGTTCCTTTTCTTGGTGAGTGGACTGTATCCAAAATTCGGAAAGCACGTGAACAATTTCCTTGGTGAGCGGCAATCTAGCTATACTGCCGATGGAAGCAGCGTTGCCTCTTGGGCCTTCCGTCACTAAATAAATGACACTCCACTGTTCGGAATGCTACCTTAACTATTTATTCTACACGTATTTTATATTAGCAACTACTTTTATTTTCTACACGATTTATTTTCTACTTAACATATCTTGGGTATTTTAATTTACGTTGGATAACTATGTTTCCTGGGGCGATTGGCGAATAAGAATGGCTCCTTCCTCTGCAGTCTAACTGGTTTTGTTCAGCTCTAGAAGCCACCGGCGCCAAAGAAATCCGCTCTTCTCAGGTGGAACATCACGAAAACGGTCCATAACAACCTCCGGGATGATGATGCGCTGATGCTGGTGACACTTATGCAGTTGCTTGTCATCGCACCGCCCTGACGTCCCATGCAGCAATTGTTGTTGAATACCGACAGGGGTGGTTCGCTGTGGTTTGTGATATTTACTACGGTTGTGATATTCGAAGTAGCCAACAGGGGGGGTGAACAGGAGGGACAGAGTCGGGTGGGTTTGGAGACGAGGGATCGGGGGCTAAGGGATCCACATCCATTGCGCTCAAACTAGCGCAACAGTACAGTGGCAAAGAATCACGTACCTCTTTTTTGTTGTCTTCAATAGCACAATCACCGAGTCTTTCGGTGCTGGAACGGGCAGCTTCGCAGCGGCACAGCTATAGCACAATAGCAGGATGACCTTCGGATTATCAGTTTGTCTTTACACCGCACTTCGCATTTTTTGAAACACGACCGAGTAAGCAATGCTTCTTTTCTTCTTCACACAGTAGCGACTTTATAGCGAGACAATCACTTAATGCGTCCGTTTTCGTCGAGCGTTCGGGAAGGAATGGGACTATATGTTGTTATGTTTTATACATATTTGAGACATATTGTAATGATATTATTAACCTCGTAAGTTCACCTATACGGTCATGAAAAGCATTTACTGTGAAGTGGTTTTAACTATTTAAGTGACATGTTATATTCAGGAAATCTTCTTAGTTTTCCAACAAAGTTTTTAATATACTCCCTATCTTTTCCAGTAGAAACCAAAATGGTAACGGTAGAGGCTTGTAACTACTACATTTCACATATTACTAATGAGACATAACGCAGCGCATGTGGAACGTAAAGGCTTCTTGATCTTGCTTATTTATGCTAAAATAAAAAAGACAATTTTGGTTTAAAATAGATCGCCAAAAAAAGTACCTCAAAGTACCTCTCTGAATTTTACTTTTTCTTTTTATATGGAATATCCTTGAAATTCTGGAAGAGATTGCCATTGCTCAAGTTTGCTCTTTCGACCACAATTCACGTTTTCGAATGACACCTCTGCAGCCAAGAATGAGCAATGTATCGTATATCTGTCTTTTATTTTTATGTATTATTTTTATGTATAACACGTGATTTATGTGTGAAACATATAAAAGATTCCCGGGTAAATAATATCTAGATGTTTTGCGATAGTAAACCGTATTCAAACTTAATTAATAAAGAATTTGATAAATATAGAGATGAAAACTCATTGTTGTGGCGTTTAGGTCACTTTTTTGTTGCCTAGGAATTATTCAAATATGCTTTTCAAGCCTTTTATCTCAAAATGGATAACATTATAGGAAAATTATCATTTTATGCCTTTTTATGAAAAAATGGCGTTTGTGACACTTTTGCGATTACTTATTTCACTTTCGTTATTTATGCAAATAGTAGCTCCCATCAGTACTAAACATTTTTCGTGTTACACCAATTGAAAAAATGGCCTCAATGGCTGCTTTGATTTTTGTCCTGTATTCCCATACATTCAACGCACTGTGCGACGCGCAGGCGGCCATTTTTTTTAGAAGGCAATGTTAGCTTAGAGCGCTACTCGTATAATTGAAGTTCGAAGTATCCATATCATTATAGCCGTTACACATACCTTAACTTTAGTTGATATATCTGACTCGTGAAATTCGAGATTTTTGGGGGTTTTCTTCTTCGACATGCTATGTGTAGCCGTATACCGTGTTTTTTTTAAGATTAGTTGCTGAATTTTTCAAAACATGTACCATGTACTAACTTGATATCCAAGGAAGATTTACTTTATGAACTTATTTCATTTTTGTCATAAGACTTACATTTTAAGTTTAGTAAAGCGGGCAATGTATGTAGTTTGCGAGAATCCGAAAATGAACGGGAATGGAAGGTGTGACTTTAGGCTTAGAAAAAATTTCCCTCGTCCAGACTTTTACTAAACTTAAAATCCAAGGAAGAGTTTCTTAAAATACTATTCTCTACAAACTACCTTGACACATTATCCCTATATTTTGCTTCCTTGAGAAATTAGCGACAGCGCCGCCCTAGCAACAAAGTTTTGAACTACATAGTAATTACCAAAAGATGACCAATAGTTTCAGGATCAATATTTGAGAATATATCGTTCATCTAGGAGGCAACCCTTAAGAGTTATTAATTTCGCCCTGATTTCAGCCCTTTCCGACCACTGTGCGCCTGTTTAACAGGGCCCAAAATCACGTCCAACTGGGATGGTTATAAAGCATCCCTTACAAAATACAACGCCGAGCTATGCAAAGTCAGAGTCCGATTCTGTGAGGACATTCAGGCTCTTCCTGAGGCAAAAAACGAAGTCCAAAGATGACAAGAATGGTCACACGAATGGGGCTCCCAAACGTGAGCTTGCCGTTGACCATCACCCCCAATAGCTTCAAGGATCGCTTTGAGGCGATAGTGCATCCACCGGCATTGATCGCCGCCTTCTGTTCCGATTTCCGGTTGTTCACCACGATGACCTTTGTCTTATGATGCGCTAACTCCAGTTTCCTGGAGTGCATCCAATCCTCAACTACGCGTATGGATAGCGCAGCTTTCACCTCGGCCTCGCTGACCGACTCGCCGTAGACCTCTACAGTTATATCGTCCGCGAAGTTCACAATCACCACTCCCGGTGGGAGCTTCAGTTTTAGCACACCGTGCACGCAAGAGTTGGACTGTGCGTAACCGCATCAATATTGCGTCTTTTCAGAGCAACTTTTGTACTGTTCCGAAACCAGTACAACGAATGTGTGTTGTTCATAACGCATTTGGTGCTCTAGCAAATGTTCAATGTATTGGACGGCTTATACTCAAAACTTTTGTACTGTTCCGAAACCAGTACAACGAATGTGTGTTGTTCATAACGCATTTGGTGCTCTAGCAAATGTTCAATGTATTGGACGGCTTATACTCAAAACACTTTTGAAGTATTAACCGGTGCTAGTATTACCATGATGATTTGTACTGGTATTGGTAATATTTTTCAGAATGCTGCTATCGTCAAATCAATGCAGGCAGTAATCAATACTGATAATCTTGGTACTGACTAGGTTAATGCAAATATGAACTGATCGATTCACTACCATGAATCCGGTCATTCAATAACATCATCGAATCAATAACAATCAAAAAGACATTGGATTTGTTTGAAACATTTTGCATTTACCGACGACTCTGCTTTTATTTATATGCATTCGGTTCCCTTGTGGTGACTCAGCAGCCGAAGCATCCTGCTTTTACCCATGCTGAGCAACCTTAAGCTGAACAGTTAAAGCCCTTGGTCTCCCCGGGACCGCCGTTAGACATTACTTCAGGGAGAGGGCCAGTCGTGCTTTTTGCACTTACCTCTACGAGTAGCAGAGCAGCCTATACCGGCCAGTTAGTTAACTGCTAACTAACTGGGGCACATCGATGGTTTCCCGTCGATTGGTGCCCTGCAGAATACTAACGATCTGTGATGCGGCTTTGATGACCACATCCCAGATTTCCCTATTCTCGCACATCCTACGCACAATGTTCTCTGGCGTGGTGTCCGTCCCACTTATTGCCAGCATTTCGTACCTTATCCGCTCGAAACGCGGACATGTGAAGAACACATGCTCCGCGTTTTCTTCTGCCATCTCGCCATTGAAGATGACCGTATAGTGTTGCGTATACCCCTCGCGTCGCGTTGGTCGAAGCACTGTAACGTATGAGGAAAAAAAATCCGAACAAACTTTCAATTCCAAATTGAAACTTTGCGCAACTTATTTTTCTATACTTGTTTGTTTATTCAAGTAATGTAACTCATTTACAAACCTCATAGGAAAAACTCAGCTCCACATCGCGCTGATTTCCTGATCTTCTGGGGTACTTGCTTTATAGCTTCCTGAATTCCGGATGTTTCAATTGCTTTGAGCTTCTTCTTGATTTTTCTCTTAAACAATCGACATTTTTTGCTGTGTAACCTTTATGGTAGACCATTCGCTTCAAATTTGCTCGGAAAATTTCAATAGACTGCAGCAGTGGCACATTTTGAGGATTGTTTTCTTTCGGAATAAACCCTATATTGCCTTGCCGCAAATCCGTTAAAGTTGCATTAGCATAGTTTGACAATGCAAGGTCTGGCCAAAACACTACTTTGTCATTTTTATAGTGCTTATATTTATTGTTTAAAACCCATTTTATGCAGATACTAGTTCTTCGTTTTTCAATCAATCGGATATTGATTGCCCTGCTCACGATATGATTACGCCGACCGACCAGGCGTTTCCACCCTTAATTTCGCTCAAACTTTGCTCTCTTGCAAAGTGCATTTTCGTCCGGTACCAGATTTTTTTTTAAAGGTATTTCCATTCTCGAAGAGTTTATCAATTATGAATATAACTGTTTTTTTTCTATATCCAAGATCTTGTGAATAGTGGAACACTTATAGAGAAGGCACTCATTTCGCTCACAAAAATTGCAAATCAATTTACGACGATCTTCTTTCGACCTCCACCTTTTTCCCAACTAAGCGTCACTTGACAGAATCGACTAGTCGTGTTACCAGTTATATAAAAGTGGCTCTCCATTTTGTGGAAAGGGATTTTTCGATTTGTGCAGCACCTTGAAATCGTAGACCAATTTAAAAGGTGTTCGGATTTTTTTCCTCAAACGTTAAATCCTCTTTGACGATAGTGCTCTTCATTGGCATCATGCCAGCCAAGTCACAAACCGCCTCGAACGACACTGTTCGATATGCGCACGCGACCCTTAGGCACATTAGCCTGTACGTACTCTCGAGTTTGCCACGATGGCACGAGGTACCCAAAACCTTGGACCACACTGGCCCTCCATACCTGAGTATGGACGTGGTCACGCTAGCAAGGACTTTGCGCCTGCTGCTACGGACCGCCGAGCTGTTTGCCGTCATGCGAGATAGCGCTGCCACAGCCATGGAAGCTTTCTTGCAGGTATAATCGACGTGGTTCCCGAACGTGAGCTTGTCGTCGATCCTAACCCCCAGAAGCTTCAAGGAGCGTTTTGAGGCGATAGTGCATGCACCAGCACTGATCGATGCCTCATGCTCCGACTTTCTGTTATTTACAACAATAACCTCTGTCTTATGGTGCGCTAGCTCCAGTTTCCTGGAGTGCATCCAGTCTTCCACTACGCGTATGGATAGTGCGGCCTTCAACTCCACCTCTCTAATTGACTCACCATAGACCTCAAGAGTTATATCGTCGGCGAAGCCCAAGATCACCGCCCCTGGAGGGAGTGTTAGTTTTAACACGTCGTCATACATGGCATTCCAAAGTACCGGACCAGTACAGGATGGAACCTTGCGGTACACCTGCGGTAACTAAGACGCTTTTCTGACCCTCGTTTGTGTTGTACACTTGCACTCGATTCTGAAAGTAGTTGCCCAGAATCTTGTACAACGGCGCCGGCACTCTGAGGCTCTGAAGCGCTAAGGCTATGGAGTCCCAGCTGGCACTGTTAAACGCGTTGTTCACGTCGAGCGTGACGATCGCGCAATAACGAATGCCCCTCCTTTTACGTTGGATTGCAACCTCAGCCGTTCTAGTGATGAAGAGAATTGCATCCACCTACCTGTGGACCTACCTTTTCGAAAACCGAACTGGTTGCTTGATAGACCGTTCTCACTTTCTGTATATTTCACTAGTCTATTGAGGATTACCCTCTCAAGCACCTTGCCCGCCGTGTCCAGCAGGCAGATTGGTCTATATGCCTGGTGGTTTCCCGACCCTCGGCAACAGCACCAGCCTTTGGCGCTTCCACACGTCCGGGAAGAGCAAGTCGTCAAGGCATTTCTGCATGACTGCCTTGAACAACCCGGGTGATTTTTCGGCCGGGGCTAGCGCACCTCTGGTCTTGGCCATAACGATCCTGGAGGCGTCACCCCACGGGTTCGAATTGGCACTGGCGCATACTGCCGGTACCCGGATAACTGTCCCATGATGAAAAACAACATGTTGAGAAAACGGCAATTTAATATTATTCGTGAATTTTCGGCTTTCCAGCAATTACATCCAGAACCAACGACCATAACAGTTTCATGACAGCACAAGTTTATCGTTGAGAACAAAAAACCATGGATGAAACTGGTTTTACGTTATATAACTTGAAAAAAAGACAAAATGGGACAAAATATGCGGGTACATTTCGAAAGTGCTCGCATATTTCGTCCCATCACATGTAAATTCAACCAGCAACCGGCAGTATCATCGGCATCGTAGATTGTACTACAGAAAAACAACATTAGTCTAGTTAATCAAATGACATACTTCTATATGCCTAAAATAATCCGATATCCACTAATCTGGTGCAAAATTATATGTTTGCAATTTGCACCACTATGCAGTAGGACTGTGATGCGGGTACTTTTAACTTGGTATTTTTTCCATGTTTTTCCATACAAAAGTATCAATTTTAATTTTTTTTCCAGAAAATATGATAACAGTTAAGTCGATTCCCGATGATAACTCAAAAGTGACCAAAATCAGTATGGGACAGTTATGCGGGTACCGGCAGCATAGTCGTTCGAAACAGGCTCGTTTACTGGCTCTGATTGCGCTCTTAAGCGTTGCCTTAGCGGATCTGAATGCGGCACCGCGTTCCGCTCTTTGCTCGTCGGAACGCGTGCGTTGCATCCTCCGTCTTGCACGGAGGCATGCACTACGTAGGCCTGCTATCGTTTCGCTCCACCAGTATGTCGGTGGTCTACCCTCCCTAGGCGGACGAGACCTAGGCATCGTGGCGTCACACGCCCATGACAACATCGCATTGAGATGGTCCGCACCCGGGTGTGGTTCTCCCCCTTCGTGCTTCCATCTAATGGCCTGCCCAAAAACATCTGCTTCGAAATGCAATATTTTCCAGCCGTAGAAGGATGGAATATTGGCCCTACTCGCTGCTTGCTTCCGCACGCCTACCTCATTGCGGACCGATTGGTTGTCGCTATTCGTGTAGCCGTCGTCTACCCTCCAGTTCGTGATCAGTCTCGGGCTACAGAACGTCACATCGATAATCGATTCCGCACTATTCCTGCTGTAGGTGCATTTCGTGCCAACGTCAGCCAAGTCTAAGTTGAGCTTTGCCAAAGCTTCCAACAGGATCTGGCCCCTCTGGTTGGCACAGCGACTTCCACACTCGACAGCCCAAGCGTTGAAATCGCCCGCAACCACCAACGGCCATAGGCCCGTCAGTTCCACGGTTGCTTGATCGACCATCTGTGCGAACGTTTCGGTAGACCAACTTGGCGGAGCATAGCAACTGCAGTAGAATACTCCAGCCACTTTGGCTATCACGTACCCCTCTCTGGAGGTCGACATAATCTCCTGAACCGGGGACCTGGCTGTCGTGCAAATGGCCGTCTTCCCAGACTTGTCCGATACCCAGTTACCGTTTCAGGGTGGGATGCGGTAAGGGTCCGAGTCGATGGCCACGTCCGACAGCGACTCAACAGCTGCTTGGTGTAGCAACTGCTGCGCCGCATAGCAGTGGTTCAGGTTTAATTGTATCACCCTCAAGCCTGCGGCTTTGTATCCGGCCGTGCAGCCGGACACTTGGGGCCTCCCATGGCGTGTTTGGCGTCCCGTTTACCGGTGCATACCAGACACTTGGGAGGTGTGCCGCAGTCCCGTGCTTTATGGCGCGCGCCACCGCCGCGGCGGCATAAATTGGACCTGTCGGGCCTTTAGCACGACCAGGATTTATGCCCCCGCTCAAAGCACCTGAAGCAAACGTCAGGCTGTTGGAAGGTGCCCAGGGGGCAGACCGAACAACCTACCTTCAACGTGGCCTTCTCCAGGCTTTTGTTACCCTCCGCTATTGGAAGCTTTATGGTAGCAACCTGGGTCCCGGCCGGGCCCCTGTGAAGACGAACTGCCGCCGCGGTCACTACCACTCCGCACTCCCGCTCGAAGGCTTGTGCTATGTCGCACCCTTCGGTGATCTCGTCCAGGTTTTTAAGCTGGAGCGTCACTTCAGGGATGGGGGCTCGGATTTGAACCTCCTCGCCTAGCACTTCCTGGGCCGCCTTTTTATAGGCACAGCCCTTACCCTTTGCCTCTTTGCGGAGCTCGAGGATCATCTCGCCGGTGCGTGACCGACGAATTGACCTGACATCCGCGCCGAGGTCTTTGAGCTTCGACTCGCCTCTCATGGCCTTCAAGACTTCAGCGTATTTAGACGCATCCGTCTTGAAAATGAGCGCGTCACCCTTGCTCCGCTTGTTCGCCCCTTGCGGCTTCTTGTTGCGGTCGTCGCGCTTCGCGCTTCGTTCCTGCTTCTGCCACTTTTTGTCCACCACGGTGGTCCAACCCGTGGCTTCGCCGTTTGTCGGTTCTTCGCTCGGCTGGACTGACGGGCCAGCTTCCTGGCTGTCTCCGAACAACCGCCATCGTTGCTTCCTGGGGGCCGATTCCCCCGGAGAGCCTCCCGCACGTTTACCATTCGGTTCAGTTGAACAGACTTCGGTAAACGATACTGCAGCTGTTTGTGTGTATTTAGACACAGCTGCAGCATTCCCTTTTTTAGGCTGGTTAAGCCTTGCCTCCAGCGCGAGTGCCTTGCTTTCGGCATCGTTAGCCCGTTAAAGGGCTTGCGAAAACTCGGATTTCGCGCTGCAAATATTCAAGCGTAGCAACAGAAGACATTGCTTCAAATCTTTCGATATGTTGCTACGTTCGTCCGTGAACTTGAGTATTTCATCAAGTTGTACGGACACCGCCTCTACGCTCGGGAACTTGTTCATGTGGCTTTCTACCGCAGAGAGTAGCATAGCCCCAGATATCTGTTCCCGCTCCTTGGCAGTTTTAGGTGTTTCCACCTTGCCGCTAGTCTTCGCCGTTCCGGTTGGTGCTGGCTTAGGCGTGGCCGCCTTTGCCCCAATTCGGAACTCCCCCTGTCGGTGTCGCAAAAGGTGTACCAACCTGTGAGCCACCCTTACCGGCATCCGCCAGTCTCGGTGGAGACCGTGCGATGCCCCGCCTAGCAAACGGGTTTACTAACCCGTCCGCCCCATCCGCTACCTTCGCCTCCTCATCAATTTTAATAAAATTCATTGTTGTTAAAAGGGTCCCCCTTCCAGCCGCTATCCTTGGTCATGGTGGACTGGTCGCCTATTTGGTCCCATGGTGGCCTATGCCGGAGCAGTGAGGTCATGGCTAGTGAAGGTCGTCATAGCCCCTCATGGGCAACTATGACGCCTCCCGACCGGCGTAAGTCAGGAAAGGGCATCTGATCCCACTCCTGCCTGATTCCAATCAGGCAATGACCGCGGAACGTACTGGAAGGCCTGCCAGGTTTTTCAGGACGGAGACCCCTGCGACCGTATGCCACCTCGCCATTTCAAGCCGTTGTCACACGACTTTACTAAGGGAGCTCGGTGCAGCTGCCAGCCCAACGTCGTGGTATAAAACCGTATTCCATCTCAAAAACCTAAAACACAGCGGAGCTGCTTACGGGGGGCCGTGGCTTTTACGGGGAATCGACTGCACAATGCCCGAAGCCCCACCACTTCCTTGGCAATCTCCGCTGCCGGTCCGGGACTAATCGATGCTATCACACACCTCTCGGTGGTCACACAGCGCGTGCATGGTCTCAACGGTCGTCAGGCGTCGACCCGTGGGAGCCTGCAGCTCGGCCAAGTCGGAGCATCCTGAAGGAGTTCAAGCTAACACCTTTAGTAACAACTGTCTCAGACTGGATGGAAGCAAAACCCAACATGGAAGTACCATATAGGATAACTGACACAGGTCGTTCGGTGTGGAACAATGGAGGGCCGAGTCTTCCATCGGGCATCATCAGATTCTACACAGATGGCTCAAAAATCGGGTCCCAGACTGGATTAGGGATCTACAGACCAGCTATAACGTCCACTATATCTTTGGGAAAGTGGCCAACCGTCTTTCCAGCAGAGGTGTACGCAATCCCAAGTAACACATGCAACATCTTTTACGAAAAAAATGAAAGGAAAAAGTTATAAATAAGTCATAAATAAGTTACAGGGAAAACATTGGGTTTTAATTCACTCGCATTGATGTTTTAAATCGAACTAACAAGTTGAAGTTGTAAATACATTACGAATTGCTGTAAAAACTGATTTATAACATGTTTATAACTAGTTTTTTTTGAGAATGCAAGGGAGATAACAGTGGTGAACATGTGTTTGACAGCAAAACGTATAGTGGAGACAAAATTGAAAAATGGCCGCAAAAGTTGTAGTTCAGTCTTAAATCAGTTGTAAATGTGATTTATGGTGTGAACTATTTCTTCGTCATCAAATACAGTGCAGATCAAAAATACTGTTATAATATTCAAAATTATATAAAATATTTAAACACCCAGGGAATTTATGTTTGATAAAACATAAATAATAAATTTTACAGTAAATTATAATCAATAAATTTATCATTCAATTTTTTAAAACAAGAAAATCGTTTGATTTGATCGGCCATGATTTGCTTCAATTCTCTTTTTTGTCTTGCTCAACGATCTTCGTTTTTATTATTATTATTATTATCGTATTCGGTTTTATTATTATTATTATTATTATTATTATTATTATTATTATTATTATTATTACTATCGTTGATAACCTCAGATCAATGTTTGAATATTTCTGTTTTACTTAAATTTCAAAATATATTACTTAATGCGTGGTTTAGTTAGGAGAATTTTTATATTATTTTCTCTACTACAATAATCAAGATAGTGACGGAAATTTTTTTTATGGATTGTAGTAGCTTTATATAGCCTTGCTTCATTGGTTTCACGATTCCATCTACAAATTGTGGCAGAAATTACTCATCGCTTGGTTTGCTAAAAGAGTAAGAAAGTTTAAATAATTAGTACATAGTGCATGACATCTTAGTTCACCTTGATGTTTCAATGTACATTTTTTCAATTATTTTGCGATATTTTTACCGAAATAAACTTTATAGACAGTGGTTATATAACGGGCAAAATCTTTGGGCAATCGGTGTACCCATTCAACGAATGCTAATAATCAACATGGCTGCCTCGTTAGCGCAAGCGGCGTGCTAAAATAATATTCAACACCATTTTTCTGTGCTAAAGGCACGTTTCATAATATAACCCTATCGAAAATATATACCTGAGGCTCATTCCTCTAGAGTTCATCTGTTACTTTTTTCTTAGTTGCAAATTTAAATAAAAAAATATGATATTGATTACTATCATATTGTGGTATTTTCGAAGCGCGTAAATTTTAACGAAGTTCAAAGCAAATATTCACGACAAATCTGAAATCGCACGTAGATTTATTGTAGTTAATCACTATACCAACATCCTATTCTATAATTGAATTGTCTTGATAATTTTTCAAATGAAGAGCCATGATTATTTTCGTGGGTCATCTGTTTTGTATGCAGAGCCGGATTTACGATTGTGGGCCCCAGTTTACAGTGGGGGCCCCAGAATAAAACAAACCCGTTTTTTTATCGTACGAGTTAAAAACACTTATTTCTCACTGAAAAGTTACCAAAAACTTGCTAGAATTTTTTTTGCGAGTTTTTTTTTGCAGAGAACTTATTGATTGAATAATCAACATTCAGCTCCTTCAGAATATTATACTCTCAACTTAACAATGCTAAGTTTGACAGCCTTTCACTCTTCATAGTCGTACGCAACCTTTTTTAAATCAGTTTCATCTTCGATAAAGACCTTTCTCCAGTTGCGTTCGAGATCATTAGGCTCAAATAAATAAATGTATGCAACTGCTCGAAAACCGGAATTTTTTTCTTGATATCTGAAAAATAAAAACCTACCGCAATTCGAAAAAAATGCGATCCGCAAGCAAAAATTTGCCACAATTTGAGAAAGACTGCGCAAATATAAGGCTACGCTGGCAATAATCTACAGAACCTAGAAAAAAACTAGGGGTAAGCGGGGCAAGACCGCCCCCTTAAGCAATTCTGTTTATAGAAAAAAAAAAGTTGCGGCTGCAATTTCACTTTTTCTTCGCTAAGAGGTTCTTCTATTCAATACCCGCATTTAAAAAATAAGAACTGAAATATTTTTGTTTATTTTCCAGTTTTTTTTTTCAATTTTTAAAAATTCATTGAAAATGTGCAGATCTTTTTCATGCGGGGTAAGCCCGCCCACCAGCGGGGTAAGATCGCCCAACATTTTTTGAGGATAAACAATATTTTTAGGGCCGAAACGGTTGATTTTATCGGTATAGTGTCTCTGACAAAGTTGTGGATGGTATTTTTTTTTCTTTTTAAATAAAATACACACTGTGGAAAATCTGAAAAAAAAAATTCTAAGTTTCAACTTATTTTATTTTCTGATTATTCAAGTTCAGATCAATGTTTCGGTAACTTTTTTGGTTTTCAAAATAAATAGATTTTTCAAAATTGTGGGTTTTCAAGATATTGAATTCATAATATACCTATCTTTAAGCTAAAATTTAAAACTCATTAAACCTGTCTGTATGATTCTTTTGAAGACTTATTATGTATAGAAAAATACTAATAATTATTCTTTCGTTTATTTATATTTTTAATTTTCTATGTTTTTTTTTTTTTTTGAGAACAAAATTATCAACGACTCTATACACCAAACAAACCGTCAAAAAAAAAATTCTTCACAAAAATTTAGCTATTAATATTTCTATTACTCCATGATCCAACAACCATAAAATTTTAGCTTACCTTTTGTAGATTTTACAGGCAAAAACATATTTTTTCAAATAAATTTGAAAAAAAAATATATTTTTAATTCTATTTTTATATCTTTTCTTTAAATTTTTTGTGTATTTTTTTCGGAAGTAAAAAACTACTATTTTCAATTCTGCCGGAGACGTCATACCAATCAAACAAACCGTCATGGCTCTAAAATTATTTTGGTTCATTAACACCATTTTCACACAGGTTTACTTTTTTCAAAAATAAGTCTTGTTAAACTATATTACTAGAAAAGCTTCAACAAAATCGAAAATGGTCGATTAACATCGATGTCTTATGTGGCTTGAAGTTGCTTTACTGATCCTGTAAATATTCCCTTTGTAGTGTCGAGGCATTTGGGTCTTGAAGTAAAACAACAAGCAGTTGGATACGTGGCGACTTTACCCCCAGTGGAACATTCTCATATTTGACCAAAAAGTAGTCAAAATTACAAGATTACTCACGGCCTTCGATATTCCCGAAAGAAGATAGATTCAGGCAAGCGATGAACCGTATACTCACAAACAAAACAATAGATTTTTAGACTGAAAAACCTTAAGTCCCGTTGCCGCAAAACAATAGCGCATTGACTGGTTGCCAGCTGAAAGGTTGTTTTTGATTATTTCTGCGACCGTTCGCGCACTATCAAAACAGAAAAACGTGCAAAATGTTATGTAATTATACTGTGATAGACACGTTAAAGAAATTTTTCAATTATTTTATAACTTGGTAGTAAACTACAGTGGGCGGTCTTACCCCGCAGGGCGGTCTTACCCTGTTTACCCCTACACACTTCTGCAGGTCAATAAAATCTGCACACGGACTCTGAAAATCTGCATTTTGCAACGCAAATCTAGTATCCCTGATTCGGACAGGTAAACTTATTTTCGGAATCAACAGCAATGTATTAAAAAAACTTGTGGATTATTTTCTTTCTTGCTTGATCTCCCATGCGCGCTGGTTCGATTCAAATGGTGTGTTAATGTGTGTCATTCCAAGAGAATCGAAGGTGAAATCTTATGGATGTGGTTGTGATACTGGCGCTCACGAAAAAATAACACTGAAGGAAAGTTTCAGATTGAAATGGTCTGTTCAAATTTTCTTACTGTAAATTGAACTTTTGATTGAATCTCATTTTTGATAGAGAAAAGAACTTTTTCTCGTTTTTTGGGGCCCCAAAAATTTGGGGGCCCGGGGCCCGGGCCCCCTGGGCCACCCCTTAAATCCGGCTCTGTTTGTATGTATCAGAAAAAATCATCAGCGAAAAAACAATCGATCGAAATTTCAACTCATTTCTGCAATTTGTTTATGACCTATTAACAACAGGCCACCATCTGTTGGTACTAGGAATGTAAGAGTGGTGGTTAAAGTCGTTATAAAGTTGTTTTATATAAGTCGTGTGAACAATTCATTTGAAGTTGAATATATGTTTTATAATGGCTCCGCCCCTTGCGCTTTTTGAGTTGTTAACAAGTTGTATATAAGTTTATACGTTATTGTTATAGTGACGAGATTTGTTATATATCAATTACCTAAACTTATTAAAGACTAACCGTGTTACTAGGGATATATATCTGAAGCGCAACTATAGACATGCGAAAATCGAAATCTTTTTAGATAGGCCTGACTCACATTAAAGTCTGCCACATGCGTTTCCAGACTAGTCTGGGAGTGCATTGCAACACTTAGGGAACTTTCCCGCTTCAACAAAGTTATGCTACTTTGAGAACCCGGACATTGTGGAATCGAGGGAAATGAACAAGCCGACAGCCTAGCAAGACAAGGATCTGTTCAGCAATTCATTGGACCGGAATCGTTTCTGGGTACCTTCATATAGAAATAGCATCTCATTGGCAACGTGCGCAGGGTTGTAGACAAGGTAAACAGTTTATCTACCCCAACCCTGCGGTTACCAAAAGGCTACTCAGTTTAACTCGTAGTGAACTTTGCATTATCACGGGACTTTGTGAACCTGAGAGTTCAGCGCATTTGCTCTGCTTTTGCGGAGCTCTTGCTTCATCGTTACCTCTCAACATCATATCAGGTATGGAGCATCAATCTCAAAACGGTCACTGGTTCCATCAGCCATATTGTTTCGAATTGGGGCACAGGCTTACAACCAACTAGTTCAACTCCATCAATGAGTTCGAGTATCTCGTAATCTGTGTACAGCAATCGGGGCCAACCACAAAAGACAATCATTCCTGTCGTAGTGGCACTTCTGCCCAATGCCCTTCAGGCATACAAAAAAAAACAAAACCGAGTCAAGTGGTATAGTGGAAAATTATACCGCCAACTAAAAAAAAATCAGCAGAAACCCAAAAAATATAGAATGAAAAAACAAATTAGTAGAGTTTAAAAGACATATCCCAACAACACAAAATAATTAAGAAACACCAAGATAACGTACGTAAATAGATATAATTTTTGAAAAGCAACAAATTTAACAAATGAAAAATCTAAAAGTTACAACAAAAGAAAATCATTAGGAAGATTGAAAAAATATCAACAAAAGTTTCTTCGTTTCAGTATGCCTACGCTAAATGCCTGTTTTATTCAATTCCACCAATTATTCATTTTTAAAAGGATCCATCATTAGTGAGCTGAACCGTTCCTCCTCTGGCTCTTTCCTCTATTAGGAAGTACATAAAGTGCAAACTCACTTTCCAGAGCGGAAAATTTGTTTCGCCAGGACACCTTCACGTACACCACGCAGCCAGACAGCACAATGGTCCACCATCCGTGCCGGTTCAAATAAATTAATTGAAAGAGATAATAAATCGTCTGTTTTTATTGTTACCATACAACGCGTACCTTTCGCGCTGGCTGCGTAGAATGACAAATAAACCAATGTGCGCGAGAGAAAGAGAGAAGCAGAGAGGATCCGTCGCTTTTGGTACACTGTGGCGACAAAGGACTAGGCGGAAACATCGCGAATCCGGTGGCACTGGTGCAACTGCGGTGGCAAATCGAGTTTCCGCAATCCAAGTCGGACGCCACGCGCTACTGTCACTGCTGGAAAAGCATCATCATCGCCATCATCACCAGAGTCATTGTTGGCGTTCGTTGTTCTCCTTGCTGTCGTCGTTGTCATTTGCCGTGCGCTTTCTTCGGAAGCACTCCAGTGATTGTGAGTGACTACGTAATATATACATATAGGAACGCAAGTGCTTTCTCGTGCTTCCACCAGTAGCGAGAAGCTACGCACCGTCAACGGCTAACGATCGGTTATTATGCATCGCTTTTTGTTTCGTTTTACTTTGTACTTACTTCCGCTTCCACCAGGGGCAGCTTTTCCGAGATGTTTTATTTTCGTCATTCGTGCCTCGAAGGCTTTGCTAAACAATGCCGAGCCTCGTCGCTGCGGCCGAGCGCGACTGACGATGACAAATCGATGATGGTTCCGAGAAATCCAGTTGATGCTGAACTGCGAATGATGAATTACACCGTTGAAGAAGTACACCCATTCGTCCGGGGCGATTCGTGCATGTAAATTCGTTATTGGTACCATTGAGTTAAGGTTTCTTTTCAGCTATGTGGGAATCAATGGTTTTAATGAAATTCATGTTATAAAAAACAATATGATAAAATTTAAAATTTATTTAATATTTCATAAATTACAGCTATATTTTTTTTGGTTTTTGTTTATTGTTTGGAGTTTCTCGAAATAAAAACAAATATTTATATTGCAATCTCCAGAATTTTGAAAAAGCTAATTTATAATCACAGAAAATGAAACTGTAAAGTGTTTCTGTGTAACAATTCAGCCTGTTTGGGTTACTTTCCAAAAATCGAAAGTCACCATTTTGAAATTCAAAATGGCAAATGGAATTAATTTCCAACCTCCGAAAACACCCATGTAAGGTGGTATTCGGCCATTTTGGGCTGTTTTCCAGAAGTCAGAAGTTGCCACCTTGGGTTTGAAAATAGCGTACGGGGACTTAATGTTTTTCAACCATTTAGGCCCGGAAAAACTGGTTGAAATATGTGTTGTGCAGAAATTTATGTTTAATTTTTTATGGCAGGAGGAGGAGCGGCGAACTACCATAAAAATATGTTTTGCTAAATTCGATTCCCTTTACTTGATTAGTTCCTAAGTTATGCAGGAATTTGCGATTTATTTTAACATGAGAACCTTTCCCGGCCTCCAAAACGCCTACATACTAATTTTCACATCGGTTCAGTGGTTTCCAAGTCTGTAAGGATCAAACGGACAGACAGATAGAACCGCATTTTTATAACTACAGATTTGGTTTTTAAATTTATAAACGTTTGATTTATTGTTTTATTTCCAGAAAATTCGAAAACAAAATCCAAAATCTGTCAGAAATTAAAACTGCAAAATTGTAAAATATATTCGTATTGAATTCACCAAAAGTAACAAGATACTAAACCATAAAGGTTACCTCTGAAATAGGCGTAATAAATTTCCTCAAAGTTTCTTGCCTTGATTTCGAAACAATATAAGTAATATAACCTTAATGTGAATCGTAATAGATACCAGCTTTCAACCGTTCCGGGGCATCCCGCCCAGTTCGGCCAGCCAGAATCATTTATTATCACCTCATGGATCCCCTGAGTGTTGAGAAGAAGCATTCCCTTTCCTGTGAGTTGTTTTGCTATCTTTTGCCCACAAAACTTCGTGTTGGAAATTGGGGCAATGTTCGTCGTTTGATAACAGGACAGGTCGAACGAAGGTTCCCAAAGATGAATGGCCGATTCCCCGTCGCGTCGGTAACCAGCCAGTAAAGGTACAGGTAAGTTACTGAGCTACGCTACAGGGATGAATAATGAATTCACAGTTTCGGTCAAGCCCAGTTTTCTCCGCTAGGATCCGGGTTCGATGTGAAAGTAGCAGCTGAAAAAAATGCTACTCAGAAGAAATATATCAAATCAGAGTGAATCATTAGGGGAAATTGCCAGTAATCAATTGCTAAAGTGCCATCGATCGCCGGATAAAAAACAGCCAAAACAATCGATCACACGCGTGTTAAAACCAGGCGGTGGCTTTACTTCACCACTAAGGCAGTTGGTCCATCAATCTATTACGAAAGTATTGTAAGCATTATAAATGTTAGTAAGAGATATTTTGCCTGAAATGTGCCATTTGTTATCGGTGGCTAAGCTTACGTATGAGTAGATGAAACTGGAATCCTATTTGAACTGAACAGACATATGATTAACGATTGCCATCCAGCAAGGGTGAATAAATTTCAAACTTTTAACTACATTCCTGTTGCTCATTCGAAACAACCCACACTACCAAGCCAACCGTGTAATCCAGCAGCACAGTACAAACTTTATCGGCAACTGCTGTGGTGTGAAAATAATTTGCAAATCGTGCACATATTTGCGTAAACTGAGGCTAAACTTTTCATCGGCAGCCGTTGGAGAAACTTTACAGTTCATCGCATTGCAGATACTTGTGTGTGTCATGTTTTCCCAGGAGTAATCAAACAGAAAACTTTCGGCGTTTTCCTCCAATCTATCCTGCCGGGGGTGAAAACATTGCATTTCAGCTGTATGTGAGTGCTAGATAATTACTCACTACTGCATCATCCGAGATAACGATTAACATTCGCCGTTGCCGCAGGAACAAAAAAAAATGCTAACCAAGGGGTTCACACCATTCGGAAACATCCGAACGGACCAGTCCCTAAGGTGCATCCCAAAGGCACCCGGTTTAATTTACTTTTAATTCGAAGCTGCACTTTTTCGGGAGACATTATCCGAGCGCACAGTGGAAAGTTTTCTGCTATCCGGAGCGGTAATTTGGTTTTGCAGTTTATGGTTGATTCTGAAGGGAGCTCGCTTTTCGCTTATCCGGCCGGAAGTTTGCCCTAATGAGATGATAGCGACCGGGTTGTACCCGGCACATTTGCGACACTCAACTTTCGCCCGTTTACACACAATCAAACTCGATTCTATCAAACCGGCGATAAAAGTTGACTGCTCAGAGGAAATGAGTGGAATTTTACGATGGTAAAAGTTTAAAAATGGCCACCATTCAATAATTACTGCCTTCCGCTACTGCTCTGTTAACTGCAGTAGTCGAAAGTCAACACAATCAATTATTCATATCAGTCTGTCTGCCCGAAACGTGAAGATACATCCAGCGAAGTCTATAAGCAAAAAGAAATACACTGTTCAACGGGATGGTAAGATAATCCAATATCACAACACAATTTAGATTTCAATAATCACTAGCTCATAACTCCCCCCACATAAACAGCCGGAGCTGAGAGCATACGGATAATAAATCATGAGCAGATATTTAACCTTTCGCCAGCAGTTTTCGTACCGCGGGGAGCAATGAAATGAGATGGTTTTTCATCATCGCATCAGTAGCCTATGAACCTGGGGCGTTTTATACATATTTACCCTAGATCCAGTTCTAGTTATCGTTAAACTGTCACGTTGCCTAGGTTAATAGTACAACATAATATACTCGTCGTTGTTCGTATATAATCGATGCAAAGCTATAAATGAAGAGGATAGCGTCTCAATACCAGATTTGTATACTCAAGTTATTTATTCGTCCACAGGTGTGAGCATTCGAAGCGTCTGCTTGGCCAGAGCTGAGCAATGAAATAATAACTAACGGCGGTTTTTTTCTCCTCATTCTCACTCAGCATTGCCTGTTCTCGCAAAAGTGTCAGTTTCAGTCGTTGCTGAACCGACAGCTATTCAAGCTTTCACTGACAGCACCAAATGATGGCTGTCCTCTGCTGCATTCGTCAGAATTATGTATGCTAGGTTGGATGACGCTGGCATAAATTATACCATTTCTTGTGCATTATGCGGACCAAGCACAGAAGACAAGATACACATAGGCCAGAATGAAGAAGAAACGCCTTAACTCGAATTCAAAATCAACTCTTCAACTTCAAAGTCAGCATCCAAAATGCAAAATTTCAATCACATAAAAGCGCGCCGAGACGTGGAAGGATTTATTAGTCACAACAGAAATTATACCGTACACAACGAACATATATGAAAAATATAAAACATATTCCATAAGCTACCTCATGTTTGTTCCCGATTATCTTTTAAATATTTCGTGTCGTGCAAGCATTTTTAGATGGTCTGTAGTAAATAGGAAGTTTATTAAAGTTAAAAAATCTAAAAATTACGTTATATCAATTTCCGTTATAAAAAGGTTACCCTTCAAGGCAAGAGTAGAAAAAGTCAGTTCAGTGTAAGATAGGGTATAGATAGGTTGTCAGTTCAGCGTAAGATAGGGAGTTTAATATTGTTTATTGAGTATGTGCTTGAATGACAGCACACAACAAATTTGTAACAGTAAAGGCACAAAGACAATGGATACATTTGCGTTGCGTTGGCGTTTATTTGACAGAAATTGTATGGACTAACTGTCAAATTGCCGCAACGTATCCATTGTGTTTGGCCTTAACTTGTACTTATCTTGCTAAATCCATTGTGTTTGTTGCATATTTGAGCGCCTTCGCAGCCTGTAGTACTCACTCACATGAAACACACTAATTTTCGAGAAAAAAAAACTTGTTTAAAACGCGTACAAAGTAAACTTTTTCTAAACACAGTATGCAGTTCAAAAAGAAATTTATTTTTTCAAAAAGAAATTTATTTACACTGTAAATAAAAATCACGTTGAAGTAAAGTGATTTGCTGTTGAATTCGCACTACTTGCCTAACATTTCAGAGTTGAATGAAAATCTTTCGAAAGATATTCATGCAAAGAACGATGAAATCAACAGCAAATCACTTTATTTTTTGTTGTTATGTTAATCTTTGTTGATATGCTTATGTTTGAGATACGGAATATCGGTCAGTTGGATTATTATATGAGTTAACAATAAATTCAAGAAACTACTTTTTATTCTAGATTTCTAATTTTTATTTTATTTTAGTTTTTTAATTTAATAACAAGATGATCCTAGAGATGATCCCTGTCACTGTATCGATGCAATCGATTTCTGGATCTGTAAAAGAGTCGTTTTATTGTTATTTTAATTTAAAAGATTCAATAAAACTTACGCTCAAATAAATTTTGATCTCTGGGCTAATGTGCTGCTCGCGCCGTTCGCCATCGTCACTATTTTTGTTTCGCTTTATGGTTTTGACGTTTGTCAATTGGAATTGCAGGTGTAATTCAATTGATTTAAACAGTGGTAATAATACAAGAGATATTCATTATAATACGATGGTGATTTCCATTAAGCTGGTTCAAACGCAAGATAATTTCATTAGAAAGTGTTAATCTTCGAGAAATCAACACTAAATCACTTCAACTTGCAGTGTGATGTGACGAATTGATTCAAGTGCAAAAACACTTGAGGTAATCGTGACATTTTTTTATAGTGTATCTCAATCCCATGTAAAATTCAAGAACTGAATCAGGCAATAAAGTTTCTTCTCATGGGCAGTACGCAGCTAAAAAGAATTCATAAACCGAAAGGGAAAACAAAGCTCAAATCATGCACTCACTGACGTCAGATATCGTTACTATAAAGCGTTCTCAGCTGTCAACGTTAGCCGTGCTGCCTGAGTTTCCGACACGAACATTCATGCACACACTTCCAAAGTTTCAATACATACATTCGAACACTTATACAAATACATTCGTAGAAAAATTAATATTATTATTTGTTGTTGTTTTCCAACTAATAAAAATATATTTTCATATAAGGGTTATGGATCTAATTTTCGTCGTACTAAGGACATACTGCTCAATATGTTTTTACAGTAGTCTCATTGGTACGAACAACTGGACTGTCTTAATTGGAATTTCTCCCAAATTAACCTGCATTTCGATCAATACAATTTGATTTGAGTAAAAATTCAATAATGTCTGTATTTTCTCAGAATAACTTCAATGCCTTTTTCTTCCATTTTCGTCGCAGCAGTTTTAATTTCGTCCTACGGAGATTTTCTTCGTTCACATCGAAAATCGCATCAATGTTTATGAAATAAACATATTAGTATTAGTGTAACATGGAATGACAATTTCCATCTGCACGTTGTTTTTTTCAAGCGAGAAACTTTTTTTCAAAGGGTCAAACTGATTATTCATGTCCTTTCAAACTACAGCCGAACTTGAATAAAACATAATTTATGTATTTTAAATTGGGCTATGTATTTTAAATTGGGCTATATCACATTCAATGTTATTGTAAGAAACCGGTAATTTAAGATGGAAATTTCTTCACGGTTTCTGAATTATGTAATTTGAATTGTATAAAACTCTTAACGTGACTATGCTTTGTGACTACTCGCCAATATATAGTCATATCTGAAAATCCGATGGACACAGTATGTAGAAGTCATATCTACTTTAATTTGAAAACTCACAACAAGGAAATGTACCTTATCTGATTAAAAGGGTTTAAACGCATCAACTTCTTATTTTATGCGATTTTCCTTCACGTACATTTTTGCTAACAAGTTATTTTATGTAAACGAACAAAAAGCATAACTTCTCATTTTATTCTAGCAGTAGCACGGATTGCTTTTGCATGGTCCTTCAAAGCAACAAGAACGATTATTTGTAAAAAAAATACTAACAGTAATATTGAGAGTATTCTAAATCGAAAAAATATTGACAATGTATTACAGAAAGAAATTAAATCAAAACACAACACAACTTGTTTGAAATTTCTTATGAATTTGATTATTTGGTTGATATTGACATTGGTAAGGTAGAGTGAGTGAAACTCACCAGAACTACTTCATAAGCTGCTGTGTTATTATTATATTGCTTCTTCGAGTGCTTCTCTCACATTTATGTCATTTTGTATTTCGCTCAAGGTTTTATTTCGCTGTTTGCATGTTTTTTCTTCTCTTCTAATTTAGTTTTTTTTTGCCTTCTCCTTCAGACGTTTGGTTTCCTCTCTAGCTGTCTTTTTCTGTAGTGCGAGTTGTCGTCTTGTTTTTTGTTCTTCAATCTGCATTTTTTTTCCTGTTTCGCATCTCTGTTTTTTTTTTCAATCCGTTGCCTCGCTGATTCTTGTTTTATATTTGCAGCTAATTCTAATTCGCCCAGTCGTTTCACGGCTGTCAAAACAGCAAAACTTTTCCGTTTGTAGTTAGGGTGAACTGTTGAGCGTGATGGAGGTTTAGGAAATTGTAAGAAATTCTTAAGTGCCTTAAGTATTGCCACATCTCGGCATATCGTCTGTGAATAAAAAAACATTGAAACTAGAACAAAGCACTTTTGTTTAAATTTTCGAAAGAGTCATCAAACTTACCATCTAACATGGATGTTAACATCAGCTCCCAGCTTACGACAAAATTTCGCTGCTATATAATTGGTTTACTGTGAAAAAAACAACTTGGGATAAAAACAATTTCTTCTTGCTAGACCATTTTTGAAATCGCGTACTTTTGATTTGCTCATTAAAAACGATATCCAGCGTACTCGATGCTTCATGAGTAATCGAAGACAATTTCGGTTTATCTAACTCAGTCCCAGGCGATGTACCGAAGTGTTAATTGGATGACTCAGTGAACCTGTTAGATAGGATTGTGTGGGAAATTTATAATTGTCAATCTCAAACAGATAAAAGAAACACTATTTAACAAACCTGGACGTTGTAACGATAAGTCTAGTGGGACATCCCGCCGAACCGGCGATGACGGCTGAAATTTTTCATTTCGCAGATCTTCGTTGGTACACTATAAAGGTGATATTGTTTACCTGGTTAAATTGATAAAATGCAATTCCTTACCATGATAAACTCATCAAATCTTCAGCGACTAGATTGTTGCAGTTCAGCACACTTTTTTTAGTTTTATCACGAATAAAAATATGAGCTACAAAGCAAACAAAAATGTTAGCAATAAACTCCGAGACTAACAATCGACCGAATGACAGATAAGTTCTATGTGCAAAGGAGACGGTGTGGCAGAACATACTTTAGGATTGTAACGGTGTATGAATAAAATTTGAAACTATGAAGAAGAGTACGATATACAAATTATGTAATAAGAAAAAACTCTTTTCTTGAATAACAAGTACAATTCAAAACAATGCAGTGGAGCAATAAGCGTTTTTGTATTTATTTTTGGACACCACAGAAACAGACGACTACGCGCTTTTCTGCCAGGCCTGTTTATATATGACTTTTTCTGGGCTGATCAGACCCTTTTAGATTGAGACGTCACTAGGCTTTACTCACACAACAAATATGTGTACGTATACGAGAAAGTGTTGCCAAATTTTATAGGTTTAATATTTTGAAGTTATTTTTAATTTTAAATTATTATGTCAAATATTACACGTTTTAAAGGTATTTTTTATAAACAAAGTACAAGCGCTTGTTTTATAATTAAAAAGTTATGTCAAAATAGTTATATTTTGGCAATGATTTTAGAACAAAACGTGCGAAAAATTTAACAGTTAAAGATACTAATTTTACCAATTACCAATCTGGCACCACGATTACCGACACAGTTGTTTTGATCGAAGAAAATTTCAGTAGCAAAAAGAAGCAATTTTGCAACATCGATTACAAAAATTTTGTTAGTTATATACAATAATTTAAGTCACGACATACAATATAAACATATTTTTATTACACAGTGAAAATTATGTGTTCATTTGTACTGTTTCGAGGAAATAACTCGCATTTGCAAATCGGACGAAATAAGTTCAGCTCTAAGGTGAGTTTAAAGATTTTCTTCGTCGTACGAAAGAAGGAAAGAAAACTGGTTGTTAGTGGGGTGTCTCATAAACTTACTCAAAAACAAGTTTTAAATTAGACCTTGAAGATTTCTGCCGATTACGCATTGTAGCTTACAAACTATAGTATCGAAATAATTGCCTGTATGAATTGGAGAACGTGAAAACTTAATTATTCTCTATATTTTCTGTTGTATAAGACGAAAATTGGCGACTAAGACCAAGTGGCGATCTACCCTATTAAACCCAAATAATTCTCGACAGAAATCTTTGGTTGCGTTTGTAAGGTGTTCAACGTGAAACGGAACGGAACGGAATCCAAGCATGAGAGAACTGATGGCTTCCTCCTAAATACTACCGCAGTTCGGGAATGCCTCATAAAATAGCGTTAATTTTTCAACTATTTGTTTCGTGTTGGGTATTTTCGTCTTTGCGACCAATTTTTTGAAATTTCCTGACAAATTTTTCAGCTAACCTGCAATTTTTTATTGTGAAATTGCAAAACCAGCACTAGAGCACCTTATTCAATCAGTTCGCACATTTGGTTTTACCGTGAAACCTTTAAAACGTTTCAATCTTGCTATTCTTCACATCACTATTTTTTATCTCCCTAGAATATTTTCCACAAAAACCGGTACATAAGAGTCGCCTAACCACTTTAACTTTGTATACTTTTCTCTTTACACTGATAAACATCGCGATCATCAGATTTTCGCGAAAAGTTAGCCGAAATGGGCTAAAACTTGCCTTTAAAGTGTAGTGCCTCGAAAAATCCCGGCTCTTGCTTTTTCCAGTTTCAAGTCAACTGCATGTGTCAAGTTGTGCGGCCGTGTTGTCAGAACTATTAGCAGCAGGCTGCGCTAGCATACTAAAATTTTCAAATTGATGATTCTGTTGAATTTCATGGCATTAAAAAAATCTAAAATTTTGTAACCATGTTTTGTTAACGATGATAAAATAATAGTTGGATTCTGTCCTTGAGAACTTTTCGAGTTATATTAGGTAGTGCACTGTCACTGTATGAATAGTTTGCTATTCATAGCTATGCATATTCCTAAAAATACTCGGATTTTAAACGGTTCGTAGATGTGCCTATGCTATTGCACTTGGTTTGTATATGTCTTTTTTTCTTGCTCCGCTTTCAAAATGAACCCACCGTGGTCCCATACTGTCACAGATTGTTTTTGAGTCATGAAAATATTGCGTCTTTTCATAGGCCTATACACGCTTAATCCTCATGGATTTCGTTATTTAAGGGTTTAAAAGACTGCCCGTTTTTAACACTTATTTTGATAAAATCGGTTACAACATTCTCGATTTTTTGCTTTCAAAGGCATGAAAAGTCATAAAATAAAACGATCCACGATGGACCTCGAAAATGTTGAAACTTTTCTGATGACCAGAAAAGTCCATAGGAGAAAATTATTCCAATTTGAGCTCAGAATGTTGAAAAACACTAAAATTGGTCTCAAAGTACCAAACAAAACAGGGGGACGCGACCGCATTACTGAGTTAGAACTACGCACACTTAAAACAAATTGTTGTAGCATTGTTGAGAGTGTTTCATTAATGATTCATAAAACTTACTGTTCCTTACTCAAATCAAAAACCTCCCGATTAAATAAACACTGAGAGTCTACTGTTTGAGAATAACACAGTGCAACAATTTTTTTGCCTTGGCTTCTATGTATGATTTTTTGATAAAGTTTGATGCGAAAATAAATTTCCCGGAGTTTGAACATATTTCAACTTAAGGGGCAACAATGGCGCCATTTAGAATTTTTGAGAAACTGTAAATTTTTGAGGTTTTTTCGACGCCATTTCGTTTTAAGACCAAATATCGAAATTCTAAGAGTTTATCCACATATTAGCATCTTTTTACCCATCTTTTGAAAAAACCAGATCTCAAATCGGACAAAAAATGAGCTCAAAACGGTGATTCTACGAAACCGGGTTTGGCATAGTTTTAGTATATTTCACAAAGCAAAATAATATCGGTTATTTCTGAGTATTAATGGTAATTCGCTAATAACTTAAATCTCAGAAATCGAATGGTAGGTGTCTGATCAACGTAAAATGTCAGTAAAATGTCGATTTTATCCCAATTCCCCTACAATACAAAAATTGGTCTATCTGCAGACATTTTACGTCAAAATAAGATACAATTTGACTACCGCTTTGAGATATTATTTTCTATTTTCTACTAATTGATTGGAACCCTCGAAGAGAAGTGCTGGTTTTGGTTACCGATGACACGGGATGATTGTAGTTCTTTTGTTATTATCCGTTCCGCACACACACAGCAAGCAAGCAAACAAGACGTAACAAATGGTTGAAAGCAGAGTAAATGCGATAGAATCGGACCAAATTACTAACATGTCCGGACATGTTCAGCAATGCTGTGCAGTTCGCCGGTTGGACCGTCTGCTGTGGGATGCAGCGATTGAGTGAGTCACCTGTTCATGCTTGCTGCGCTAAAATCAGTCAGTTTCCAACCAGTTTTCAGTAAGAGTCAATCGTCTTCTTGCTACAGTACTCGATTATACAATGACTAATGAAAGTCAAACTCTACAGTGATTACTAATAGTTTAACTTTCAGTAGGCGTATTTTTGTTGTATAGAGCGAGTAAAACCACAACAACATAATCGAATCTGTTACAAAGTCGAATCGTTTGTATACTTTAGCGTCGGCTGTGCTGGAGAAGAAGGCCTTTTCCCAATTCTGGTTGTTCACACTTAAATTTTTTTGTCGGGTCTCGGTAATTTTTGCCGAGAACGGCACCACTGAGTGCTCGGTTAGAAAAAAAAATAGCAGCTGTCACATTTTTTCGAAAATCTCGGTTCAACCTAACTGAAGTTTCGGCACAAAATATTAACGAGCCGAAATATCAGTTAGGTGAACCGAGATTCACGAAAAAATGTGACAGCTGTCATTATTTTTTTAACCGAGCACTCAGTGGTGCCGTTCTCGGCAATAAATTACCGAGACCCGGCAAAAAATTTTAAGTGTGTTCGAAACAGGCGTTCAACAAGGTTCTACTTTTTTTTGTACAATAGTTAGCATCACAAAAGTACAATTATCCGCTTTTTGGTGGACACGTAACTAAGTTTCCAATCGATCAAGGATGGAAAAACTCGTATCGCATAACAATCATTCAGGTATCATTTCTGAACGTGCTATTTATAAGCTTTCAATCCTAGCAAACCAACGCTATTAAAAGTTACACATTCTCAAGCTTGCAAGAGACAACTTAAAGCAATGAAATATATGGTAGCTTTCTTTGATGATTTTGTTTCAGTATTGCCTGCTTTAGGCGGAGCGAGCTACATCTAGCGAGTGTTTCACGAAAGAATCGTAAATGATTGCACTCAAGCGATCGCAATGATTCTTTCAAATGTTGGCTGCTTGTAGGCTGAATTCGGCTACTCCACGTCGTGCTTTCACCGTGATATACCACGATAATTCTTGGTGATATCAAGTATCACATGCTAATGCACCATGCTGCAATTTCCGTTAGCATTGATGATATCTGCTTCCTCCGGTAAGCAAACAATTGAACGCAATCTAACGTTCATTTGGATTCATAGTTTTGTATCACTGGCGATAACCTCTCAAAGATTCTCGCGATAATGTTGAATGCAAGTGAACTTGAATACAATAAATACTATCGTGTTTGAATCATTCAGTCTCCTTCAATGGTAGTCGGAACTCTTAGAAGCGAAAAACAATCAACAGCGTTTCTATGGAAAACTTGTACGCGAGTGGAAATAGTTGAACGATAACTGATGAATCAAAGAACACATTTGCATGAAATATTGCTAGTGAGTGAACTTTTCCATGCTTGCAATCGATTGCTGTAAAATTGAAGGAAATCCGTTGGAAACTGACTGAGTTTCAAGCATTTGAAAGTGTACAACTTTCGTGACGCTCTAGATGTTTTTATTTTTTCATTTTGTACCCCTATAGATGTTGCCGTAAGACGTTATTTTACGTCAAAAAATCGATATTCAGTGCCCAATTTTCATTGCATTTGCCCCTTTAGCGGTGAAAACAGCAACACTGTTTATCCTCTAAGCCATGCATACAAGTTTTCATGCAAGCTTTCATTTTTTTTATTCTTGACATATATTTTACTTATTATTGCGAATTTACGCTGAAACGCAATTTACAGACAATATGCAAGCAAAATGCAGAAAGCTTGAATGTCAGATTCATCGCATACCAGCATACGAGAGTGAACGCGATAGACTGTATAGATACGATTAACGAAGGCATTCACTATCGTATGCTGGTATACGATAGATCCGACGTACAAGCATTCTGCATTTTGCTTGCAAGTTGTCTGTAATTTACGTTTCAGATGCAATCAGCAATACTTTCAATGTATAAAGTACGATTTTGGAAGATCACCTGTGCACTATAAAAATCTTTATCAGTAGCGGTTTAATGTTTACTTCAACAAGTACACATGATTGCGTAGTCTTTTCACATTACTCAAATGAGATTTATTCACGAACTGAAAAAGGATTGACTGTGAACTTCGAAAATAAGTGTTGCCGATCACTATGCAAATTTGATATTGAATTGAACTCAAATAGGCGAAAAATGGTTGTCTTCAAAACCTTAAGGTGAAACGGGACGTGGTCGCGATCAACTCGCAATTTGCAATCTAATTTTTTCTTGATTTATGAAGACTACGTACATGAAACTTTGATCAATTGTTTTCACAACTGTTGCATGCCTGAAGTAGCAATTTGAGTGCTGTTTATTTAGTGGAAGCCGAATTTTGTACGCTCAAACTACAAAAGTAAAAAGAACTCTAACTTCAAAAATTGTATATGAAAAGACCACTATCCCGTTTTACCTCAATTGACCCCGAATTGAGCTCAGAACGGCGACAATCGCGTTGAAAGATATAAAAAAAGATGCCATTTTGAGCTCTGACATCCAAAAAGAATCGCTTTTGAAGGCCATAAAAGGTTATAAAACAAAACGATCCCAAATTTCTAGGCAGCAGGAAGCAAATAGGTAAAATTGAACTGAGAACGCTGCTGAAAGTAACGAAACATGATCCTATGAAAACATTAAGTTTTAGATGATAAGAAATCCCAGAAACTGTCACGAAAATGTCAAATAACAGTTTAGAAATCTAAGACCGAATTCATTATTACAAAGCAAAGCCTTGGTGCTACATTCCGATTCGGAACTTGACCTTCTGTTTACTATACACAGACTTCGCAGCCAACCGTTAAGTGTACAGGACAATTGCGGGGCTAGCGCTACGATTCTACTGACACTAACAGTCTCTCCCGAGTCAGGACTCGAACCTACGACGACTGGCTTGTTAGGCCAGCATCGTACCTCGAGACCAGCTGGGGAGGGTCGTTATTCATTATTACATTCAAGTCCAAAATAAAAAGGGAAAGAAACTTGTTACGATTAATTTGTTTTTAATCTTATGGTTATCGATATAGGTTTGAAAAAGCTTGTGAGTAAATCCATGCCAAATGCTATATCGTCGAATTTTGACTCACAAATTTTTTGCTGTCACAGGGAGCTCCGCATCCGTAAATGTGGAACATCCACATGAAATTTGACATCTACATCCGTATCATGCATCACCAAATATCATCACGAAATATCATACGGATTAGAAAAAAAATCGATTCAAAAATTTTGTTGTAGAATTGTGACACAGAAGATCACTCTCAAAGTCCTTCAACGAGTCAAAATCCAATCAGCAAGTCGAGCTCCCATCAACATATGACTTCGTATCTCGAATCTTGGGGAGCTCCGTAGCCACAAGGTTACAGAGTCCGCCTTGGTAAGCGGGTGGTCGTGGGTTCGAATCTTAGTAGAATCAGGCCATTTGGTTGCCAAAGGACTATAGCATGGGTTTATTCTCAGGCTTCCCACCAAGTACCTTTCCTTCAATCTGAATTCTACAGTACCTCTGTTGACTCTCCTTCTAACAAAATTAAGTCCCTGTTATAATAAAACTGGTGTGAGTAACGTATGAAAGTTCTCTCCAGGGAATTGTAATTAGGCGATATTGTTAGGAGGGACAGAGGCTCGGTATAGTAGAGTAGTAAGCTTGAAACGGAAAGGTAAAACTTACACACAAGCACGGATATGAATGATAAGCGTATCACTTACTTCAATAGTGATACTGCCAATAATATGAAGTGCGGAGTACAGAAAACACCTGGGCAATATCACAATAGATCTAAGCTCTGGTCGCAGTGATGAGTCCACACAGGAAAAAAAATCTTGAATCTTCGAGCGACTAAGAAGTTATTTCAATTCATGATTAGAAAAGAGAAGATGGAAAGGAAAACTTTGAGTTAGTGATTAGCTTCATGACCTTAACAGATGTCACCTGTGCGGTTACAATTTTAGCATCGAGTGGAAAATTTTTCTAATTTTGGGTACTAGTGCGAGAGAGTGTATAAATTAAAATTATTCTATATGGCAATATGACAACTGTCAACACTTTCGCTGAATTTCGTTCACGTAAATTTGCTTAACTTCGTTCATTTTATCGTTTGTAAACGATATTGTCGCGTTAAGTAGGCTTGATAATTTTTATGTCATATTTGTAAATCAATGTTTAAGGTTAGATAAGCCGGTATTTTCCTCTAGCTGCTAAAAAGTGGTTGGCTGAATGCTGACTTCAACGTCTCGGTGGGTTTGTGTAGGTCGACAGCGGAGCATCCATCGCGGGATTTTTGAGTTTAGCCTCGATCACGTTTAAGTTTTTCAATTTGTATCCCACGTAGTTTGCAGCGAAAGTTGTTACACTGCTACGTAAAGACAAGCGAAGGCTGTTCTACTGGCCCATTATTCGAGTGTTTGTGTTATTGGCTACTCCCGGCTGAGTGCCAACACCGCCCCGCCGAAGACCTTTGCATCGACTGGAGAATACCTCGAGCTGCAGGAGCAGTTGAAAACAGTCCCGAACGACCACCATCGCGACCAGCAGCGCAACTTACAGCTAGAGCAACCGGAATAAACGGATAAGTTTTTGTTAGTGTTCTAGCAAAGATCCGAAAGTCCGTTAGAAGTACTTGTCCACCCTGTAAGGGTTTCGCCGGGCAAATTGAGTGTGTACAGCGTGACTCCCTGTTAAACAAACTATATTCATCTCCAGCAAGTATGAGTAACTGTTCAGCAGTACTGGCCAGATTTACGACCCGCTTCGTAGGCTATTCAATGACGAGAAACTGATGCAGCAAATTGATTGCAGATCCCAAGTAACAAAATTGGTTTTATCAAAGTTTTATAGCGTTGTTTAGGCTGTATCAAGCGCTATAAACCTTTGATAAAACCAGGATTGTTACTAGGAATGAGCAACCGCATTCCGACTAAATTTTATCCGAATGTAAATACCTGTACCCGTACCTATATTTAAATATTCGCATTGCGACCTTTTCGATTGGATTTTGTCCAAATCGGGATTTTGAAATATCTCAGAAATGGAATGGTGCATTGAAAAAATTAGTCACGAAGATCTGTATGATTTAAAATGACTATTAAAATTCTATTGAATCATTGGCTTTTGATTATTCTTGAAAATGTTGAAAAAAACTTGCAAACTTTTACCTAAAACTACATAACAATGTCAAGTTTCAATATAAATCAAATCTCAAGGGAAAATTTGACTGTTTCTTGTATCAATATAAAATTCAGAGTTTACTTTCTAGCTTTTTAAACTTAACCTAAAGTAACTTGGAAGCGAATACGTTTAGGGAGTCAATTATTATCAACTTTTTTCAAATACATATAAAATCAGTTTAACATAATGGGAATGCAATTATTCTTAAAGATGTTGAAAATTTAACTAAACCTTGGAGAAAAAAATGTTTTTGATTTCTCCACTTCACTTTTTACTAAAAGTTTAGTTTCAAAGTTCCTTCGAAAGGAAAAACAAAAAGTTGACGGTTTATTTTGTAAAAAAAAATGTGTGTTACGCCCATTTAGAAAGTTACTTACTCTTAGTTGGAATGAAATATCCTATGAAAAATATTTAGTTTATTATCTTGAATATGGCTGCAAAGTTTCATTTCAATCAAAAATGGTCTACTAATTTTTATTGAGACAATTTGGCATGGGTTTACTTTTCTACATTTATAAATAATTTGTATATGTTGTATATCCTAGAAAAACGAAGAACATCGCAAACATTGTGAAATGACTATATCCATATTTATTGAGAAATCCAAATCGCCTGCTTCCATTATGTTGCAAGTATCGAGTATGTCACCTCCTAAATATAGTAGCTGCAACTACTGAGGAAGTTCATTAGAAAATAACACTACGTTACCGCCATTGCACTTAACGTTATTAACTAGATCGAGCGTACGTTGGTCTGCGAAATTAAATGTAAACATTAATTTGAACCCTATTACGAGGCCAGGTACAGTTTCCCGTTCGCATCGTTCACCAAACGAAAACAAGTTTAACTGGATGAAATTTCGGGTTGAGAATTCAATGCAAGCAGTAACTCAGCAGAACACACACCAGAAGGAACGTCGCACTTGCCACCGTCAGCCCAGTGCCCATACTAAACCATTTAGTGCACTAGAAGTGAGTCACCTCTCATGTGTCTCACTGCTGGTAGGTACTCTGCTTCTATTTTCGTTAGTTTAACATTACGAGGGCTTTCTAAAGTAAATTTATTTTCGCTATTAAGGAAGATCAAGATCTTCCATTTAACGAAGGTCCCAGCAGTGGTGAGCCTGTGGTTCAGTCCAGAGATGGAAAATGTGGAATGAAAAATTTTCCATGCCAAATTCGGTGATTTGGCGATTTTAATCTTTTTAGCTATTAGCTATAATGTAAATGATCATTTGCGGTCAGCTTCGCGGTTAATTGTCGGTTTTGGTAGAATTTTACCTTGAAGATTTTTCGGTTCTTTAGACCGATTAGACCGAAAGCTGACTAGTGCAAATGAATCCATTACGAAAATAATAATTTAAATTAATAATAAATTGAATTTAAATATCAACCACTGGAGAGGATAATTTGTACAACTGGTGAAAATCCAACAATTATCTCTATTAAATTAGCTAGGCTAACTAAAAATAAATTATTTTTCGTCTGTAAAAGCTCTATTCGGTTACCTGCTTTATTGTTTGTGAATCTGTTTTCTCTTATAACAAATTCAACGAAAGTAAAAATGTTGTTTCATCTCAGTTTCAGTTTCAGCTATGACAATTTCTGACCATATAAATACCACACCATTTGGACATAGTCTTTTGCGTTAGGCATAAACTTTTTGATGTAGTGTTACGTCCATCTCTAGCAGGTTGTGAAAAGTTGAAAGAGGTGGACTTTTAAATAAAATTTAATTAGCCTACTACGGACTCCACAAGACGTTGAGTCTAGTATTCGCCCCGTACCAACAGCACCATGTGCAATACGCTTGTAAGACCGGTAGCCCTTTACGGGTACAAAATGTGGACAATGCTCGAGAAAGACTTGCAAGCACTAGCCGTTTTCGAATGACGTGAGCTTAGGACCATTTTCGGCGGAGTGCGTGAGGATGGCGTATGGAGGCGAAGAATGAACCACGAGCTAGCTCAGTTACGCAACTACGACGAACCCAGTATCTAGAAACTCGCTAAGCCTGGAATGGAATAATGTGCGGGACATCCGGCCGGTACAAGATGTAGAGGCGCGTAACGACTTTGGCGGCTCAAGATCTTCCATTTAACGAAGGTCCCAGCAGTGGTGAGCCTGTGGTTCAGTCCAGAGATGGAAAATGTGGAATGAAAAATTTTCCATGCCAAATTCGGTGATTTGGCGATTTTAATCTTTTTAGCTATTAGCTATAATGTAAATGATCATTTGCGGTCAGCTTCGCGGTTAATTGTCGGTTTTGGTAGAATTTTACCTTGAAGATTTTTCGGTTCTTTAGACCGATTAGACCGAAAGCTGACTAGTGCAAATGAATATATTACGAAAATAATAATTTAAATTAATAATAAATTGAATTTAAATATCAACCACTGGAGAGGATAATTTGTACAACTGGTGAAAATCCAACAATTATCTCTATTAAATTAGCTAGGCTAACTAAAAATAAATTATTTTTCGTCTGTAAAAGCTCTATTCGGTTACCTGCTTTATTGTTTGTGAATCTGTTTTCTCTTATAACAAATTCAACGAAAGTAAAAATGTTGTTTCATCTCAGTTTCAGTTTCTGCTATGACAATTTCTGACCATATAAATACCACACCATTTGGACATAGTCTTTTGCGTTAGGCATAAACTTTTTGATGTAGTGTTACGTCCATCTCTAGCAGGTTGTGAAAAGTTGAAAGAGGTGGACTTTTAAATAAAATTTAATTAGCTTTCACTTCTTCTGTGTGAGGAAAGAAAGTAATGCGGTCGTGAAGTAGAGTTTTAATAGCTCCTTCATAATTTCAGATTTCAATATTGCTTTAAAATTTTATAAAATAAAGATATGTACATAAAAGAACCAATTACCAAAGAAGTCTGGACATTGGTTAGCTGGTTCGCTTTTAATTCGTCAATTTGACACTTCCAACTGGGACAAAGTTTGCACCATTGTGGTAGTTTACAATTTGCACTTATCTTGTGAACACTTGGGCCGCATGGTCAGTGACTACACTGTTATCATTGCATCCAATTTCTGGTTTGGTCTCATACTCACTTACATTCAAAAAGTGACATTTAGTCAGGCTTCAATTGGTTCATTCATTATTTGCGTACAACATCTCATTTCAGCGTGAAATGACACCCAGGTACAGCAATCTGCATCGGCACCAGTTCGGTCCGTATGTATCTACGGGCTCTGAAATGACATGTTCTTCTGGCTGATAAACCATTAATATTCATATTTCAATATTCCAATCAACTGGCAAACGAAGCATGAATAAAACTGACCTGAGTGCCAGGGTCGGGTAAATATTTCATGAGCTCTCTGCCATCAACACAACAACCAATTTATAGGAACTTGTTTTCATTTCCTTTCCATTATTAGCAATTTCCAGTCAATTTCACACA
This sequence comes from Wyeomyia smithii, assembly GCF_029784165.1. Taxonomy (NCBI): domain Eukaryota; kingdom Metazoa; phylum Arthropoda; class Insecta; order Diptera; family Culicidae; genus Wyeomyia; species Wyeomyia smithii. The sequence goes on from NC_073694.1 coordinate 164,977,415, forward strand.
AGGCCATGACGAAGCTGTCGCCTGAGAAGGAACTCCCTGACTCGAATACGAAAGAGAGTTTCGGTTCATGTTTCTTTAATGGGCGATATCAAAGACCTGCAGCGGAATGATTTCTCCACCTGACTTGTCTAGTTGGTTTTAAAGAAAAGACCAAATTTGGGATTGACCCGAATCCTTTTGCCTTCGTGCCCCCTGATGGATTCGGTTTACTTCCAGTTAATTTCCTCAGGCGAGGATCAGATTCATGAATTGTGAATAAAGATGCTTTGGAGGATTACGTTCGGTTCGTTTAGTTTACTTTCCGAACAGGGCAAATGTATGTATAACGTAGTTCAAATGTCAACGGACCCTCGAAATTGGCTTTCTGGGTGTATTTTGTAGCATGTCTAGCGTTGATATATACACATCAAACGGAAAACAACTTAACTTGCGGTTGAATAACATTATGACCTAATCTTACCTAATCTAACCTAGCTTAGGAAGTTACTTAGAATAAAAGCTTGCTAATAGGGTTGTTAAAATAATTTTTAAGGCTCAACTGAGATTTTTATAAGTTTAATGAAGGGAGAAATACGCTTACTAGCTCTTCCAATAAATTGGACCACTTATATTTTTGTGTTGTAAAAAATTGAACCAGATGACGATTATGGGCGATGAAAACCAAATACGCATTGTTTTATATTATTTATTTCAACAAGAATATCTCATGTCAACTTTTAGTAGCACAATTTGGGAACTATTCTAATGGAATGAAATGATTGTAGAGCAATTCATGAGTCACCTGTACGGTAAATAAAAGAAGTATACCGATGAAAATGAAAGACAATTTTTTTTTGTTATTTCCAGATACTCCAGGTTGTTTCGCATTTCAGAGAGTACAGCTTTATCCATATTCATATATTTATTTTATTCTATCGTTGCTCGAAACGGTTATTAACGCGACCCAACGAGCGATAAGCCAACGGTTTAAAGGGGTTTCGGAAAATTCAAAATACGGTGTTACTTTTATAATTCAAATATGTCTTTATTAGGGTAAGGGAGGGTATTTTCGGCAGCGATTGAAATGGAATCTTAGAGGTCACGAACAACCTACAAAACTATTTTTTTTTCAGTATGGTGCATGGAGTCATCCCAATGAACCATTAACATCATGCAAAAAAAATAAGAGGAGGGTTGTGTGCAAAGCCACGACCGCAAGGAAGAAGTAGAATTTACGCATTTCACAACAACCCTCACCTAGGAAGTAGCGCTGACAATAAGAATGCCTTTAATACGCAGCTGGAGCGTCCAGGAGAAATTCAGACCGATTATTGGAAAGTTCACACACCGGTTCACGAACGAAAACGGCCTTGATCTCATTGACTTCTCCACCTCCAAGAACATGACCATATGTAGTACCTTCTTTTAGCATAGCCTCCTATATCGGTACACCTGGAGATCACCACAACAGACAAAAAAACAAAAAGTTAACGTTCTAATTGACGGAAGGCACTCCTCGGATATCATCGACTTGCGAACCTATCGTTGCGCAAACATCGATTCTAACCACTATCTCCTGATGTATTACAAAAGTTCAAATCAATGGACAGCGTAACTCTAATTCCCGAACAAAAAAAAATCTTCTAAAGGTCAAAATACACCAAAGACTTGCGGTTTTCAGCAATATCCGCTACCGTCGCCCGCAGCGGTATGACCTGGAGCGACCTAAACTCCTCGAGATCACTACTGAGTACGAGCAAAGCCTTGAGACAGCGTTTGCTGGATGAAGGGGAGCTTACCAAAGCCTCTCTGAAGGACTGCTAGAAAACTGTGAAAGCAGCTATTAGCAACGCAGCGGAAGATGCTGTTGGACTCGTCGAGAGGAGTCGACGAGGAGTGTCAAACGATTCTGGATGAGAAGAATGCAGCGCGAGCATTGATGTTTCAGCAAAGGACCCGTTATACCGTGAGTCGACACAAACAGACCCGAAAACAGTCGAACCATCTTTTCCGGGATAAAAAGTGCCTGGAAGTCGGGAAGAGCTTAAGTGCGAGGAAATGAATCAGCTCTATCGTTCTCAAGAAACACGTAGATTCTACAAGAACTAAACGCTTCCCGGGGAATCTTGATGGATTAACGTGAGGTGATCGATAGGAAGAAGCAGCACTACAATGAACACCTGAATGGCGCCTAGACAGAGCACCAGGACGCTAGGAGGAACGACTTCGTCAGCACAGCCAATAAGGAAGACATACCGCCCTCGACGATAAGTGAAGTTAAGATTACTATCAACCAACTCAGGAACAACAAATCAGCTGGAAAGGGTGGCATCGCAGTGGAGTTAATCAAGCTGGGCCCGGATAGGTTGGCTTTCTGTCTGCATCAGCTGCATAGTCAGGATCTAGGATACATAACAGCTACCGGAGGATTGGAAGGAGGGAGTTGGAATGTGAGAACTACCGAGCGGTTACGATTCTCAATGCAGCCTACAAAGGGCTCTTCCAGATCATCTATCGCCGGCTCTCGCCGATAGCACCAAGGTTTGTGGAAAGTTTTCGAGCCAGTTTTGTGGATGGGTGATAGACAACGGATCAAATCTTCAAACAATAAATATTTCATTCAGCAATCCTCCAAAAGTGTCGCGAATACCAAGTCCCCACGCACCACCATTCATCGATTTTAAGGCCGCTTACGACACTATCTACACGGTCGAGCTATGGAAAGTTATGGACGAAATGGCTTTCCTGCAAAACTAAAAAGACTGATAAGAACCGTGCTGCGTGGTGTACTGTCCTGTGTGAAGACTTCGGGGACGGTATCAAACCCGTTTGGAACACGCAAGGGACTTCGACAAGGCGAAGGTCTTTCCTGTCTCCTGTTCAACATTGCGCTTGAAGGTGTTATGAAACGTGAGGCCTTTAACATGCTGGATCTTTAATAGATCCAGCCAGTTCATCTGCATCGCTGACGACGTTGACCTTGTAGAAAGGACATTCCAGGTGGATGCTGAACAGTACACCAAACTGAAACGTGAAGCAGAAAGGGTTTGATTGACGGTGAATACGTCGAAGACCAAGTATCTGCTAGCAGGGAAAACCGCATAGGCAATAGCGTAGTGGTTGACGGAGATGAGTTCGAGGTGGTCAACTAATTTGTGTAACTCGGATCATTGGTAACGTCAGACAGCGACTGCAGCTGAAAAATCCGCAAACGTATTGTAGCTGAAAATCGTGCCTACTACGGACTCCACAAGACGTTGAGTCTAGTATTCGCCCCGTACCAACAGCACCATGTGCAATACGCTTGTAAGACCGGTAGTCCTCTACGGGTACAAAATGTGGACAATGCTCGAGAAAGACTTGCAAGCACTAGCCGTTTTCGAATGACGTGAGCTTAGGACCATTTTCGGCGGAGTGCGTGAGGATGGCGTATGGAGGCGAAGAATGAACCACGAGCTAGCTCAGTTACGCAACTACGACGAACCCAGTATCTAGAAACTCGCTAAGCCTGGAATGGAATAATGTGCGGGACATCCGGCCGGTACAAGATGTAGAGGCGCGTAACGACTTTGGCGGCTGGACCAAGTGGAGCAAGATCTCGAAAATGTGGGACGCTTAAGAAACTAGAAACAAGCTGCCATGAACCGAGTGCGTTGCCGTAACATTGTGCCGCAGGTGAAATCCCGAAAAAATGTTTCACCAGGAAAGTAAGTAAGTAAATAACTAATAAGTAGTCGAAGGCCCTTGACCCAAACGACTGATTTGCTAAAATTAAATTCTCATTAATATGTGTTATCCAGGCTTGGTTTCGCTCTTTTGCTCTTTGAATGCTCATTAGGCTATATTTTATCAAGAAGGCAGAGTTCGAACCAGTCATATATGAAGCACTTGCAGAAACACTCTATCTTTACAATTTGTCTGAACATTGTATTGTTAGAATCGCTATAGTTCCAAAGCCTACCTATGGAAATTTCAACATTACAATGTTTGGGCAAATTGTAGAGATAGAGAATCTCTACAAGTGCTTCATATATGACTCACAAAATGTTGTTTTATTCTCTTAAAAAACTGACTAATAGATGAGAGTACTGACTTGGTTGGCAAATGGCTGGAATACGAGTAACCTTAGCGGAGATCGGGTAACCAACCCCCGGCGGAAATTATGGTCGTATGCTGACTGGGAAGGGGGTCGTACGTGGCTGTATCCCCATAGGGGAGGCGTACAACAGCGTCTAACCCGAAGCGGGCGGCTGAATTATGGAATGGTGTATCCCGCCAGCTACACCTAAGATGACAGCCCCATCAGCAGGATGTAGGAATCGCAACCCTGGTAAGGTAGCATACCGAAACCTTTCTTCAACCAAGAACAATGAATTTAGAAATACGAAACGGATCGATCAGCGAAGACCTAGGCTACGAACACGGAAAAAGATTAAGGTAAACAATTGGAAATTGGGTACTTGGAACGTCCGATCTCTCAAAGAACCGGCGCCAGCCCGACTTGCTTGCTCGAGAATTTCAGCGGCAGGGAGTCGAAATCGCAGCGATTCGGGAGGTTCGGTGGCCAAATTCCGGAGAACGGGAATTCCGTGCAGTAGACCCTATTGCACGCACTTCTTTCAAGTACCACATCTACTACAGTGGCGGCAAAGCAGCGGAACGGGGCGTCGGTTTCGTAGTGCTGGGAAATCAGAAAACAAGAGTCATCCAGTGGAGGCCCGTAGATGAGGACGACGCGTTTCGAAATTCAGCGGTTGAAAGCTGGTGGCGTGGGTAGTTGGATCAACGGATCGCAGAACAGCAGGAGGAAGGAGTGGAAGATATAAATGGGCTGTGGAGCAGCATCCACGGCGCCATCGAAACGACTGCGAGAGAGGTGGTAGGTAATAGCTGGTTCGATGCCGAGTGCCAGAGAGCGAGAGATGAGAAGAACCGTGCCAGAAACCGCATGCTGACTGCGGCTACGCGTCAGAACAGAGAGAGGTACAGGGTGGCAAGAGCTGCCGAAAATAGAACCTACCGTCGGAAGAAGCGCAAGTACGAGGAGCAGGTGTTCGCCAGCGCAGAGGACAGCTATGCTCAAAACGACGTGCGGAGATTCTATAGAACTGTCAACAGAGTCAGAAGCAGGAATTTCCCTGTGCCGGTCATGTGTAATGACAAGGACGGCAACTTGCTTACTGATAAACCGACGGTTGCAGCCAGGTGAAAGGAGCATTTTCAGGCGCTATTGAACGGTGAGGAGCCGGATGAGCAGAGCAGGAACAGGATGACGATTATGACTTACGAACAAGCTGTGGAGCCACCAACACAGAAGGAGGTGAAAAAGGCGATTAGTGAGCTGAAAAACGGCAAGGCCGCTGAGAAGGACGGTGTCCCGGCCGAACTTCTAAAAGCGGGAAGCGAGCGGCTGTACTATGCGATCCACCAGATAATACTAAGGATCTGGGCAGATAAACAAATGCCTAACGACTGGTTGGAAGGCTTCATATGCCCTATCTATAAGAAGGGATATCGATTGGATTGTGGCAACTATCGAGGCATAATGTTGCTCAACTCCGCATATATATAAAGTGCTCTCCCGTATCCTGTTCTTCAGATTGAGACCGTTAACGGAATCCTTTGTTGGCGGATACCAGGCTGGTTTTCGGCGACGGATCAAATCTTCACCCTGCGACAAATCTTCGATAAGTTCCGGGAGTATAACTTACCGACTCACCATCTGTTTGTGGACTTTAGGGCGGCATACGACACAGAGAAAAGAAACGAGTTGTGGCAAATCATGCTGGAACACGGTTTACCTACGAAAGTAATTAAGCTGAGTCGTATGTCGCTGGAGGGATCAAAATCATGCGTGCGGATAGCTGGCGAAACATCAGCCGCATTCGTAACGTTGGATGGACTGAAGCAGGGGGATGCGCTCTCCAACTTACTGTTTAACAGCACTCTTGAGGGTGCAGTACTAAGAGCAAACGTGGAAAGAAACGGTACGATCATCACGAAATCTCACATGCTTCTTGGTTTTGCGGACGACATCGATATCATTGGTATCAACCGTGAGGCCGTGGAGGAGGCCTTCGTACCTTTTAAGAGGGAAGCAGGGGCTTGTCATTTGCTCTGCCAAAACGAAGTACATGGTAGCTGTCAGAGAGCGTGGAAGTACCCGTGGTGTTGGTGTTGAGGTGGAGATAGATGAGGAACGATTCGAAGTAGTTGATCTTAGTACGCTTGTGACATGTGACAACGATATGAGCCGTGAAGTGAAACGACGAGTTTCAGCTGCGAACAGGGCATTCTATGGACTACGTAACCAGCTAAGGTCCCGTAGTTTGCAAACTCGCACAAAACTAGCGTTGTATAGGACGCTGATACTCCCGGTGGCCCTTTACGGAGATAAAGCATGGACGCTGAAGGAAGCTGATCGACGAGTGCTCGAAGTTTTTAATCGTAAAGTTCTGCGATCGATACTTGGCGGTAAACTGTAAGATAGAGTGTGGCCCAGACGCATGAATCACAAGTTGTACCAGGTATACAAACATGCTGATTAGGGTGGGACAGAAAATAAATGTTAGCTCCCATGCACTTTTCGTGTTCCTAATGGGTCCCATAACAACTGTGTAACTTTTCTGATCGATCGGTGAAACGCCCGATTGGCGCCCGATTTTTAAAGTTTCCATACGATTTTATATGGGAAAATCCACTCTTTTAAAACTTATTCTTTAGAGATGTCCAGTTGGTTCTTAAAAATATAACAATACATGATATTTGTAGTAAATTTTCCTGGGAAAAAATCCTCTGAATACCGTAAGACGCTACGATGCTTGTAGAAAAAATGATTCACCCCAAACGGATTGAATGTCTGACGAACGGCTCACCATTGAAATTTTCCAGCAACACTGCTACAGCATGCTGCTATTGCAAACTTGCTTAAGTATGAGAAATAATTTCGCGTGGAATTAATTTTCAAAGTGTGATTTTTGCTCATAGTATCTTCGGGGAAGCCTCCAAGATAAATTTAAGTGATATCATTTCTCATCATATGGTTGAATTTGCAACAGTAGCATGCTGCAGCAGTATTGCTAGTAAAATTCAATGGTGAGCCGTTCGTCAGTTATTCAATCAGTCTGGGGTAAATATTTTTTTTTACAAGCAAGGTAGCGCCTTGCGGTCTTCAGGAGAGTTTTTCCCAGGAAAATTTCCTATAAATATCATGTATTGATATATTTTTAGAAGCCAACCGGACATCCCTATAGAAAAAGAATTGAAAAAGTGGTTTTTTCCATATAAAATCGTATGGAAGCTTTGAAAACCGGGCGCAAATCGGGGGTTTCACCGATCGATCTGAAAAGTTACACAGTTGTTATAGGACCCATAAGGAACACGAAAAGTGCATGGGAGCGTCCCCGTCTAATGCTGATACTGTGAAGGTAATACAGCGGGGCAGGCTTCAGTGGGCTGGACACGTAGCCAGGATGCCTGACGAGAGAGCCACCAAAACTATCTTCAGTAAAGAACCAGGAAGAGGCCGTCGACTCCGTAGTAGGCCTCGCACGCGGTGGATGTGCGCGGTGGAAGAAGATGCACGATCTGCTGGTGTACGAGGAGACTGGAGAACGGCTGCCCAAGACAGAAGAAACTGGACATCTTTAATTCGTTCGGCTCTAGACCGGTGAACGGTCCGTTAGCCAACAAAGTAAAGTAGCTTGGTTTGGTAGGCTTGGTTTTGAAATTGGACATCTTTCTCTTACAGCATGAATTTCGCCAGGTGAAAATATCAAGATGAAAAATGCTGAGAACATTTAATAAAATATGAAAGAGTGTAAAAACGTCGTTAAGCAAAAAAAGTAGAAATCTAAAATGTCGAAAGTTGAAATAATAGAAATCTAAAATGTCGAAAGTTGAAATAATAAATACACCCACAAAATGCGATTTTTTTTCTTCACATATTATAAATGCGATTAGCCGATAAGATTTAAGACCAAATATTAGAATGACAAATTAGTGAAAAGTGGAATGTTGAGAAAACTGCAAAACACGATCGAAAGCCAATGAGGTCAAACAAGTGATAACCCGATCAGAAGAGCATAACTAAAAAATTACAAAATTCTATCAGCGCGAGATACAAATAACATATTTTGATACAATTTTGTATTTTTCCATATAATTTTGATAAAAAAATTGAATCTGAATGAGTTATTATAACAAAACCTGAAATGAAGTAGTTCTGAAACAAGTCTAACTAATTTTTCGTTTTTATCAAAACCTGTTGTTTCTAACAATGTTTGTTATTATTCTGTTATATATACTATCTTATTTTGTTAGAAAGCTGATACATTAGTAACAAATTTTGATATGTGTTTGATACTAGTAGAATCATTTTGGTTATAATTTCTGTTATTTTAACACCTAACGGGATCAAATTGAAAACACAGCCTGTAAGGTTTTTCCCGTAACAAACTAATAGCTTCTGTTACATTTTTGTTTTTTCTTTCTGATCGGGAACTGTAAACAGTGAACAGTACTATAGTCATAAGTATAATCGAATGTAAACAGGATGAAGAGACAACAATCAGTACGGTTTAATAGAAAAGTAATGACAAACATACAGAACCATAAATGTCGATAGTCAAAAAGATTGAAAACAATAAAAGTGCGAATCAAAACATAAAAAAATTCTTAGTTATATAATATCGAAAGTCGAAAAGAATGGAAGAAAAAAAATCAAAACGAAGGTTGATATATTTATATTTAGCCGAAAACTAAACTGAAAAAAATCCAAAAAATATATCATGAGATTACAGAGGATCGTCGAACAAACTCATGGATTTTTCAAAACCTTGAGTCGTATGATTGTATTTTTAGTGCTCCCTCGTCTGCCGAAAACTGTTTTACTAATGACACAACCTCAAGTCGTCAACAGTCTTGTGAAGTTACTCATCTTTGTGCATTTATCAACACATAAATTGCATTACATCAGTTTCAAAGGTGGCACTGGGAAAGCAAAAAAATACACAACCTAATTACCTTTGCGCGTAGGGGACGTGGAATATGACTGCGCATATAAATAAGCGAACCAGAACTGCGCGCTGTTGAGTATATTAACTGTGTCTGTGCTAAATTTATCATAGACCTGCATTGGGTGATTAGGGACAGTGGAAAATCACGATTTCGCGGAAGCCGCGAATTTCGCAAAATTCAGCAAAGGTCGCGAAACTTACAAAGTTCGATTGAAGAGCTGTACGATGGAATTCCGAAGTATGCAGCCATAAAATCAAAGTTGCAATAATAACTGTGGGCGTACAAGCGAGCAATTTTAGAAATTGCCGACAGTAGTGTGAAGCCATTAGCAATTTGATATTCGAATCGCGGACGTTTTCCTGAACCAGTCGGGCACTCGAAAAAGGCAATCAAATATTTATAGATTTCCGGAAACTCGGTAGATATGTTAATACGTAACGACACGAGATTATGATTGAACACAATTTGACACAACATGTAGTTTAGGTCAAAAATGTAAAGAAATAATAGATCATATTACCGTTACCGTTTAATATTCGTTGAATATTCATTGTTTTTTTTTTTATTAAAAATTCATTTTATTCAATATTTTCTAAAGTTTTCTGGTGTTGCGTATTCTGCCCTTTTCACACGGCGTGTTGAGAGCAAATAAGTGCGGAAAAAGTTTTTGTAGAAACTGAAATTAACCTAAAATTTATTAATGGTCCTTTTTCAATTGCTTCCCAACGCAATTGATTTAGTTACATTCAAACGAAGTGTCATTGATCTATGATTTGCCTTTTTTATTCCAAACTCTAATAGGCAAAAGAGGCGTCATAAATAAACTTGTTTTTTATTTTTGGTCGATACAAACGTGACATTCGACATAAAATGAATCGCCTCGCGCTCATTTTAATCATTCGAAATCACGGATGTGGGTTTTATTGATAGTTATTCGATTTTCGCGAACCTGTGCGGCTGCACTTAACGACCGAATGAAATTGTTCTATGGTATGTTTTTTTCCTGTGATTTCTGTAATTTTTTTCCCTAGAGCAATTCCCCCTATGTGTTGTACAGAGCACTCAGAACCATGGTTTATTTGCCTGCGATTGCAATTTGTTCTAGCGTAACTGGCTTTTTATCTGCACCACAGTCCCATAATGTTTAACGAGCAACTGCTTTGCTTTAATGGTGTTTTTGTTTAGTTTTGTCATTCAAACTATCGGAATACAAAAATATTATAGGATGTTCGGAAGGAAGTGACGATTTTTTAAACAAAAACTTTTCAAACCAACCAGAGATGCAAAATTTTTGTGGCAAAAGATCATGACTATTTCTAAGTGAAGTCGGAAATACATCCATATAGGTTCAATAAAAAAAATACGCAAGAACATACTTGTTAAGTTATTCCAACTGATTAAGATTTTAACACCATTTCCAAATCGCTTTGCAGGCTTTTAACCGCGAACAGGCCGGTAAGCGTATTGAATTAAGTTGTAATTCTGTATTATCTGTATCTACAAAGTTCAACCAACTGCCGAACTCAGTCTATAATCAACTTCTGCAGGAGAAATTAATTGTTGCTCTTTCTGTCATGTCTTCTCTGTCCTGTCTGTCGTACCGACCGAAGACAGAACACTGGGGAATAATAGTCCATAAGGATGGCTCATTTCCGATTTAGTCATGCTTCAAGCCACAAACACAAATGTTCAACCCTGCTGTTATGGCCGACTTTTTGATGCAGTCAAGCGGCAAGCTTGATCATTAGCAAGGCTAAATGTTTCCGCCATAATCGTCTTCAGAAGTTGTTTGCTTCCTCGAGCGCTCGCCGTTGATGCTCACGCGATCTCACGCTGCTCGGGAAACACTGTCAAGCTGCTTTCCTTTATTTTTTCGGTATCAGATTACGAACAGCTCCGGATGATTAGTCGGCACAGTCCCACCGGGAGCAAGTAGCTGCTGGACATCCGATGCGAGCTGCGAATATTGTCAATCAGAATCCAATTTCTGCACAGTCGGACGCAGTCTGGCGCTCAGTTGTCTGCGGACGGCAAGAACCGCACAGGAAAGTTTACCAACTTGCTCTGGTCGGCTTGAAATGATAAACGTCTGCGGCGACTGCGGATAGGGATGGTGGTAAAAGCGGTCTTTAATCGAAACATCTGCCACATGTTTGGGCTTTGAGTGAGTGACAGTTTGCTGACTTTCGACGAGCCGCTCAATCCCAACTTAATCCCATGGCTATTCGACACCGGATGAGCTTGTTTGAACAAATTTTCGGAAATTTCCCACCAAAAACCTTCCGATGAAAGAAGAAGATTCAATTGGGTTTCCGACTGGGATACTGGAAAGTTTCGAACTTAAAGTAATTGCATCTTTCTTCGGTGCGTTTTCACGTAAATCCAACAACTCGCATATTAATCGTTGTTCTCCCACCGAATTCTAGGTCCGCCATGCTCATAATTAATGCTATTGGATTACACATCCAACATCCGAAAAATCCATGCTTCAACATGCTTTCAGTGAGTTTGTAATTTGATTTACAACTTCTGCTAGTTGTCTGTCCTCCATCGCGTTAGGTGAGCTGTTTGGGTTCCAGTCTGTGTCACCGTCCCGGGAGTCCATGACAGCTATCTAGCGCTTACTTCGTACCGTACCGTAAAGTTTTGTGCGGAGGAGTTTACCTAGCAAATAAATCCAATGTTATCCTAAGCTGCCGCGTGCCATACATTATTTATTATCAACCAACCCCCAAACCCACCCACCGACCGGAATGTTTCGCGCGCACATTCGCTGGTAACTTCGCGAAGGTGGACGCAGTGTTACTGAGCTAGTACTGTTCCGTTCCGTAAAAAGTTCGCCGATAAAACACCACGCGTCTCCCTGGAAACGAGAAACGGTCGTTGCTGCTTCCTGGCTCAGCGTCAAATGAATGGAATTCATTTTCTCTCTGCGACCGTAATTGATTGAGTCATTTTAGTAGTAATTCCGCTGGGGAAATTTTCTTCATTAAGAGGATGCCCACCTTCTCCGTGCTGCCGTGCCCGATCACTGGAAACGATCACGATCGTGGGTGGGACAGGGACGAAGCGTGCAGAATGACGACGATGATAAAATTGCTAGACGGATTGAAATTTCAGCACAAGCCTCTTCGATAAAAAAAATAAAAACACTCTTAATGTGACGTAAGGCGAGCACACAGGCGTTTATTTTCGTTTTTTTTTTCTGCTTTCGAAATATCAGCAGACACACATGTCGGTGAGGAGTGCTTTTATGAGCCAGTGAAATTGAGGAATGGTAAATATTTGATCAATCGGATTGATTCTATTACTACGTGCGTCGATTGCGGCTAGAAAAAAAAAAGGAATATGACAGCACAGGGGGAACGTGCAGTGAAATTCCACCTCTGCTTATGATGGCGTTTTCGCTATGCGATATACTGTAATAGTAATAGATTCTAATATGACACAGGTGGGCCGCAACTTGATGGGGCAGAGTTAAATCTATTGGAGTCGGTTTGCTCCGGGCGGAACAAATAATCCGTTGATATTGCAACCCATCAAGCAGTAAATTACAAATTGCTGCTGGTGGTTCTATACTAGATGTGGAAGAAGCTAAGTCGTTCCGAATATTCCTATCATATTTTGTCGATAAAAACTCCCCTCCATAGGCGCATGAAAAGTTTTTGATTAGAGAGTTATTAGAGAGGGAAATATCTGAGCAATTCAAGTAAAAATTACTTCATCAGGAGCTGATTAAATTATAGCGGTGCGTAATAGCTGAGGGTTCGGGAGTTTCCCGATAAGTGACAAAGAGTTTGGAAAAACAAGAATAATGTTGCGCGGATATTGCTATGTCTCTTAAACCAGGTTTCGAACTTAATGCCTGCTTACAAGACCTTAGCTTAAAACCAACCCCTAAATAGTAGGAGGGTGGTATTCAAGACACGACCGCATGACGTTGACTACCGTATTCTTAAATTCCATTAAAACAAATAGTAGAGGGAATTGCAACTCCAGTATTTGTTGCAATTTTATCTAACAGTGTATTTCTGAATGCTGAGACGTTAAAACGTTATAAATTATAATATATACTAGAAGAATGGATCTCTCTTATTTAATCGCTGTCATTTCATACATATTCGAATCAAACCTTTGTTCGTAACTGCACTACCAAGACAATCATTTAATTTAGCGCATTGGGTAAAATTTTCCTATCTAAGCAAAAAGCAAACTCAACGGAACTATCTGAAATTGGAGACCAGAACGATTCAAGCAAAAATTTTAAATTTAAAAATTGTTTGACATTAAATAGATAAAGCTCATGCTAGGTTAGGTCCAGCCCAGCATATAACTTCATGTATTTAAAATAGTAGGAGGGTGGTATTAAAGACCCGACCGCATGACGTAGGACTCTATATTTTTCATCTAACAGTGCTTTCTCATTTGCTGACATTAGAGCGCTTTGAACAATAATTAATAAATAATATAAATGACATATATGGATGAAACCTTATTTATATTGGCATTCCCGCTTCCCAGGTATTCGAATTAGACAAGCATTTGTTCGTAGTTTGAAATGACAAGACAAACATTAGAATTAAGAAATTCGATGTATTCCGAGAATTGCGCTTATAGATCATCTTCATGTGTCGAGACATTGGGAAGATTCTCAATATATTCGTTTTAGCACTAGACGAAACTGCTAGAAAATTACTATAGCTGTAAGCCTTTATTACAAAAATCCGTATTGTCCGTATGTCACTGGTGCGGTTTTGGAATCAAAATGATGGGGTGAAATGTTCGAACGGTACGTTTTATACCAAGGCTTCGTCAGATAATTAGAAAGAAGGAGGAGCTAAGTAGATGATGGAATGGTAAGGAAAAATTTTTCTTGAAAGCTGCGCCGGCCGCTGTCGTAATATTAACAACAGCACAAACATGCATTTATGCAAGGTTTTTTCCGTTAGCAACAGCATTTTCACTACACTTTTCACTTTTTATTCGCTTTCACTATTTAATTCTATCACTTTTCACTTGCAAATACGTATTTCGGCACTGGCATAGTGCCTTCGTCAGTGCTTATTTGGACAGTGGAGAAAATAGCGAAACCCCAAGAATTTTATACCTAATTTGGTAAACGACTGGGGCAAATTTTAACTCAGAAAACGTAAACAACTTGAGTTAGGTAGAGAAATGTGCGGCCTGGTGATCCATGCCTTGTCGGGGAGTTTTCGGTAAAAATTTAAAAAGCCAAGAGAAATGATTACCCTGATCTCTGTTAAGGAGGGTAGCTGGGTTTTGTTTGAAAATTTCCAAACTTTCTGCGACATCTAATTTCCAAGGGGATGTTACTGATCGAACTAGACTAATGTTGTCGGTAGTCATAGCGTGATCTTCATGAAATATATGTTCGGCTATTTTGGATCTGAAATGGTGAGTTATTCCTTTTTCTGAGTCTTTCTTAGCCTTTACAAGTTCTGAAGTATGTTCCTTAAGCCGGATGTCTAAATTTCTTTTTGTTTGGCCAATGTAAACTTTATCACAATGTGGACATGCAACTTTATAAACACCCGCCCTATGTAATTTGTCAATAGTGTCTTTAGTAGACCCCAACTTTGTTTTCATTTGATTATTTCTACTACTGTAGATAATATCGATACCAAATTTTCTAAATTTTCTACGAAGTTGACGAGTGAAACTGACGTCATATTCAACCACTACTCTTTTCCGATCTTCTGTTAGCGGAGTGAGTGTTGTGTGAGATTTCCTGTTTTGGATTCGTTTCTTATTGTCATAAATGACTTGTATGGTTCTTCTGTTATATCCATTCTGCTCACCAATAACAAAAATATATTCCATTTCGTTTTTCTTACCTTCATCTTCGTGAAAAGTGAAAAGTGATAGAATTAGTGAAAAGTGAAAAGTGATAGAATTAAATAGTGAAAGCGAATAAAAAGTGAAAAGTGTAGTGAAAATTTTTCTATCAAGACGCTCGAACATAAGTGAATAAAACAGCATTTTGTAAAACAGAAAATTCAATTAACCGCTTCTATTATAAAACTTCGAGGCACCAGAAGGTGCCATTTGCCGATTATTCTCGTTTACTGGTTATTCCGTCCAGAATTCCAGTCATTTTAGTATATTGCAGTAGCCATGTATTACTTACAGCCACCAGCATTACGGGTGAAACCGGCACGAGATGACCGGTACTCTTTTGTTATTCCTCTTTTCAGCTGCTATCACCTAGCGTCCGCATGTCACTGGTGCGGTTTTGGAATTAAAATGATGGGGAGCCGGCCGCTGTCGTAAAATTAACACCAACAAAAAGATGCATATTTGCAAGGTTTTTTCCGCTAGCAGCAGCATAAACATCGGAAACAGAAAGTGACAACAACAATAACAACAAAGTCAGATCGATTGTATCCGTTAGTGTCGACTGTGCTTGGGAAGAGAGGTAGTGATTGGCTGCGCGGTATGATTTAGACAATCGATATTGATTACCAATTTTTCAATAGTGTATCTCAAAAAATAGTTTGTTTTTGTTACATAAATTTAACCGTAAAAGAATTTCTGATCGATTGATGCCAAAACCTCGAAAACCTGATTATAGATGACTGCAAAATAAGCGCTCAAAACCTGACCACTTTTCCCTGGTTTTCCCTGGTTGAATTACTAGATTTTCAAATTCAGGGGCCTAACTTCGATATAGACGTTAGTCAACGTCAAAACCTCCTATACAGATTAGAATTAGACAAAAAAGTATAGAGTTGTATCTGTCACAGGACCGTATTGCTTTAAAAATTGCATATTCAATCCTGCATCTGCTCGTAAAAAAAAACTAATTTTAATGGTGTAATTGGGACTACGGAATCACGTGTGATGGTGGAAGTGAACACTAGAACGATGCTGCCTTAGATAAGTATAGTGCACAAGCGGGAGGTAGTTTAAAAGTGATCTTTTTGTTACTTCCGAAATTGCACTTCATACATAGAAAGTGACAGTCAAAAGTAGCGTTATTCACTTCCTGCATGAGGGATTGCATTAAAGCTTGTATGCAGGTCCGAGTGGACAGACAGTGCTGCTGTTTCCACCGTAAATGGAACAAATGCATTGCAAATAAATGTTTTTTTGAAGTAGAATACTTCTCTCAGGAAGTTCGGCTGCATAAGGATGTGAAATGAATATCTAAAACCGAAAAAAGTGAACAATATGTCCAATTTCAAATGCTAATAAATCGGTTAGTATTCGATGGATTCCCTTCGTTCTCGTAGCAATGAACTGGAAAATCTTCTAAGATTCTTCCCGAAAGAAGATAATTGTAATTTTATTGTTCAAACTATTGTACTATTGAAAATAGTCCAGTCTTGTCAAAACGAAAAATTCGACCTCTGATTGGTCGTTATATGATTGCGTCCCAAGCACGGTCGACAGAATTATATACCTTGTTATTTAGAAAATGCTATTTGGCCTATATAAGAACCAGTTTCAGCCGAAGCCGCTCATAATAGTTTCAGACAGCGACAACAGCAGTCCTCCCTTAGCAGCAGCAGAAGCAGTGCAGTGGATACCAGCGATAGCGGTTAGCAGCCACAACTGTGTCATGACTACGGGTAGCGTAGCAGTTCCAGCGGGTATCAGCATCGATAGCAGCTGATGCAGTGAGGCACTTTGGTGAAATGCAGTCTCTGTGCGATAGCGGGCACTAGTAAATGCATTCAATGAAAAGTTGACTCATTTTGACATCACATGAGCCATCTAGTTGCGACAAATGACTGACACGCAAGCAGCCAGGTTATCTTCCTGGTAAAAGTATTCTACTTCAACCTTGCGATCGTGGCTTTGCACACAACCCTCCTTAAACGATTATAGCAAGCGAACGACTTAATGCATGTTTGTCTTTTATATGTCGGTGGATAGATAAAATGTGTAACAATTGTTTGATATAATGTTTAACATTGTTGGTTTACTACCTAATTGTGAAAAAAGGTGAAAAGTTCCTAAGTCAAGCTTTCCCATACATTTCCCTCGCAATTGGCTTGCTTCCAGAGCACGGAAAACAATAACATGGACGGAATAAATTCCACTGCCTACATACTTTGACTCAACAAAGTGTTTTGTTCGGTTTGTCTTTCTCGAATCTGCGTGGCCACGCACTCATTAAAAACCTTAATTAATCCACCTAGCGGTCAGACTCAGCCTTTCTCGTTTAAACTTATTATTTATAAAAATAGATTTACATGTATGCTTAAATCCAACAAAGGTATATTCACTCTTTGGGATCTAAAATATTGATGTTGTAATTGAAGTATAAAATATGAAATTTGACGTAATGTTAGTGCTTAAGAAATAGCGAAATGAAAGAAATGACTCTCAATTTCGAACAATTTAATCACGAGCGATACCGGGAACGTTCAGATAGTACGATACCACATTTAAATTATGTTGAAGCCACATATATCGATCGAAGCAGGTATAGTTTTGAATAGTCTTTGAATTTCTTTTCTTTCCAAATTTTTTGAACAGCATATCAAATTGTTATGAAGTTGTTATTTGTAAGTTTGAGAAGTGACTCGTTTGTATGACACTAGTTATGTTCAAATAAGTCGTGCAATACTTGAGATAATATACTTTCGTTGTTTTACAAATTAAAACATAACAGTTGCTTAAGTTTGATTACAATCAAATGAGAAGGTAACGTATAGGGCAGCCAAACTTTGAAACCACGTGTTTAATCATAATTCATCAGTTAACCCTTAACTAGCCCGTTCATCTGATATCAATATTGTTCAAATCGGTTATGTAGTTTCTAAGATAATGAAGTTTCGTGATTTTCACATTTCGATACATTACAGACGAAGTTACAGTCCGATTACAGCAAAATTCAATAGGGTATTATGAGGCAGCTAGACCTTTCATTTGATACTAATTCTGTGGAAATCGGGTCAGCCATCTCTGAGAAAAGTGAGTGAGTCCAAGTAGTCTTCGAAATATGTTTCTATTCATAGCTGGATTTTACATTTTTAAACATTACAGGCAAAGTAATAATCCGATTGCAAAATAAATCAACAGGGTCTTATTGGGCAACAAGACCTTCCATTTTATCATTGATTTTATGAAAATCGGTCCAGCCATCTCTGAGAAAAGTGATTGAGGAAAAAAAGTTGCACATACACACACACACACATACACACATACGCACATACTTACATACATACAGAAAATGCTCAGTTCGTTGAAAGGGGTCGAGTGGTATATGACATTCGGCCATTGGGACCACTTTTATACCTTTGGTTTTTCCAGTGATTGCTAGGAGAAAGGCAAAAATCTACGCTGAACTCGATACAAAAGACTGCGTGTAGAAAATTCAGCTTCAGTCTAGTTTGTCACACAATAGCGAGTGGAGTATAGCTGTTAGAGGTTCGCGACATTGAGAAACGAGAGGTGCACTGCCTATAATCGCATATCAGTCCCATCTCGAAAATCATCGAGTTGAGAAAACAACGTTTAAAGATATTTTTCTTGTTTTGCGTATTTCACCTGTTTGAGGTGGGTTATTCTTATTGTTTCGTTAAAATGTAATGAAATAGACCTCAATCATAACTTCTTCATGTGAGTGGTCATATTTTTCTTGAGTTTTTTGAATATGGGCAGACGTTTATGGCTTCTGAATATGCTGCATGAAGAATGGCGGAGGTGTCCATCCATTACTTACCCCGACTTTAAGGTCGTCGTTGAAAAGCAAAATATAAGGTTGAAGTCTTGGATATGAAGTCTGGATATGAATACTTTTCCTTCTTACGTCTTCAGTGTTTCGCAATACGTGTTGAATAAAATTATTCCGCATTAACCCGTGCATTTAGCATATTGGAAAAGTGGCATTGAGAAAGGGAAGTTTCCGATTTACTTACAACAGTGAATTTCCGGAAGACGACTGCGATAAAAAGAGGTACAAGCTGTTTTTAGCTAAGCAATTAAAAACGATTACTTCCGAGTTCTGACAATTTTAACTTGAATGATCATTTGAAGTGAGCAGATCATCCACAGGAAATTACCCCTTGCATAAAACAGTTTTGCTCAAGACTATTATCCCTCTGATTGACAAAACCAATAACCTTTCAGAAACGAACTTTCAGAAAAAGCTGCAGTTTCAGTGTCTACTTAAAATTAACTTAAGTGTGGAATTTATTTAATATAACCTTGAATTTATTGATTATTTGATGATTTTTAGCAGTGAAAAGCTTGAAAAACAGCACCATGCATTTATTATATGGATTGAAGAAAAAAATATGGCCATTCTCAGGAAAAACATTTGGTGGGACTGATATGCGATTATTTTTAAGATGGGACAATTTGACCTCACATTTATTTCTGGCTTTTTCAAATAAAACATACTTTTTTGTTTCCTCAATCGATAGTAGAGTAAGAAATAGGTAGAATCTGATATTTAACTCAAAAACGATGAAAATCCATATGGGACTGGTATGCGATTATAGGCAGTGAATACGAGCCAACTTCCAGGCCCGGTGGATACAGCAGCAACAGTTACCATCGTTCGCTGCAGGATATTTAGCTGGCACAGCTACTGGAGGGCACAGCGGAGAGCAAATTATATTATGCGCGACCAAGCAAAATATTCAATGCTACCGGTGGTGCGATCATCAGCGTTCTGTAGCACACATTTCGAGATGTAGATAATGAAATCGGTTCTCTTCAGAACTATAAATGCTTCAAGATAAGAGTTATGAGAATTTTCACAACTACTACTAGTGTGAAATGATCATCTATTTCTCAACAATTATTTTTACAATAACCAGGGCGCACCAAAGAGAAACGGTTATGTGAAGAAAAAAAAGATAAACGGTAGTGTTGCCTATGAATAGTTTGTCACAGCAAGATATAACCCTCATTTCAAGAATTTTCACTGCTAAATTGAGTGATTTCCCGGTTTAATTGTTTCTTTGTGCCCACCCGAACACCTGTATCAGTCAAATATTAGTACCGAAAATTACTTATTATAAGAACCAGAGTGATTTTAGCATCGGGAAAGCAAAAACTTTCTTTGGTGCTTATGAAAATCACTCAGTAGTATCGAAGGTGTTTTGTTTTGTTTCTCTCTCTCTAAGCTGCGTGGCCACGCCATAATGAAAAAAATCTACGCTGATCTCGATACAAAAGACTTCGTGTAGAAAATTCAGCTTCTAGTTTGTCACACAATAGCGAGTGCAGTATAGCGACATTGAGAAACGAGAGCTGCATACGAGTCATATTCCAGGCACTGCGGAACATGTTACACCTTTATTCTGCATACGGCAGCAACAGTTACCATCGTACGCTGCAGAATATTTAGCTGGCACAGCTACTGGAGGGCACAGCGGAGAGCAAACTTTATTATGCGCGGTCAAGCAAAATATTCAATGCTACCGATGGTGCGATCATCAGCTTTTTTCTCGCAAATTGGAGTAAAGCTGAAGCGAATAAAAAAGATCAGGTGGTGCCATTCCAAGAAGATTTGTAGAATTTGTTAGTTCTGTTGGATAGTTGGTCACTTCTTGATTATTTTATATAACTCTGACTGATTTTCGGAATGAACTCCTATCTCGTCGATATTACTCGGTACAAATTTTTCGACTGGCGGTAGGTATATTGGTTCCCGGATGCTGGATCTGAGATGTCTAAGAGTTCAAATAAATTCTGGTTAATGAATATTTAAAAGGCACCGTTGAATTTTATTCAACTTACCTGAGCCCAGGGCTGTCATTCGCACACTCATTGCGCTCAATGTGTTAATTTTACGTCAAAGCACAACGAGAACGGTACCTACACATTTTGACAACCAACAGGCACAAAAAGAAAGAGCGAAAACGAAATGACATGAAAGATATCACCAAGTGAGAAATATTTCGAGAGAGTGAGAACGGAACAACACTGTGTGCTGCTTTTTCTGACACATTGCGTGCTTCAGTTTGAGCAGTTTGCGTTGCGTTGCGGGTAAAAAAATAGCAGAGAAAAGGAACCAAGAAAGAACCATATACATTTTTGAGAATTCATTTAAACACGATTCTCAATGGCGTGGACGTGTTTCTTAGGACATATTATGCACGTCCAGACATGTTTATGTCCCGGTCTTCAAATACAATCGCTACATACATTCACTACACGCAAAAGTTGGAGTGTGCGTAACCAGATCATTTATGAGCGAAATTAGCGCATTTACTGATTAAAATTGGAACCAGTACAACGCATGTGCGTTGGGCATAACGCATTTGATGCTCTAGCGTATTTTGAATGTATTGCGCAGCTCCAAACCACTGCACTTATAAAGCATCAGCCGATGTTCAGAAGGTTGGCATCGTTAAAACAGTGCAACCAGCAATCAATACTGATAAGTTGGGTACTGACTTCTTTGAAGAAATTATTTTCTGATCGATTCACTTTCATGAATCAGGTCGTTTAAAAACATCATTCAATCATTAACAATAAACAAAAACATGAGATTAGTCCAAAACATTTTGCATTTAATAATGACTCTGGTTTCATTCACATGCATTCGGTTCTGCGTTACTGGCACCAGCGTCAATAACTTCCGCGGCAACAAGGCTCACCATTGGCTCTTTCGGTTGCTGCCGATTTTAAGGGAAGCACGAGCCGTTGATACGCACCGGCTCGCGAAAGTAAAGAACGGTTTTTTGAGCGCCTCGAAACTGATCGTTCGCCCGAAGCCGAAGTTTACCGGGACATTACGATTTTTGTGTATGCACATATTCTGATTTTGATCTCTGTCAATGTATTCCTTGTACAACTTATTGCGTATCACGCATTGGTTGTGCGGAATCAGAGCAAATTCTGTGCGAATTGAAAGGACACATTGGATGATTAAAGCTTGAACTTTTGCGTGTACTGATACCGTTCATTAGGGTGGTAATGACATGTATGGAAAAAATTGTCCTTCGTCGCATTTAGAAGTTCGTTCAATCGAAAAGTAAAACTTTAACCGCTCGATTTTTTCATTTTTTGTTTTTGGATCTCATGCATTTTTAAGACATTTGGCATCAGAATTTAATGATATTTAGAAATTTATGAACTACCTGTGCGTTTTTTTTTTCATTGGTCACAAAATAATGCTTTCGTGTTCCCAAAGTCAGATTTAGCTGAAGTTTAGTATGGGAACTTTTTTCGAAGACGGCATTATTGACCCCTACTTCTGAACGAATTTCGAAAAATCGATTTCTATTGCCACCCTACTGTTCATGTATGAGACGTATTGCGGCTATCTCCGGGAAGAAACCATTTTGAGTTTTGAAACAAAACCCATTGAGCAGCATTGAAAATTAGCTCCTAAATTATTTCAGTAGGAGTCAAATGAAGTGCAAAAACCAAAAGAATAATTTAATACTATAATCGTTCGTTTGTCAAATCCGATAATCATTGCCCCAAGCAACACACAAAGTAAGACACAATGTGTGGTGCCGCACATTTTGGCAAATGCACAAAGTGTACTCAGCCGCATTTTTTCGGTGCAAAGGAAATACAAAAGAGCGAATGGGGAGAAGAGAACACAAACGAAATATCGGGAGTGGCACGCACCGTTTGATGGCAAATGTGTTGTGTACAAATTTGTGTGGTTCTGTCTGCACTGAGGTGAATTCCAGCCCTGCCTGAGCCACTAAAATTTTCTCTTCATACACCGGATCAATCACAAATCGTTGACAACTGAATTATTTTCTTTCATTGTCGCTTCGTTGAACGCACCGCATACCGCACAGTGGTCTGGAACTGCATATAGTCGGAAAAAGTCAATTTTTCAACTTAATGCATCGAGCAAGCCCTCTTCGGGAATTATTTCTGCAGGGTTTAAGCTAGTGAAAAATCATCAGAATGTTCGGATTATTAATGTTGTCATACATTTAACATAGTTGAGAAAGTAGGCTTCTTGTTCACTCACGGCTTCTCTATTTTCACGTTTTTGGCCCAGGTGATTTATTACAGAATTCAGAAGTAGTAATGAATGTTATAATAGTGTCGTAATGATTATATAGCCTTACTCTAGCATTCTAACAACTTCAGATATCCTTTTTTAAGCCGTTTCATGGAAACAAGCCCTCCACAAAATAGGTATAATGAAATACTTGGCATTCCAACTTTATGTAAAGTTTTAAATGGTATCCCCGCCGATACCCGCGCTCATTCAAAGACTAAAATGTTCCCTCGTGTTCATAGAGACAGGAGCAAAAAAGTTATAATAAAACTGGTGTGAGTAACATATGAAAGTTCTCTCCAGGAAATTGTAATTAGGCGATATTGTTAGGATGGACAGAGGCTCGGTACACTGGAACAGTAAGCTTGAAACGGAAAGGTACTTACACACAAGCACGGATATGAATGATAAGCGTATCACTTACTTCAATAGTGATACTGCCAATAATATGAAGTGCGGAGTACAGAAAACACCTGGGCAATATCACAATAGATCTAATCTCTGGTCGCAGTGATGAGTCCACACAGAAACGTTTTTAAATATATCGAAAAAATAAGCTAAAACATGCTATAACTACAACTTGATTGCAATGTTCGTTTGGTTTAGTTGTCGACTTTAGCGTAGCATCATTGAAACTTCCTTCTAATTGTCTGCATCTCATGAATGATGATTGAGGTGACGATTGATTGCGTGTCTCGTCAGAGAATCAATAACGTGTAGGAAGACATATCTCACTGCGAAAACAACTGCTTTCACACCACTGGTGAGCAAATCGACGCACTTGCATTAAGAGAGTGCTGTATCTGCAGAGCTTTCAAAAAACACCTCGATGGAGTCTGAAATATCTCTCCTGTGAAATATCTGGAAATTTTGATTCCACTAGCAGTCGTCAAAATGCGTTAGAAATTTCAACGCGAACGTAAACCGTGCGCCTCCTTTTACTGTTGATTCGATGGAGACGCCTAGTTAAAAACTGCTCAATGTTCTAGAGAATGAGTTCAGGTGAAAATTCGGATCTAAAACTCTAGAAAAAAAACTTTGTTCTACGAAGTTGTTACATATGAAGAGGCGGCTATTTCTATGTTGTCATAAATTAGAGTGACGTATCGTATCTTTGTAGATATAGTTGAAGATTGTTCTACAGTGTTGCAGTCCCGATAATTTTAGGCAACTTCCCGCAAAATCTTTTTTAAGAAGTATATGTAACAACCCTCCAATGAATTTCTGTTACGATTGGCGTTATTATGCTGTAGTGTTTTTGACACAAGCGTATCATTGTTGCTGAATATGCACCAAGAATTTCTCCTAATCCGTCTCAATAAGAATTAATTCTATTTCCACAAAAATAAAACCAAAACTCTCAAATCCAACGATACTAACATTATCATAATGAATGGCTCTGTCTCATTTAAATCTGTTTAAGTTAAATACATTATATGAATCTTACTCAAAAATTAATTTCAATGCTGCTACATAGGCTCAATTATAGGGGAACTTTTTTTTACTCCAAGCAAAGTCATGCTATTTTTAATTTTTGTTTAAGGAGTAAATGTAGGGAAACATTAGAAGATATGTCAAACTAAATTATCAACAAGTTCTGGCAAAAAATCATAACAATCAGCAATTTCAACGAGGTAAACATTTTTGTTATCTGCTCGACAAGTTTTTTTTTTATTTGCTAACAATTACATTCACTGTATTACGAAGAATGCTATTATACGTATATTATTTGTTAAGTTAAAAATTTAAAAAAAATATTATCTAAATGATTGAAAAAATATGAATGAACCTTAGTAGATGGACAAAATAATTCCCAAGCATTCACCGGCTCTTACTTTCCTAAAAATTTGTATTTTTAAGAATTTACTCTTTCGATACTATGTTGGGCTGTTTCAAATCTCGCGTAAACCCATTGCCTTTGAAACCATCAAATTATTCTAAGTTCATGGAAGCAAACATCAACTGACCTGTTGGGATGGAGAGATTTTGTCATATTTTTATACTGATAATGGGAGTATCACAGGTTGGTGTCGCTTCATATCGCTTGTGCTAGACATGCTCGCATGTGATTGGTTCATTTTTCGCGTAAACTTGTCATTGATATTTTTTATCAATTTTTGCCACTGAGCAGTAATATAATAATGATAACAAACGTATTAAAACATTAGCCAATAAATTGGTTATTGTTTTATTTTCTTCATCTATAATTTATTTGACACGGCACAAATACAATTTAATGTTTAACGGCGCCAATTATATCTGGTAGCTTACTTTCTAAAGTATCTTAATAACTAAAAGCAAATTTTTTATCCTCGCTGCCGACTACGAGCTGAAACTAAATCTAACTTAAAGCTAGAATGTTTTGCATTAAAAGCACTGATTTGTTGTTTGATGGTTTTCCATCGCCATAGGTAAGCAGCATATTAAATATGTTCCGCTGCTGGGCCAAGATATTACGGACTGGCATATTGGGTTGTCTCCCTCGGGACCTGAGAGTATCGTGGGGGTCTAGTTGCTGTTTCCGGATCCGGGGTCTTAACGTGTTCTTGTCGTTTGGTTGGATGTAGGCGGAAGGGAATAGGATTAAACTGGGGCGTGGATGGATTTCAGGAAAACGTATATAAGGGACATGTAGTATAGGTCACGGCTCGCCAAGACATCACGAACAGGAACAGCCGGCTGCCTACTTTCGGCCTGCAGGGAAGCTATTAATTTAGACCTGGCGTCACGGTGTACAGGGCATGACCAAACCACATGCTCTATGTCGTGATAACCCTCACCACAGGCACAGATACCACTTTCCCCGAGCCCAACACGACGGAGATGCGCGTCAAATCTATAGTGATTGGACATAAGCCGGAACATCACGCAAATGAAATCCCGACCTACATCCAACCCCTTGAACCACGGGTTCGTCGATACTTTGGGGATTATGGAATGTAACCACCTTCCCAATTCCCCTCTGGTCCAAGCATTTTGCCAACTGATGATCGTATTCTGACGTACAAGTGCGAAAAATTCATTAAAAGCAATTGGTCTTTCATAAATATCACCGTTTGTTGCGCCCACCTTAGCCAAAGAGTCCGCTTTCTCATTACCCGGTATCGAGAAGTGAGAAGGGACCCACGCTAAGGTAATCTGAGTAGATTTTTCGGATAAAGCACTCAGATGTTCCCGTATTTTCCCCAGGAAATACGGAGAGTGCTTAACATCTTTCATCGATCGGAGAGCCTCAATGGAACTGAGACTGTCCGTAAAGATGAAATAATGGTCCGTGGGCATTTTTTCGATAAACCCTAGGGTGTACTTAATTGCAGCCAATTCTGCGACGTAAACAGAAGCAGGATTATCGAGCTTATGGGAGACGGTTAAATTGTTATTGAAAATACCGAAGCCAGTGGACCCATCAAGAAGTGATCCGTCAGTGTAGAACATATTGTTGCAGTTGATGTTTCGATATTTATTGGAAAAAATTTTGGGGATCTGCTGCACGCGTAAATGATCCGGGATTCCACAAGTTTCTTCTATCATGGATGTATCGAAAAACACAGTAGAATCAGAAGTATTTGATAAGTCGACACGATTTGGAATATTCGAAGAAGGGTTAATGTTTTGGGACATGTGATTGAAATACAATGTCATAAAACGGGTTTGAGAATTAAGTTCGATTAACCTTTCAAAATTTTCAATCACGGGACGGTTAAAGACCTCACATTTGATAAGAATACGAGAAGACAGGCTCCAAAAGCGGTTTTTCAATGGTAGTACTCCAGCTAAGACCTCCAAACTCATCGTATGGGTCGACTGCATGCAACCCAAGGCGATACGCAAACAACGATATTGTATTCGCTCCAGTTTGATCAGATGTGTGTTTGCTGCGGAGCGGAAGCAGAAACACCCGTATTCAATAACAGACAATATCGTTGTTTGGTAAAGCCTTATAAGGTCTCCTGGGTGGGCTCCCCACCATTGTCCGGTTATTGTACGAAGAAAATTTACTCTTTGTTGACATTTTTTCATCAGATACCTCACGTGACAACCCCAGGTGCCTTTAGAGTCGAACCAGACACCAAGATATTTGTGTACCAAAACCTGAGAAATCGTTTTACCCATTAATTGTGTTTGAGCTGAGCAGGTTCATGCTTCCTAGAAAAAACTACTATCTCAGTCTTCTCCGGAGAGAATTCAATACCTAGCTGTAAAGCCCAAGCAGACAAATTGTCCAAGGTATCTTGCAATGGTCCTTGCAAATCGGCAGCTTTGGCTCCTGTAACAGAGATTACACTGTCGTCTGCAAGTTGTCTTATCGTGCATGAATTTGCCAGACATTCGTCGATGTCATTTACATAAAAATTGTAAAGAAGGGGGCTTAAACATGAGCCCTGGGGAAGACCCATGTAGCTAATGCGAAAAGTTGCCAAATCGCCGTGCGTAAAATGCATGTGCTTTTCGGACAACAAATTGTGCAAAAAATTGTTTAAAATTGAAGAAAATCCTTGTCGGTGAAGTTTGCCCGAAAATCCTCAATAGAAACGGAATCAAAAGCCCCCTTAATGTCCAAGAACGCAGACGCCATTTGTTCTTTGCGAGCATACGCCAGCTGAATATCTGTTGAACGCAGCGCAAGACAATCATTCGTCCCTTTGGCACGGCGGAAGCCAAATTGAGTATCCGATAGTAGGCCATTTGATTCGACCCAATGGTCTAAACGACGGAGTATCATTTTTTCCATCAATTTCCGGATACAGGATAGCATTGCAATCGGCCTTTAAGAGTTGTGATCAGAAGCTGGTTTCCCTGGTTTTTGGATGGCGATCACCTTCACTTGCCTCCAATCCTGCGGTACAATGTTTTGCTCCAGGAACTTATTGAACAAGTTCAACAAGCGCCTCTTGTCATTGCCGGGTAGATTCTTCAACAAGTTGAATTTAATTCTATCTAACCCAGGCGCGTTATTGTTACAGGACAGGAGGGCAGCTGAAAATTCTGCCATCGTAAAAGGTGATTCTATCGCGTCGTGGCCCGGAGACGCATCACGAACAATATTTTGCTCAGGAACAGAGTCCGGACATACTTTCCTGGCAAAATCAAATATCCACCTACTTGAAGACTCCTCGCTTTCGTTGATCGTTACGCGATATCGCATTCTTCGGGCTGTTTTCCAAAGAGTGCTCATCGATGTCTCCCTCGACGTCTCGTTCACGAACCGACGCCAATATCCGCGTTTCTTTGCTTTAGCCAAGCTTTTAAGCTTGGTATTAAGCTCCGAATACCGTACATAGTCGCCAGGTATACTTCCCTTCTGGAAGGCCTTAAACGCGTCGGATCTTTGCGTGTAGACATCGGAGTACTCTTGGTCCCACCACGGAGTGGGAGGCCGTTCTTTGATCGTTACGCCGGGATATTTCTTCGTTTGGGCTTGCAACGCGGCGTCGAGAATCAAGCCCGCGAGGAGGTTGTATTCTTCAAGTGGTGGATGATGTTGAATCGAATCGACCGCTTTTGAAATCATTTCCTCTTATAACTTCCAATCGACATTCCGTGTGAGGTCATACGGAATGTCAACTGGTCGCATGCGAGTTGACCCGTTATTAATTGAAATAAGAATAGGCAAATGGTCGCTACCGTGAGGATCGAGGATTACCTTCCATGTGTAATCCAACCGTAGCGACGTCGAACATAAGGATAGATCCAAGCGCTTGGGCGCGCTGGAGGCTTCGGGATACGTGTCATTTCACCGTTGTTTAAAATATTCATGTCGAAGTCATCGCAAAGGTTATAGATTAAAGAGGAGCGGTTATCTTTGTATGGGGAACCCCAAGCCACACCATGAGAGTTGAAGTCTCCCAAAATCAAACGTGGCGAGGGAAGAAGTTCTATTAAATCAAAGAGCAGCCGTTGCCCAACCTGTGCTCTGGGAGGAATATATATTGAGGCAATACAAAGCTCTTTACCTTGTATTGTCA
This sequence comes from Wyeomyia smithii, assembly GCF_029784165.1. Classification (NCBI taxonomy): domain Eukaryota; kingdom Metazoa; phylum Arthropoda; class Insecta; order Diptera; family Culicidae; genus Wyeomyia; species Wyeomyia smithii. The sequence goes on from NC_073694.1 coordinate 165,006,335, forward strand.
TTTGACATGCGACAACTTCGATGCCTGGAATCGAGGGGAGGTTAATACGATAGAAAGAATAGCACTTTTTAATCCCTGAAAGTACTCCTCCATATGGGGTGTCTCGATCAAGGCGAATAATATTAAAATTATGGAAGTTGAGATCAATATTTGAAGTAAGCCAAGTTTCACAAAGGGAAAATGCATCGCATTTGTTTTTATTTATCAAAACTTTAAACGAATCAATTTTTGGTAAAATACTTCTACAATTCCACTGTAAGACAGAGATAGAACCCTTCATATACGCAGTTGAATTAGGCATCGAAGGATACAATCGCTGCAAGGAGGGGCCATTGGGCAGTCAACTGCTTCAAAAATGATCTAACTGTTGGGAGAAATGCTGTAAGAAAAATTTTAATTGGATCGGGTACATTGAAAGTTTCAAAAAGCCAGTCCACAATGTCAAAAAATTTCACTAATCCAGAGTTTGTTTCATCAACTGGATGTGCATTCCGCGTCGAACACTCGACAGAAACGGACGTGCAAAGTGGGCGTTCTATTTCAATCCGGTCCGTGTGTACGAATAGCCAAACAAAAGAGTATATTATTCAAGGCCATCAGTTGACAGTCGAGTCCGTGTCGCTGTGCTGAGTGATCTCACACCCGGCTCACTGCTGGTGGCTGTATTGGTGCTGCTGGCTGCTTTGGGTGCAGCTTCGAACGATCGGACAACCACTGCTGCAAGGAAGAAGTAAAGAGGTACGTGTTCTTGTCGGCGCTAGTTCGCTAGTGCGCTACATTTAGCGCGATGGATATAGATCCCTCGCCTCCCGTGCCACCATCCCCGAACCCCCCTGACCCTGACCCTTCTGTTACCCCCTCCCCTGTTCGTTCTCCAGTCCCCCCTCGCCCCAGGCTTTACCCGGACGGATCTCAACAGGGCAGCTATACTGTTTATTTTCGTCCAAAGGCAGGAGTGAATTCAAAGCGATTAAACATACTGCAAATTTCAAAAGACCTGACGAAGGGGTACAAGGCCGTGACCGAAATTTCCAAGGTCCGACCTAACAAGCTCCGTGTCGTGGTCAGTGATCTGGCACAGGCCAATGCTATCGCTTGCTCTGAGCTCTTCACACGCGAGTATCGCGTTTACATACCCGCACGAGACGTGGAGATCGACGATGTCATAACCGATTCGAGTCTGTCTGTCGAGTGTATCCTAAAAAGCGCAACCGGTTGCTTCAAAAATACCGAAACACAGGCGAAGATTTTGGATTGTAAGCAATTGCGGTCCATGTCTCTCGTCGGCGGTAAAAAAGTTTACACTCCGTCAGACTCGTTTCGCGTTACGTTTGCCGGATCTGCACTCCCTAGCCACGTCTCGATCGACCGGGTTCGTCTGCCTGTGCGATTGTATGTACCCCGTGTTATGAATTGCACCAATTGCAAGCAGTTAAGTCATACAGCCACCTACTGCTGCAACAAGGCACGCTGCAGCAAGTGCGGAGGCGATCATGCTGAAACAGCTTGCAGTGAGGATACTGAAAAGTGTCTTTACTGCGAGGGAACTCGGCATGACCTTTCGGCGTGTCCCGCGTACAAACAGCGCGAGGAAAAAATTAAGCGTTCCCTCAAGGAACGATCAAAGCGCTCTTTCGCAGAAATGCTGAAGAGTACTGAGCCACCCTCGACAGGAAACATCTTTTCCTTTTTGCCAACCGATGAGGGTACATCTGACGATCCCGTCGAAGGGTGTTCTTATGCCATGCCAGAAGGATCTAGGAAGAGGAGAATGATCAACTCTCCTAATCTTTCTCGCAAAGGTCGCAAGATAACCCCTAGCGGAATGACCAATAAGCCAACACAAAAAGGAAGCGGTGAAGAAAAACCGAAGCAAGTACCTCCCGGTTTTAATTTTAAATCAAACCAGGAGTACCCACCGCTTCCTGGGGCACCAAAAACCCCTCGTGCACCCATTTCTCGATCAGAAGATAAAAAAGAAACAGGGTTCATAAAATTTTCTGATATTGTGGACTGGATATTTAAAACATTCAACATACCAGATCCCCTACAAAATATTCTTCTTGCCCTTCTTCCTACAGTGAAAACCTTTTTGATGCAACTAGCAGCAACTTGGCCACTCATTTCAGCTATCATATCTTTCGATGACTAATACGGCGAAAGAGGTTAGGAATTTTATCACTGTATTACAGTGGAATTGCAGAAGTATCATCCCCAAATTCGATCTATTTTCTCATTTAATAAATACATACAATTGTGACGCATTTGCGCTCTGTGAAACCTTTCTCAATTCAAACGATCAACTCAATTTCCACGATTTTAACATTATTCGTCGAGATCGAGACTCACACGGTGGAGGGGTACTTTTAGGGATTAAAAAGTGCTTTTCCTTCTTCCGAATCGACCTCCCCTTGATCTCGCATATTGAAGTCGTTGCCATTCAAACGAATATGAATGGAAAAGACCTATGCCTTGTTTCGTTATATATCCCTCCATCCGCGCGGATTGAACAGAGGCATCTCACTGATATAGCAGAGTTGCTTCCCGCGCCTTTTTTGATATTGGGAGATTTTAATTCTCACTGTTCGCTATGGGGGTCGCTGTACGACGACAACCGATCTTCTTCAATCTGTAACTTGATCGACGACTTCAATATGACAGTTTTGAATACTGGGGAAGCGACACGTGTACCTAATCCTCCAGCACGTGAAAGCGTGCTTGACCTATCCCTCTGCTCGACATCACTAGCGCTAGATTGCCAGTGGAAAGTAATCAACGATCCCCACGGTAGTGATCATCTTCCAATCGTTATATCAATTGCTAATGGTTCAACTCCCCCGAACCCAATCAATATTTCCTACGACCTTACACGTAATATTGATTGGAAGTGTTATGAGTCTATTATAGCGCAATCTATCGAGACTCACGAGGAACTTCCTCCGGAGGAAGAATACGCGTTCTTAGCTGGCTTGATAATCGACGCCGCGACTCAAGCTCAGACGAAACCGATACCCGGGGTAATGATTAGACAGCGCCCTCCCAACAAATGGTGGGACAAAGAGTGCTCTGAGCTGTACGCGCGAAGGTCCGCGGCGTATAAGGACTACCGGGAGTACGGCACTGTCAACCTGCTTCGAAAGTACGAGGCACTGGGCAGGCAGATGAAGAGCTTAGTAAAGGCGAAAAAACGCGGGTATTGGCGGCGGTTCGTAAACGCGTTGTCCAGGGAAACAGCGATGAACACTCTTTGGGATACCGCCAGGCGCATGCGGAACCGTGACGTTTCGAATGAAAGCGAGAAGTATTCAGATCGCTGGATACTCGATTTTGCCAAAAAGGTCTGTCCAGACTCTGTACCGGAACAGAAAACCTTTCGCGACGCGTTATTAGTAACTACGGAAGAGCCTCCATTTTCGATGTTGGAATTTTCAATGGCTCTCCTGTCGTGTAACAATAAGGCTCCAGGGTTAGACAGAATAAAATTCAACCAGTTGAAGAATCTACCCGACTCTGCAAAAAGACGCTTGTTGAATTTGTTCAACAAGTTTCTTGAGCTAAATATTGTTCCGCATGACTGGAGGGAGGTAAAAGTCATTGCTATTCGGAAACCCGGGAAACCTGCCTCTGATCACAATTCATATAGGCCGATTGCGATGCTCTCTTGCCTCCGGAAATTAATGGAGAAAATGATCCTCTTACGGTTAGACAAATGGGTCGAAACAAACGGTTTACTTTCAGATACTCAATTTGGCTTTCGCCGGGGCAAAGGGACGAACGATTGCCTAGCGTTGCTTTCTACTGAAATTCAACTAGCCTTTGCTCGAAAAGAGCAAATGGCTTCTGCGTTCATGGATATTAAGGGGGCTTTTGACTCTGTCTCTGTAGAAGTTTTAAGCGCGAAACTTCATTCGCAGGGACTTTCACCAAATTTGAATAACTTTTTGCTCAATTTGTTGTCAGAAAAGCATATGTATTTCTCACATGGCGATTCGACAACTTCCCGAATTAGTTACATGGGCCTCCCCCAGGGCTCATGTTTAAGTCCTCTCTTATATAATTTTTACGTCAATGACATCGATGAATCTTGCAAATTCATGCACGCTAAGGCAACTTGCAGACGATAGCGTTGTATCCATTACTGGTAGCGAGGCTAGCGATCTGCAAGGACCATTGCAAGATACCTTAGACAATTTGTCTGAATGGGCTCTTAAGCTGGGTATCGAATTCTCTCCGGAGAAAACTGAGCTGGTCGTTTTTTCTAGGAAGCATAACCCAGCTCAGCTGCAGCTCCTACTAACGGGTAAAACGATCTCTCAGGTTTTAGTCGCTAAATATCTCGGGGTCTGGTTCGACTCTTAATGCACCTGGGCTTGTCATATTAGGTATCTGACACAAAAATGCTAACAGAGGATTAATTTTCTTCGTACGATTACAGGAACTTGGTGGGGTGCTCACCCAGGAGACCTTCTAAGGTTATACCAAACAACGATATTGTCAGTTCTTGAGTACGGCTGTTTCTGCTTTCGCTCCGCCGCGAACACGCACATTATAAAATTAGAGAGAATACAATATCGTTGTTTGCGTATTGCCTTGGGTTGCATGCAGTCGACCCATACGATGAGTCTTGAAGTGTTAGCGGGTATTCTTCCGTTGAAACATCGTTTTTGGAATCTCTCTTACCGGTTGCTAATTCGATGCACAGTTATGAACCCATTAGTAATTGAAAATTTCGAGAGGTTGGTCGACCCTCAATCTCAATCCAGATTTATGACTTTATATTTTGACTTTATGGCTCAAGATATTAATCCTTCTTCATACGATTCCTCCAATGTCGCACTTTTAGCTACTTCTACAGCTACTTCTTCTATTCTTCGACACCACCATGAAACAAGACATTTCTGGTATCCCGGATCAATTGCGACCCCAAGAGATCCCTAAGATTTTTTCCAATAAGTTTAAACATGTTAGTTATGATAAAAGGTTTTACACTGACGGATCTAATCTAGATGAGTCCACTGGCTTCGGTGTTTTCCACGAAAATTTTATCGCCTCCTACAAACTCGATGCTCCTGCTTCCGTGTACGTCGCAGAACTTGCTGCTATTCAGTACTCTCTTGGAATCATCGAAACCCTACCCATAGACCACTACTTCATCTTCACAGATAGTCTCAGTGCCATTGAGGCTCTGCGATCAATGAAGCCTGTGAAGCACACCCCGTATTTCCTGGGGAAAATACGGCGGTTTTTAAGTGCTTTAACAGATAAAAATTACCGGGTTACCTTAGCGTGGGTCCCTTCTCATTGCTCAATTCCGGGTAACGAAAAGGCTGACTCTTTAGCTAAGGTGGGTGCTATTGATGGCGATATTTATGAAAGACCAATTGCTTATGATGAATTTTATAGCATTTTGCGTCAGAGAACACTCAACAGTTGGCAATCATCATGGAACTCAGATGAACTGGGACGGTGGCTACATTCCATTTTTTCTAAGGTATCGACGAAAGCATGGTTCAAGGGGTTGGATGTAGGTCGGGACTTCATTCGCGTGATGTCCAGACTTATGTCCAATCACTATACGTTAAACACGCATCTCTTTCGTATAGGGCTTGTAGACAGTAATCACTGCGTTTGTGGCGATGGCTACCATGACATCGAGCATGCTGTTTGGTCGTGTACCGAATACTGTGGTGTTAGGTCTGAGCTTATAGATTCCCTTCGGGCCCGAGGAAAACAACTGAACGTACCCGTTAGAGACATTCTGGGAAGCGGTGATCTCCAGTACATGACACAGCTATACGTGTTCATAAAACACGCTGGTATTAAAATATGAAACTCTTCTATCTATTTGTTAGATTACCATTCCCGCTACACGCTAAAAGAAGATGATACACTAAGCTGGAGACACTCAAACGAAGACTTGGCATCTTTATGTTCACGCAGACACCTCAGTCCAAACTGTTCAAATAGAACATCACTGCTTAGCCATGTACAAATAAATAAATCGTATAACTCAATATAGTTAAAATCAAAATTGTAACTCCCCTCCTCTCACCTTAAATCCCCACTAGCTCGTAGTCGGCCGCGAGAATAAAGAAAAGGCCTCCCTCTTTTCCCTGCTAATTTAGAATTTAAAAAAAATGTACTTGGCTCAGTTAAACATAAATTGTATCGTGCCGTGTCAAATAAACTATTTAAAGACTAAACCCCTTTGATCTGTTGCCCTCCGATGAAACCGATTCTGACGATTCATCAGCGGGAACATCTTATGCCAATCCTGGGGAGTCTAGGAAGAGGAAAAATGTTTCTTCTCCTAAACTTCCCCGTAAAGGTCCTAAGATTTCCAAAAGTGTAATGAAAAGTACGAACAAACCAAACAGTGCTGCGGAAAAACCGAAGCAAACTCCTCCTGGGCTTGCAAATTTAAAGTCCCAGAAGGAGTTCCCAGCACTGCCAGGAACATCTAAAACCCCAGTTGTTCCTTTTGCACATCCAGTTGATGAAACAAACTCTGGATTAGTGAAATTTTCTGACATTGTGGACTGGATTTTTGAAAATTTCAATATACCCGATCCAATTAAAATTTTTCTTACAGCATTCCTCCCAACAGTTAGATCATTTTTGAAGCAGTTGACTGCCCAATGGCCCCTCCTTGCAGCGATTGTATCCTTCGATGCCTAATTCAACTGCGTATATGAAGGATTCTATCTCTGTTTTACAGTCGAATTGTAGAAGTATTTTACCAAAAATTGATTCGTTTAAAGTTTTGATAAATAGAAACAAATGCGATGCATTTTCCCTTTGTGAAACTTGGCTTACTTCAGATATTGATCTCAACTTCCATGATTTTAATATTATTCGCCTTGATCGAGACACCCCATATGGAGGAGTACTTTTAGGGATTAAAAAGTGCTATTCTTTCTATCGTATTAACCTCCCCTCGATTCCAGGCATCGAAGTTGTCGCATGTCAAATGACAATACAAGGTAAAGAGCTTTGTATTGCCTTAATATATATTCCTCCCAGAGCACAGGTTGGGCAACGGCTGCTCTTTGATTTAATAGAACTTCTTCCCTCGCCACGTTTGATTTTGGGAGACTTCAACTCTCATGGTGTGGCTTGGGGTTCCCCATACAATGATAACCGCTCCTCTTTAATCTATAACCTTTGCGATGACTTCGACATGACTATTTTAAACAACGGTGAAATGACACGTATCCTGCTTTGGATCTATCCTTATGTTCGACGTCGCTACGGTTGGATTACACATGGAAGGTAATCCTTGATCCTCACGGTAGCGACCATTTGCCTATTCTTATTTCAATTAATAACGGGTCGACTCGCATGCGACCAATTGACATTCCGTATGACCTCACACGGAATGTCGATTGGAAGTTATACGAGGAAATGATTTCAAAAGCGGTCGAGTCGATTCAACATCATCCACCACTTGAAGAATACAACCTCCTCGCGGGCTTGATAATCGACGCCGCGTTGCAAGCCCAAACGAAGAAATATCCCGGCGTAACGATCAAAGAACGGCCTCCCACTCCGTGGTGGGACCAAGAGTGCTCCGATGTCTACACGCAAAGATCCGACGCGTTTAAGGCCTACCAGAAGGGAGGTATACCTGGCGACTATATACGGTATTCGGAGCTTAATACCAAGCTTAAAAGTTTGGCTAAAGCAAAGAAACGCGGATATTGGCGTCGGTTCGTGAACGAGACGTCGAGGGAGACATCGATGAGCACTCTTTGGAACACAGCCCGAAGAATGCGGAATCGCGTAACGGTCAACGAAAGCGAGGAGTCTTCAAGTCGGTGGATATTCGATTTTGCCAGGAAAGTATGTCCGGACTCTGTTCCTGAGCAAAACATTGTTCGCGATGCGTCTCCGGGCCACGACGCGATAGAATCACCTTTTACGATGGCAGAATTTTCAGTTGCCCTCCTGTCCTGTAACAATAACGCACCTGGGTTAGATAGAATCAAATTCAACTTGTTGAAGAATCTACCCGGCAATGCCAAGAGGCGCTTGTTGAACTCGTTCAATAAGTTCCTGGAGCAAAACATTGTACCGCAGGATTGGAGGCAAGTGAAGGTGATCGCCATCCAAAAACCAGGGAAACCAGCTTCTGATCACAACTCTTATAGGCCGATTGCAATGCTATCCTGTATCCGGAAATTGATGGAAAAAATGTTACTCCGTCGTTTAGACCATTGGGTCGAATCAAATGGTCTACTATCAGATACTCAATTTGGCTTCCGCCGTGCCAAAGGGACGAATGATTGTCTTGCGTTGCTTTCAACAGATATTCAGCTGGCGTATGCTCGCAAAGAACAAATGGCGTCTGCGTTCTTGGACATTAAGGGGGCTTTTGATTCCGTTTCTATTGACATTCTTTCGGGTAAACTTCACCGACAAGGATTTTCTCCAATTTTGAACAATTTTTTGCACAATTTGTTGTCCGAAAAGCACATGCATTTTACGCACGGCGATTTGGCAACTTTTCGCATTAGCTACATGGGTCTTCCCCAGGGCTCATGTTTAAGCCCCCTTCTTTACAACTTTTATGTAAATGACATCGACGAATGTCTGGCAAATTCATGCACGATAAGACAACTTGCAGACGACAGTGTAATCTCTGTTACAGGAGCCAAAGCTGCCGATTTGCAAGGACCATTGCAAGATACCTTGGACAATTTGTCTGCTTGGGCTTTACAGCTAGGTATCGAATTCTCTCCGGAGAAGACTGAGATAGTAGTTTTTTCTAGGAAGCATGAACCTGCTCAGCTTCAAACACAATTAATGGGTAAAACGATTTCTCAGGTTTTGGTACACAAATATCTTGGTGTCTGGTTTGACTCTAAAAGCACCTGGGGTTGTCACGTGAGGTATCTGATGAAAAAATGTCAACAAAGAGTGAATTTTCTTCGTACAATAACCGGACAATGGTGGGGAGCCCACCCAGGAGACCTTATAAGGCTTTACCAAACAACGATACTGTCTGTTATTGAGTACGGGTGTTTCTGCTTCCGCTCCGCAGCAAACACACATTTGATCAAACTGGAGCGAATACAATATCGTTGTTTGCGTATCGCCTTGGGTTGCATGCAGTCGACCCATACGATGAGTTTGGAGGTCCTAGCTGGAGTACTACCATTGAAAAACCGCTTCTGGAGCCTGTCTCCTCGTATTCTTATCAAATGTGAGGTCTTGAACCGTCCCGTGATTGAAAATTTTGAAAGGTTAATCGAACTTAATTCTCAAACCCGTTTTATGACATTGTATTTCAATCACATGTCCCAAAACATTAACCCTTCTTCGAATATTCCAAATCGTGTCGACTTATCAAATACTTCTGATTCTACTGTGTTTTTCGATACATCCATGATAGAAGAAACTCGTGGAATCCCGGATCATTTACGCGTGCAGCAGATCCCTAAAATTTTTTCCAATAAATATCGAAACATCAACTGCGACAATATGTACTACACTGACGGATCACTTCTTGATGGGTCCACTGGCTTTGGTATCTTCAATAACAATTTAACCGTCTCCCATAAGCTCGATAATCCTACTTCTGTTTACGTCGCAGAATTAGCTGCAATTCAGTACACCCTAGGGATTATCGAAAAAATGCCCACGGACCATTATTTCATCTTTACGGACAGTCTCAGTTCCATTGAGGCTCTCCGATCGATGAAAGATGTTAAGCACTCTCCGTATTTCCTGGGGAAAATACGGGAACATCTGAGTGCTTTATCCGAAAAATCTACTCAGATTACCTTAGCGTGGGTCCCTTCTCACTGCTCGATACCGGGTAATGAGAAAGCGGACTCTTTGGCTAAGGTGGGCGCAACAAACGGTGATATTTATGTAAGACCAATTGCCTTTAATGAATTTTTCGCATTTGTACGTCAGAATACGATCATCAGTTGGCAAAATTCTTGGACCAAGGGGGAACTGGGAAGGTGGTTACATTCCATAATCCCCAAGGTAACGACGAACCCGTGGTTCAAGGGGTTGGACGTAGGTCGGGATTTCATTTGCGTGATGTCCCGGCTTATGTCCAATCACTATAGATTTGACGCGCATCTCCGTCGTGTTGGGCTCGGGGAGAGTCGTATCTGTGCCTGTGGTGAAGGTTATCACGACTTAGAGCACGTTGTTTGGTCATGCCCTGTACACCGTGACGCCAGGTCTAGATTAATCGCTTCCCTGCAGGCCGAAGGTAGGCAGCCGGCTGTTCCTGTTCGTAATGTCTTGGCGAGCCGTGACCTATCCTACATGTCCCTTATATACGTTTTCCTGAAATCCATCCACGCCCCAGTTTAGTCCTATCCCCTTCCGCCTACATCCAACCAAACGACAAGAACACGTTAAGACCCCGGATCCGGAAACAGCAATCAGACCCACACGATACTCTCAGGTCCCGAGGGAGACAACCCAATATGCCAGTCCGTAATATCTTGGCCCAGCAGCGGAACAAATTCAATATGCTGCTTACCTATGGCAATGAAAACCATCAAACAGCAAACCTGTGCTTTTAATGCAAAATATTCTAGCCTTAAGTTAGATTTAGTTTCAGCTCGTAGTCGGCAGCGAGGATAAAAAATTTGCTTTTAGTTATTAAGATACTTTAGAAAGTAAGCTACCAGATATAATTGGCGCCGTTAAACATTGAATTGTATTTGTGCCGTGTCAAATAAACTATAGATGAAGAAAAAAAAACTGGATGTGCAAAAGAAACAACTGGGGTTTTAGATGTTCCTAGCAGTGCTGGGAACTCCTTCTGGGACTTTAAATTTGCAAGCCCAGGAGGAGTTTGCTTCGGTTTTTCCGCAGCACTGTTTGGTTTGCTTGTAACTTTCATTACACTTTGAGAAATCTTAGGACCTTTTCTGGGAAGTTTAGGAGAGGAAATATTTTTCCTCTTTCTAGACTCCCCAGGATTGGCGTAAGATGTTCCCGCTGGTGAATCGTCAGAATCGGTTTCATCAGAGGACAACAGATCATAAGGGTTTGATGTAATGGGAGAAGTGGTAACGGTCTTCTTCAGCATCTCAGCGTAAGAACGCTTCGAACGCTCTTTGAGAGACCTCTTTATTTCATCCCTGCGCTGCATGTACACCGCACATGTCGAGAGCTCATGCTGGCTCTCCCCACAGTGAATGCATTTTTCAGCATTTTTACTGCAGGAATCATCCGCATGATTCTCCCCACACTTGCCACAACGTGCCTTATTGCAGCAGTAGGCGGCGGTGTGGCCTAACCGCTTACAATTCAGGCAGTTCATGACGCGAGGCACAGGGAGACGAACCCGGTGGATCGAGACGTGGCTTGGTAGCGCTGACCCGGTGAACGTAACTCGAAACGAGTCTGACGGGGTGTATACTGTTTTGCCACTGATGATCGATGCTGACCGCAATTGCTTGCAGTCGAGCACCTTTACATCGGGACAGGTTTTGTTTTTAAAGCACCCTCGACGGACAGACTCGAATCGGTTATGACACCGTCGATCTCCACGTCTCGTGCGGGTATGTAAACGCGATACTCGCGTGTGAAGAGCTCAGAGCAAGCTATATCGTTGGCCTCTTTCAGGTTACTGACCACGACACGGAGCTTGTTAGGCCGGACCTTGGAAATTTCGGTCACGCCCTTGTACTCCTTCGTCAGGTCTTTAGAAATCTGCAAGAGGTTCACCTGTTTCGATTTCGGTCCCGCCTTTGGCCGAAAATAGACAGTATAGCTGCCCTGGGCTCCGTCTGGGTAAAGCCTGGGGCGAGGGGGGACTGAAGAATGAACAGGGGAGGGGGTAACAGAAGGGTCAGGGTCAGAGGGGTTCGGGGATGGTGGCGCGGGAGGCGAGGGATCTACATCCATCCCGCTAAGTCTAGCGCACTAGCGCCGACAAGAGCACGTACCTCTTTACTTCTCCCTTCCAGTAAGGTTGGTTGTCCGATCGTTCGAAGTTGCAGCCGTTACAGCCAGCAGCACCAATACAGCAGCACCAAACAGCCACCAGCAGCGAGCCAAGTGTGAGATCACTCCACACAGCGATACAACTCACTGTCAACTGATGGCTTCTTCTTTTTCCTCTTCTGTGTCTCGTCCACTGCTGTAGCACAATTCAGCCAGCAGCCAAATCGGCTTACCCACCAGCTGGTAGTCACGATGCGAAACAGTTGCACAAAAGCGCGACCTTGAACCCGGATTTATTTCACTCGACCAGGCAAACAATGCCAACACTTGTTCACACGTCTTTTGTTTTATATTCTATCGGAGCGATCACCGATCACACGTCCGATACTGATGCGTGTTCGGCACAGAATGAAATTGGTTATTGTTGTCCATCATGTGGTTATGCTGTCATTATCGTTTGAAATCTGATGTAACATTTGCCAGATTTATTCCCAATTTTATAGAGTGTACCCCAGTATAGAAAACAAAGACGCAGTCCCACGTCAAAAGTTTTTTCGTCTTTCAAAACAACTAAACTTAATTGAACGATCATTTCAAATGTTTAGACTACCCACGGGTACTCTAGATACAAATTGCCACATAAACTCGTTTCCTAGTACACCATACAGTTTTAAACTAGGCGTCTCCATCGAATAAACATTGCAAGGAGGCGCACGTTTGACATTCGCGTTGGAGTTGCTAGGGTAACCGAAATTCCCAGAGGCGGTTGAAAAGCCATAATCCTTTATTTTTTCCAGTTTGAACATCAGAGCTACACCTGTGTTGACCAATGCACAGTGGTACAGTGAGACATTTTAGGCGGACATGTTATTCCTGCGAATAAAAAGGTTATTTTTTTATTTCGCCGATTTCTGAACCACCCTAATTTTCAATTGCACATGAATAAAGAACTAACGGTCGGCTAGCTTTTCCACACGGTTGTGATATCGGGTTCGATTCCTGATCGAGTCGAGGATCTTTTCGAGCTGGAAATTTTCTGGACTCAGCACTGGGGCACGGTGTTGAACTTATCCTACACATGCAAAATGTGCCAGACATTTTTTCAGTATGATTTTCAGGGTAAAACCTGCATTGAGAAGTATAATTCAGAACTAGGTAGCGCGGCGTAGGTGGTAGAATGAAAGAATTCGAAAAGAGGGTCGGACTATGCTACACACGATCCTCTCACATGTGGAGGATTTGTGCCTCATTCCTCCTGCCTGGGTTTGTGTTCATTCCTCCCGCCAAATACAAATTACAATCGGCCCTTCTTAGGGTCGGAAACACGTTCTTGAAGCAATTTTTAGTTTTCTCATATTGCAGCCTATAGAATGTGTGACCGCAGTTCTGTATTAATTCCATTTTTGTTTACCACAAAATGTGCTCATATTTTAACTATAGAACTAGTTTGAATTGTGTAAACAAGAAATCTATGATTGGACCATTAGTATTAGTAGATTTACTGTAATACTGGTTAAACCGCCAGTTTCAAGCAAACGACACAACTTAAGAAAATCGTTTAATAATTACATTAAAAGAAATGCCCAAAACATAAATAACAAGTTTAAAAACCTAACTCTTTTTATCACTGTTAGCAATCTTTTGACGATAACTACTAACTGCGAAAAATAATAACTACTAAACAATTTTGAGGCGCCAAACAGTGTCATGAAAAGTTTGTTTAATTTATTATCATTTTCGATTGCCATTTGCTATGACTCCAGTTCTCTCATTGTTTCTTCACACACTGCAAGTAAGCAAACAACACATTTTATAACATACGTGAACACACACCGTGACCAAACGACTGAAAGTAAATACGCCAGATCCGGACAGAATCACTAACATGTCTCAATCCCGTCCGTGCTTTTAACCACGGCAAGGCTAATCGCCTCACGACGCTTCTCGTTTATTAAATCATCGGCCTAACATATCCGGGCATGTTGTGGAAGGCCACGATCGAATGAGCAGCTCTCCTTGCTGCGGGTCGAGTCAGTTTCAAGTAAACCATTCTATTGCTTACAATCGTAACTAAATTTCTGCATGCCATTTTTGTACGTGACTACTGAGAGTCATATTTCTGGTGGACGCGTCGTTATGCACTCGACCGAGAAAAACATCAACAAAGGGGAAGTGATTGGGTGGCCTTGTTCTCAGCTTTGATTGATCGAACTATGCGTTGAACAATGCTCTACATTTTGTGATAGTACAAAAGCTAGCGTGGCATAATCACAATTTTCCGGATTTTGCCAGACGTTTAGCTGATTTTCCAATCGTTTGCAGCTTTACATCATTGAAATATGAATATTTTTGGAAATGTTGGGATTCCATCAAAAGAATCTTTGATGTTTTGTTATTGGACTACATATGTGTTATTCCGAAATTTGAGTGTTGTCACATGAAATTTTGGCTATACTGAATTTGTATCTCAAATATCTAATTCTATATTTTGCAGCTGCAAAACACATCAACAAATGAAGTCCTGTTCCCAGATCAATCCGAACAGACTACAAACACTCCGTTAACTTTTCTTCATCGATTTTAATCCACTTTCCGATGGCCGCGTTCCACGGTTAGCCAGCACTGCAGCATCGACTATTGACGGCCCGATGCCGAGTATTTCCACGGTGCAGTGAATAAAACATCCAGAGTCAACTGTTGTCTGTTCTTGCTATTGGATGCACTGCACAGCGTGTGCGCTGAATAATGCAGCTAGCACAACAGTAATGAAAATTGAATTTAATTAAAAGTTCTTCCTCTTCATGGGCTGCGAGGAGAGCGGGGGTTTCCTTTTCATGGACTGTAAAAATAACGGTAATGAATGACAGAAGAAGTTAGCGCGCGGAACATCCGAATCAGCCAGCCATTGCAAAATGTACAGTTCCGCCTCCGGTGGCACATCGCATCTGTTCGTTATTCCAACGGTCACGGGAGACACACCAAGGATCGATAGGAGTGAAAGAAGGCAAACGGGAACCACAAGCAGTATGCACACCGTAATTGGATTGATGAAGCATTAATTAATTTCTTGATCATTGTTCCAGTTCATCACTTTTTTTTGCTAGTATAATTTCGTTCGTCTTCGGATAGCGCAGATGCCGTGAGCAATGGCGCTGGCAATTGGCTTGGACTGATTGGAAATGACGGCTCTTTGGTGGCACATTGTAGGACCGTGTTGAATTCATGTCGCAAATGTCGGACAATTAAGCTTAATCACTATAAACTATGGCTGATGAAAAGTATTGCATGTTCGCAATTTCAGTAAACCGACTCATTTCCGCTAACAAACAGATCGAGTATGCATATGCTTTCATAGAGTTCAGTGGCAAAAAAAGTAAAATGAATGGCCAAAAACATCACTCCGGCTTAGATGTATGACATAAGCGTTTCTGGCACGAAGGAAACATTACTCAAATATAAAAAAGACGTTCTCACAACCATTATCCGGCTTGGCTGGATGTGAGAAACCCCCGAATCCGCTATGTACCGCATGGCCCCACACGGAACAACTTCATCTATATCACAGCGTGCAATTCCGCCTGAGGTCCAGGCCGTTCCCAAAAGGCGTGAGTCTCCGGGTGCGGGATGATAGCGATATAAATATCCAAACGTCTATTTGTTCATACACGCTAGCATACATAGACAAACACATGCCATAGTTGACGACGACGCTCGATTCGCACAGTATGTTTACGTGTTTATTCAATCGATTCGGCTCTTGCTTACCCCCTCACCACCCACACCCAGCCGTGGCCTCGGAAGAAAAGCAGTGCAGGATAAACACACCTACGGCACTTTGTTTCTGTGAGCCAGTCTATGACAGTAGTGTATACACACACATACACACACGCACACACACAACATGACGATAGCATGCATGATGCAAGAAGTACGATATTTGAGTTTCTAGGACATCGCTGAATGAAAAAAGTAGGTGCCATTAGGGGGCATAACACGTGTCGGATGAAAACACTTTTCCGATGCTGACTGCTGATGACGAAGATTTGTAACGATGTCAGCTCCGATGTTAGTCGGAGATAAGCAAACGAGGAGACAGGGAAAAGTAGGGGTTGGAAATTGCACAATCATGCCGTTGTGCTTCAACTCTGGTCACGTAAATATTTATAGTGATGGACCAAGTCCTGGATAGCCAGAAATTGGGAAGCCAAAAGACAACTGGGTAATATTATGAATTAAAAATCAAAATTCATAACATTCAAAATTCCAAAATCTTAATTTAAAATTCGATAAAATGAAAGACAAAAATTAAAAGACACTCAAGAAAAATAAAACCCTAAGCTCAGACATCAAAAGTCCTAAACCAAAAATTAACATGAGAATCAAAATATCAAGAAACAAAAATTGAGACCTAACTAAAAAACGCTTCAGAACATCTCAGCTGTGTAACAAAAAAACAAAAGCAAACAAAGGATCAACCGATAATCGCACAATGGAAAATAATTTGATATAGCATATCAGATGTCACTTGCGTGCGGCCGTGTCAGATGCCAGAGTTCATCTGTACCCTTGCCAACGCACTGCTAGCTCCCTGATCCATACCATTGATTAACGTATTTAGATCGAATTCGATACCGGGGATAGCTTGGAGATATATATTATTGTTTTTGCGCTCCGCCGGGGATCACCTTTGTCATTTTTCCGGTAGTCTACCAACACCGGCTTTCGATTGCTGACAGCCGCTCAAGCTTCCGATTCCGATTTGGGTACCGGAAGGAAAGTCGTTATTTTTCCAACTCACCGATTTATCTAAATTGTGAAATGAAACAGGCTGGTGTAAATCAATCGGCCCAACATCAACACACCTTTCACTGGTTGTCGAGTTCCCCTCGATGTCATTTTCAGATGAAACCCTAGTACTTTGTTTCGAATTTGATATGATAGCAGTAGTGTAATATTTTTATTTTCGAACTCAGTAGTAGGTATGCTAATGCCAGAAACAGAAGTATAGAGTAATATTATCCATGTTTAATGTATCTGCCAAAGAAAAACATAAACATCGTTATATTATCTTCCTGTGAACGAATGAGAATTTATTCAATTGAGAAAGTAAACATACACCGGCTTGATATGGTACCGAAAGACTTCAAATCCCGTCCTACATGTGGACCCCGGGAAGAAGGTCGCAATTGAACAGACGACGCAACAGAACAGGCTGCTTTCTCCGGGAACAGAAACCCAACATGACAACTGATCAGCGAGGGAAATTTATGTTTCCCCGTATAGTACAATGCACAATGGTCCAGAAACCGGGGGAAATTTGGGTCTAGAGCTCTATAGCAACATTTGAGAGAAAAACTTTCTTCTAAAAAGTTGTTACATATGATAAAGCGCTCATTGAAAAATTATCAAAAATTAGGGTGACCAACATTTTCGATGCAATCAAGTATCTAACTTTTTTATCTTTGTAGATAGAAAAAAAATTTGTTCTACAATGTTATAGCTCCATTAATTTAAAGTAACTTTGTAAAATAAAATTTTTCTCTATCTTTGAAAACAACCGATTTATATTGAAAAAACGTATTTTATGCTCTAACTTTTTTATTTCAAATTTCATCTCAAAACTGTCTTTTAACGACTTTTAGAGCTTTTTGAAAGAAACAATTTGCAATGCTGACATCGTAAATATCTCAATTTTACTCAAAGTTATTAATATTTTTCATCAAAAAATATGTGTTTTTCATTTGTATGTCATTCATTTTGGGGCAAACATAAAAAATATCTCTTGGTCTCATTTTGAAGGGCATACTTGACTCTGTAAATGGAAGAACTTTTAGAGATATGTTATTTTTTAAATTTAAATGAATTCAATTCAAAAACAAGACGTAAATTTCAATAATTTTATACATTATGCATATAAAACCACCCAGATTTAGTGTTTGGTATTTTTTCTTATAACTAGACGTAATTACCTTTAATTTGACCCAAAAAGATCGAAAATCGATCAACTGGTTCAAAAGTTCTGAATTTTTTTAAATAAAATACATCGAATATAACCGTTTTTATGGTCACCCTATTTCGGAGCTGGTCCCCTTAACAACCCAACGAAACAATACGGGTTTGATTATTTTCAACATAGATGCATCCCTGCGATTTTGAGCACAGTTGAAGCACTTTGCGTGACCAACTTCGAAATAGAGTGACCATAAAGAACGACTGTGTTCGATGTATTTAATTTTTAAAAATTCATAACTTTTGAACCAGTTGATCGATTTTCGATCTTTTTGGGTCAAATTAAAGGTAATTACGTCTAGTTATGAGGAAAAATACCAAAAACTAAATCTGGGTGCTTTTATATGCATAATGTATAAAATTATTGAAATTTACATCTTGTTTTTGAATTGAATTTACTAAAATTAAAAAAATAACATATCTCTAAAAGTTCCTCCATTTTTAGAGTCAAGTATGCCCTTCAAAATGAGACCAAGAGATATTTTTTATGTTTGCCCCAAAATGAATGACATACAAATGAAAAACGCGTATTTTTTTATGAAAAATATTAAAAACTTTGAGTAAAATTAAGATATTCACGATGTCAGCGTTGAAAATTGTTTCTCTTAAAAAGCTCTAAAAGTCGTTAAAAGACAGTTTTGAGATGAAACTTGAAATAAAAAAGTTAGAGCGTAAAATATGTTTTTTCAATATAAATCGGTTGTTTTCAAAGATAGGTAAAAACTTTATTTTACAAAGTTACTTTAAATTAATGGAGCTATAACATTGTAGAACAATTTTTTCTACAAAGATAAAAAAGTTAGATACTTGATTGCATCGAAAATGTTGGTCACCCTAACTTTTGATAATTTTTCAATGAGCGCTTTATCATATGTAACAACTTTGTAGAAAAAAGTTTTTCTCTAAAATGTTGCTATAGAGCTCTAAACCCAAATTTCCCCCTAAATTCGGTTTCTGGACCATTGTGCAATGGTCCCGGCGCGGAGACGGTCGAGAGGAGAAAATTACACGAACGAACCGCGTCTGTCGCGTTGTCAAGCTTCGTCCGGGAAACAACACAATTTCCAATTTCCATTCAACCGCCCAGTAGGGACATTAAAATGAAAAAGAAGACACAATGGTAAATATTTGATGATAAATCGGTTTTATTGAGTTCTAACGTGCATCAAAATGTAGACAATCTTGGGTATATTTTGATTGATGTTCAATGTTTAGCTTAGAATTGTTACGATGATTGCCTGAATGAAAAAATCTCATGTAATCATGCTGTGCAGTATTTTTCAAGCATTATTCTCAATTAAAAACTTGTAAATTCATTCATACCTACTTACACCACCGTTGATAGGGTATTTTACTCAACAACCGTTAGTGAGTTGATGTTTTTAATTCAAAAGCTTCATTCAGACTTGATTCTGACATATAATCGTAGAAAGATACTACGTTTGGATAGGGCAATTCCTGAGCATGTAATCAGGATGGAGAAAAATAAAAACAGTAATAAGAGAGTTGCCATACTCGACAGTCACACATTTGAACTTGTGAATAAAATGAAATGGGGCAGAGGTTGCGAGAAGGGGCAAGTACATTGCCCAGGATAGAGTTACATTTTCTGCATCTATTAAAAAGTTCTATACGTGTACCCGCGGGCCTCTCTGAATGGAAACTAATTACATTTTTTACTTGACAGAATTTAATTACAGACGAGTTTAAACTACAAATTAGAGGCAAAAAATATTTCGAAGTTGTCAAGTGTTTCGGCTGAATATTCGTCGGCGAGTTTTGCAGTGAAACGTTTGTGCTTCCACGTAAATTAGGGCGTCCCAGAATTGCATCAAGTCTGGAATCCTGGAGGCTCACATAGAAATGCAATTTATTATTGTACAGTAACTAACGAATAACTCACATTATTTTAAAGCAAGTAGATTGCTTTGTTTGCTTTACATCTGGAAAATAAAAAAAACACGAGGGAGGTGTGCAAAGTCACGACCGCAAGGTTGTCGTAGAACTACAAAAAATATTTTGTTACATTACTTGTATTGAATATGTTCAAATATTTGTGCAAAAAGGAGTTGAAGTGCTACCGGATTTGAGTTTGAACATATAAATACAACATCCCTGAAGAGGAACAGAACAAAACTATGCGGCGCAAACAAGTTTCAACAGTTAGAGTGTGCATGCAGATAGAGAAAATTAACATTTAATTATAGCACAAAACAAGAAAATATTACATTTTCAATAACTTATTTGTTGTCCTCAAAAGGACAATTGTTGTTCAATTTGATATCGGATATGTTTATCGCATCTCTGTGCTACCCCGATAGTAGGGATTAAGGCACGTGGACAACACAGTGAAAAGCTAGTCTTACACTGAAAACAGATTAATTGCCAACATTCACAAAAAAAGGTGCCGAGCTTTTCACTGGAGAAAGTGTTGGCCAATGCACCTACCGTTGATGCTGCCGTTGTCGTACAAAGGCAACTTTTTACTAAGGTAAGTCCTTCCGCTGAGACTGGCTCCACTTCACCACTAATACTACTGGTATCCGCTGCAGCTAACACTGCTGTTACCCGAAGATATTACCTCTTCAATTAGGTACCATGGAACGGGGTGAAATTGATCAATTTTTAAATAACAATTTCCAATTAACTAGCTTCATGTACTTTTCCCCCGAAATAGTATACTGTCAGGTTTTTTATACGCGGTTTTTTATACGCGGTTTTTTACGAGGTTTTTTTAACGCGGATTTTTGAATTAACGCGGTTTTTTTACGCGGATTTATGAATTAACGCGGTTTTTTTTACGCGATACCGCGCTAATTCAAAAAAATTTTCACGAATTTCCGAAGTAACGTGGGTTTGGAACCAGAAATGTTTAAGTGTTTATCTAGTGAAAGACATAGTCCAAAAAATACTCTCCGCCCACCGAAAGATCCGGAATGACCGTCAAAGAGGACAATTAAATACTGTTTTAAATACTGGTTCTAGGGTGTCTCGGGTTTTTTCTAGAGCCCTTCTTGCTGGACTACTCTACGCGGATTTAAAAAAAAACGTGGTTTTTTTTACGCGGATTTTTGAATTAGCGCGGTTTTTTGAATTAGCGCGGTTTTTTTAACGCGGATTTTCGAATTACCGCGGTTTTTTTTTACGAGGTACGTATCCCCCGCGTAAAAAAAACCTGACTGTAATTTTAAAACAAGTACTGGTATGTGCTCCAGTAAACCTCTATGGCTATTGGTGAAATTTCTATCGTCTAATTCATTAAATAAATTCGATAATTCTATAAGGTACTATGAGGTAAATTGGGGTGAAATTGATCACCATTGAAATCCATACATTCTTTTGGCAATGTGCTTTTTTGTCGATATGCTAAAGATAAATGATGATTTCTATACTGAAAAATATCATTTACAGCTAGTTTGGAAACGAAAATAACGATATTTCAGGTTCACGGTTGGTTCACGAGCTGCTTGTTGCTAAATTTGCTCTTATTTGATTTCAATTCGGTTTGTTGCAAAAGCTCAAAAAATAGCTCTGAAATTAAAATCTTTATGGTTTCCTGCGAATTCATCAGTGTTTCTTTAATGGTATGGAATGATCATTGTTGAAAATTACATTTTTTGAACTTTTATCATACTTTACTCACTTCTCCAAATTTAACGTAATTAACCCTCAACTAAGATTACTTTAAGTAAATTCAATACGTTTTTTTGTTATTTGGAAACTTGTTTGATCAAGTTTAACTGAGTTTTGACTGAGTTAGAAATTTTTTTCGAAAATATGAACAATTGCACTGGGCATGCAAGGGTTAACTTTTACAGGTATGTGAATCATGCAAAAGTTGCGTTTAAGGACACGTTAACATTGCCTAGTGTTGTAAGAGCAATATCTTTTGATTAGTATTTTTTATCATGAATTTTCAGGTGATCAATTTCACCCCACTGATCAATTTCACCCCATTCCACGGTATTTAATTCGTCCTCAAAAGGACAATTTGTTGTTTAATTTAATATCGGATAAAATTCCGATCGCATCTCTGTGCTATCCCCGCCAGTGGGAATAAACCATTCTTCGGATACGTTCAGAACGTTTGCGTGTTGTCAAAATGAAGCAACTTTTCATTGGACGAGGCCAGCTAATGTATCTACTACCTATGCTGCCCGCTACCGCACAAAGGCAGCTTTTTACTTGAAGAAGTGCCGCTGCACCAGCTGGCCCTGCCACTGTCCCTGCTTATATCCGCTGCTGCTACTAAACAAGGACTGTCGTAGTCGCTGTCCAGAATTAATATGACTAGTTAAGGCTAAAGCAGGCTCTTATATAGGCCAATTAGTACGTTCCTGATTGACCTTGCTTCCCGTGCTTGGGAAAATGAGCATTAAGTGACTTATTATTGGTCGCATTTTGCGTTTCAACAACATTTTCTGAGGCGAAAAATCTCTGGGATCACGCCTTCCATCGCATGAGGAAGTAAAGCCGTTGGCGCCGGTCCGTTAATAAACGGGTCGTGAGTTAGGGTCCTGGGTGTGGAGTCGCCTCCCTGGGCGTCGGTGATTGGCCACAACAGTGGCGGAACTAGACCGACGGAAAATAAGCGAGATTAAAAAAAAAGGCTTTATAGTTTTCAATAGTACAAAAGTTCGGATAATCAAACTACAGTTTTCTGCATTTGAGCGGATGCATAGAAATTTTTTTAATCGTCTGCTGCAAGAATGAAGGAAATCTATTGAAAATTACCGATTTAATAAGATTTGAAATATGACATATTTTTAACTTTTTCCGTTTTTAGATTTTCATTTTCTTCCTTAGAGACGTAGTTCTATGTCTAAAACATAAATTCAGCCCGTCACGCATGTTTACTTTTGGAATGCTATCGAATTTATCTCATCAGTGCGTACCGCGGCGGACTTCTGTGTATTCTCACTAGAGTGTTTCACCACTCTAGTTTTGCTCAGCTGTGGTATAAACGGCAAGTGTATTATTTTTTCTGCGAGCGGTAGAAACACAGCACAAAGCAGAGTAAAAAAAATATGAAAAAATATTTTTACACCCATGAGTTACATTCTAAAAGGGCGTATGCCTTTTGGCATAGGTTTTATTCGAAGCATTGTAGCCCAGAAACCGTTGGTTGTATAGAAAAACTGTCTGAGACTTAAAAATAAAGATTAAATTTCAATTTAAAAATAAGAGTTGATTTTTTTTATTTTTTTTTTAAATAAACTTGACGTTAATACGCAACTTTTAAAAAAAAGTCCAGGATGGAGAAATGAAAAATATTTTTTTCATGGAGGATTAATTTTTTTATAAAAATTCTAATTCAAACATTTTTCAAAATATTTGTATTCTCATGATTTTAAAGGATGCAGAGAGTCATTTTGAATCAAAAAGCTCTTTGTGGTTAACATTCTGAAGGCATCGGTTTTCGAGTTATTTTGAATTTAAGCTCGAAATTTTGATAACTTTTAATAGGTGTTTCTATAGGCAAAAGATGCTAATTTGTGCTATTTGTTTAATTAAACACGACTTATTTTTGAGAAGCTATTAAAAAATGCTATTTTGGGAAGGTATTGATGATAACAAATATTTTTAGGGTCAGAACAGCAAAGTTGTAGATAATAATTTTGTCTTCCCGGAAAAAACATACACTCTAAAAAAATATTTTTTTTGTGAAAAAAAGATCAAATAACAACTAAAAATAATTTATCTTAAAAAGCTCATATTTTAAAGATCTAATTTTTTTTTTATAAAAACTACAAAAGATTTCTTAAACAATGAAACCGGTCCGATCATGGAGAAATCAGGAAAAAAAAAATTTCCTTCAAAAAATTATTCTTTTTTTTCTTGATTTCTCAAAAAAAAGTTTTGTTCCAAAAAATAAAACAAATAACACAAAATGGCATCTTTTGCCTATAGTAACGTCTTTGAAAAGTTAAAGCCAAATCAAAAATGACAATTTTAAAAAAAATATTAAAACTGGGACATTTTTTGTGGCACTGCTCTGCTTGGTTAGCGTTGAATATTCGCTCTGCTGTTTTCACATATTGAGGAGAATAACAAACTTGTTGAGAATCAAGAAAATTCTAACGATGTAATATGTTTCGTACCGCAATTTCAAATTATGAAGCTTTTAATGACCAGTTTCCTAAACACATGCGTTTTTCTGGTATCTGCATTTGCTAAATTTGTGTTGCTTGTATGTATGTAACTTTGCCAGTTTTTTTTTTGACGTAGGACTACGTCTTTGTTTTCTATACTAGATTACACTTTGTGAAATTGAAAATGAAACTAGCAAATGTTGCGTCAGATTTCAAACGATTATAGCGAGCGAACGACTTTATGCATTTTAGTCATTTATATGTCGGTGGATCGACAAAATGTGTAACAATTTTTTGATATAATGTTTAACATTGTTGCTTTACTGCTTAATGGTGGAAAAAGGTGAAAAGTACCAAGGTCGAGCTTTCCCATGCATTTCCCTCGTTATTGGCTTGCTTCCCGAGCACAGATAACAATAACATGGACGAAATAAATTCCACTGGCTACATACTTTGACTCAACAAAGTGTTTTGATTTGTTTGTTTTTCTCTAAGCTGTGTGGCCACGCCCTAATGGCAAAAATCTACTCTGAATTAGATACAAAAGACTGCGTGTAGAAAATTCAGCTTCAGTCTAGTTCGTCACACAACAGCGAGTGGAGTATACCTCTTAGAGGTACGCGACATTGAGAAACGAGAGCTGCATACGAGTCAACTTTCAGGCTGTGCGGAGCGTGTTACCTTAATTTTTCATACGGCAGCAACAGTTACCATCGTACGCTGCAGGATATTTTGCTGGCACAGCTACTGTAGGGCACAGCGGAGAGCAAATTTTGTGCGCGGCCAACAAAATATTCAATACTACCGGTGGTGGTGCGATCATCAGCGTTCTGTAGCACGAATTTCATGCTGAAGATTATGGAATCGGTTCTTTTCAGAACTATAGATGCTTGAAGATAAGAGTTATGAGAACTTTTATAACTACTACTAGGGTAAAATTTTCATGTATTCATGCATCGTTAGTTTTACAATAACGACCATCAAATATAAACGGTAGTGTTGCCTATAAACAGTTTATCGCAGCATATAATATATACATTTAGTCCTTCGTCACCATTTCATGCAACCCCCAGGGCTGTATACCTTGTAGTATTATTCAATTGGTAACACTTGCGTCAATGAGTAAAAGAGAATTGATATAACCGCTATTTCTCTGCGCGTCTGCGTCGATTGAAGTGAGGTTTGCATCGGTTGGAGTGAGGATTGCTCATCTATGGGGCTTCGAAGTGTAGTTTCACGGTGACCGTTGAGTCAGATCGTAGTAAATTTCGTTCGGTCGATGAATATTGTGAATAAACTAATGACTACGCGATGTGTTTGAAAGAACCGCATCCGCTGTAGTGTGTTTGACTTCAAGAAGATATTCGGACTTAGTAATAGATGAAAATTGAAATACTTGAATACTTTGGGTGGTGAAGGGTTTTTCCGCATGCGTCCTTCACATAAGATCGCATTGTTTGACAAGAAACGGGACAAAATAACACAAACCTCAAATTCCGTCGCAGTCGTGGAGATGCAGAGGTTAACTCGGTCCCCGACAACAACGACTGTTACACTCCCTTCCTTACCCTATCGATCGTAAGGACGTGGCTGGCTTCGTTATTGATCTATACAAAGCGGTAGCTACTGAATTGTTGTACACTGAAGATGGCAAACTGATCCCAAGTAGCCAGTAGTTCTTTGTGCAACTTCACTAGTCAACTACGAAATGTGCGATCGTCAAGCTCAAAGCTCAAGCTCAAACTCAAGATCCTTAAAACATGCGTTTTTTGAGATACTTCGAAATTATATCTGGAAAAATAGGGCTCTCTTCTAAAAATATCTATGGGTCAACATTTTGTTACGTGAATTCGAAATACAAGATTTGTGAAAATTATTTTTGTTTTGCTAACTGTAATGGAAATCATATGGCAAACTTCCACCTGTTCGGTTGCATATTATCCCTTCTCGCATAATTGGAAAATTTTTTCGCCTCTATACTAACTGTAATGCTGGTAAATTCAGGCAGATCGAAAAAGACCGTTGATATGAGCAAGACGAATATCGCGATATACAAAAAATGGTGGATAATGAAGACGGCGTTGCTACGAGAAAACGTTCCCAGTTGGTCTCGAAGTGCGATATTATCTCAACAAGCCAGTCGTCGTAGGTTCGAATCTCGGCCCGGTGGAGACTTTAGTTATCAGAAGGATTATAGCGCTAGCCCCGCATTTGTAATGTACTGAACTGAACCGTTGACTAATAAGTGTATAATAAACAGAAGGTAGAGTTTATGAATCGGAAAGTAGTACCAAGGCTTTGTTTTTTTTTTTTGACCCAGAGACCGAAAATTGCCCCAGGATGTCATTTTTAAATCCAAGATTGCGGCTTCCGGTGATAAATGAATCCTGAGATGTGGAATCTCGGTCAAAGAATTCACTATCCGCTTACAACTGCAAAATATGCCAGGAACCACTGCCTTAGAAGAATGCTTCGTGAATTGGAAACGAACATTTTTTCTTCTGATGAAATTTTGTACATGTTTTCGACTAGAAGACACATGACTTTTTCACAGGTATTGAGTCCGTTCTAACTCAAGGTTTATTTTTGGAAATGGCGTCAATGGTTTAGTGTGTAAAATCATTGAAAAGTTATATTTTTACTAAAATTTTGTTCACAGACGACTTGCGGAAAGTTGTTTTCTTTTTTTACAAACTTTTGATTTCAAAGTCACCTACTAAAATTGATACATCGTTTTAAAAGATAACGCTTGAACCCAAAATAATCCAAATTTACTCTTTTTTTTGTCATTTACCTATTTCGCGTGGAAATGTACCTCATTCTTGACCCGCATCTGTACCAATGTTGCAAAAGAAAAAAAAATTTTACTTAAAAAAAATTACTCCTTATTCTGTCCATGAATGCTGTATAAATCTTTCATGTAATTTAGAAGAATTCTTTTTGAATCGCTCTTCTGATCTATCATATAATAAAGTGAAAGTCCATATGAGATCACACCCCTTGAAAAGAATAATCCTTGTTTTCTTCTCGTACTATTTGATTACGAGTGTTCCACGAACGTACGAATTCAATTTTGTACTTTCATCTCACTATGAATGATTAGGGATACCATCTGGTCGAAGTTAGAAATCAGGACACCTTTTTTCGGTACAAATTTGAGCTAAGCTGTTTTTCGAAGTTTAAATTAATTTACCACGTTAAATGTGATTTGCACCTCAAAAACACCAAAATACTTCTTTACTTGTTCAACATACTTCTCAAGCGACCCAATATTAACGGGTGTTGAATAAAAAATGAGAATTTTTTCAATACCTTTCAGTAACTCAAATACAGAGCGTAAAATTTTCTTTCTCCAAGAAAATTGCTCTTTGGGCTCCCTAGAAACAGTAGGCGTGTTTGGTGGTTTGGCGCATTGTACGGTTCTACGAAACTCATTTCCAGCAAGGAAAAAAGTTCACGGTGACACATTTTAACCCTTAAATGCGCAGCATTGTTTCAGAAAATATTGAGAATAATGTTTCAAAATGAATGTATTTTAATTTTTTCTACAAATATAATAGATTGGATCAGTTATCTAGGCTTTGATTTCTTCATTAAAACCTTGATGGCTGTTTATACGAATTTTATTTCTTAAAAAAACTAATTTGAAACGTTATTCGCAATGTTGTTTTAAAACAACATTGCGCATTTAAGGGTTAAGAAGAAAATGTACCTGTCAGTACGGTATATCGTATCCTGGGTTCCCTGAACGTAGAGCGGAAGGTCGGAAGTGGTCGTCCGGTGACGATAATGACGAAGCAGAGGAAGACATCGTTAAAGAAGCTGTTTGACAACAAGGACGCAACCAGCCTGCGTGACGCCGGTCGGAAAAATGGCTGCTCTCACGTATTGATCCATCGGACCCTCAAGATGGAAGGAATCGTCTGCAGGAAGAAGACGAGGTCGCCGGAGTACACGGAGGAGCAGATTGAGACAAAACACAGTGTCGGTGGATGACCAAAACACACCGCGGGACGTCCTTCGTTCTGGACGACGAAAGCTATTTTCCGCTGTCCAAAACGCATATTCCAGGAAACGATAATTACTACTCCAGCGACAAGTCATCCACACCGCCTGAAGTGAAATACAAGTTCAAGCACAAGTTTGAAAAGAAGGTTATGTTGTACATCGCCATTTCCGACCGGGGCATTTCAAAGCCTTGGTTTAAGCCGAGCGGTCTGGCAATCAACCAACGAATCTATCAAGAATAGTGCCTCGATAAAATCCTGCTGCCGTTCCTGAACGAATATCACACGGATGGGAAGTACGTCTTCTGGCCAGACAAGGCGTCTTCCCATTACGCCAAGAAGACGCTGGCGTATCTTGAGGAGAACAAGATACCGTTCGTGCCGAAAGATCGTAACCCAACAAACTTGCCCCAGTGCCGCCCAATAGAGGATTTCTTTGGCTCACTCAGTGCCCTAGTATGTAAAAACAATTGGAGGGCCGAGGATACGAAGCAACTGACTACAAGAATCCGGAATTGTATCCGGAAAATGGACGTAAGTGCCGTACAACGTTCTTGTGAGAGCATCGCAACAAAGTTGCGTCGAACAGCAGACCACGGCCCTTACTCAAACATTCACTGATATTTTTTTGAAGAAAATACATTATGTTATTAATAAAAAATACTGAAATCGATGAAAAAAAAAATTTTTTTTATATGTGATTGAAAAAATTCTCATTTTTTATTTAACACCCATTATTACGCATCTTTGAATTTATAGGTAGATGTTCAGCACATGTGAACTGTTTCAACTTAAACTAACCGTTTAGAGAATTTTTTTTTTCTGGATGTTTAGGGTAAAGTGAAGTGTTCGGGTATTTTGGCTATTGACTAAGGAATGTTTTGAGACGTATTTGGTGTATCATGGCTGCAAATATAGTGAGTATTACGCTATTGGCAGCGTTTTTCGCGAAACCATGGTTTTTTAACTTGTGGTAAGTTTTTCTCAGCATCTACTGAGCCGATCTGGTTGGATTTTTTTTCAGCATGTAGAAATGGATTATCTTACTTGCTACATAGCCGTTTTTCAATATCTAATTCTTTCAATGTTTTATGATTTTTTAAAGTGATTTTTTTATGCAAAAAGCTAGATTTTCACTAAAATGGTCGCCATTTTGTCAAATTTTTTTAAATTTCAAAAACAGCTATGCAACCAATTAGATAATCCATTCTTACATGCTAAAAAAATCAGCCAAATCGGTTCAGTACATGCTGAGAAAAACTTACCACCGATTTTGTGAGGGCATTCACGTTCCCAGCTGCCAATAACGTAATACACTATAAGTGCAACCACGACATACAAAAAAAATCTTCAAATAAACATTAATCAATAGCCGAACACCTTACTTTACTCTAAAAATTAGAAAAAAAAATCGACCTTCCAGAGTAAAGCCAAATATTAAACGGTTATAATACCTTAAAGATTTCTCTCGTCACTTCACTAAGATTCAACCAAAAACAAAATCGTCCGTAGTGACCGTTGTGTTCTGGAATCAAAAAAGTAATTGATTCTGAAAAATTCTGCATATTTTTATCACACTACAAAATTGAAAATCAGGACAAATGCCAGAAAGTGAAAAATAAATCAGGACGTCAAAAAAGGGTCTCGAAATCAGGACATGTCCCGCTAAATCAGGACGGATGGTATCCCTATGAATGATAAGCATGCATGTAAAATTGTATGCCGCAAATGCTCTGCAGCGAGCAAAACTGCTAAAACGTATACAATTTTATTTCAAATTGTTTAGTAATATTGCCAAAGAACAACACCAACACTAGTACATAACCACTTAACGGCATAGGATTTTCGAATGAAAAAGAAATTTCCAGATGTATAATTATGGTTTCCGTGAAACAGCACAAGAGCAAAAAAATTATTCCGGTTGCTGATTGGACCTATTGCTACTAATACCAGAACGTAATGAGGCTGCTTGAATATAATACTACGCTTCAAGAGAGGATAAAAACTGCTTGTGGACTCTGAGATTACAGTTTTACTTCAGAAATTGCCTTATTCTGAGTATGTTTGCCTTGCTGATCTTTCATAGTGGTTTCAAGATAGTACTCGCAGCTTTAATATTCAAAAACAAAATCGGTCGCTTAGAGTTACTTTCCGGCCGGACTTTAAAACGGACCTTTTTGTACTCTGTCCGGTTCGATGTCGATCGCTAATCAATTTTTTTCTATTCTCTCTGCTGAACACACGATTCAATTTAATTTTGAACGAAATAAAAGTGCAAAACAAAACCATCCCGCAATCGAAAACCGGTGAAACATACAGATATTTTCTGCAACCAAAAAGCACAGTTTTATTCGGCCACCTTTTTGCGCAATGTGTACATTTCAAATTATACCGTTTGTAGAAGAAATTACCAAAAACCACCAATTGAGTGGCAACTGGTTCTGATTTAAATATGAGCTGCTGAAATTAAAAAGCAGCCTCCTAATTAGCACAGAAAACCACATTTTAACAACCAACGCTGCTTTAAAATTCAATCTGCAGTGCATAATTGTCACCACACCAAAAATGGAAATCAGGTATAAAAAAACATACCTAATTGAGTGCCGTTCAGGCCACTGAAAAATAATTAAATAACCACACGAACGCATACGACAGATTATCAACCAGCTGACATGGCGACCGTCACTGGTCCTGCGTTAATTTTCGGCATGACGAAGAGTGCCCTGACTTATCATAGCATGGTAGACTATCGGCGAGTACACACCCAATTAGCTCATAGTTAGCGATCCGTGAAAGCTCGCAGTATGTAGCAACCAGTTATTAGACCGATAAATGTACGTAACTCACCTAGTTGCCAGCTGTCTGTGTTTTGATTGCTCGAACGATCTGTCAGATTGTGTGATATCATCGTTCAACAACTTTAGGGTACATGCTACTAAATTGGGTCTAGTTCTGGACTGCTCCAGTACAATTTATTTGGATGGCTCTCAACCATGATGCAAGTGGTATTCGCAACTCAACCGAGATTGATTGATTGCTACAATGCCCCGTGCAGTTACTCTACGTGTCTCGGATAACTATTTGATGCGTTTATTAATTAGCGAGATTTAATGTGTAACGCTTTATCGATAATATCAGGTGCGAGCGCTGTCGCTCCGGTCGTAGTACGACCCTATCTCGAGACAGAGGTCGAAGCGATAGCTTCGTGCCGCGCAGGATGGTAGAGTGCTGAATCATCATCACTGATTTGCCAATCGATGTTCATGTTGTTTCCACACATTACAGCCTTAATGCCGATTGGTTTGTTTTCTTCCCTAATTGGATTTTAGAATAATTTCGAATTGGAACCAATATTAATTGTAAATGTAAATTGCGATGTGCAATCTAACATTGAAGCAAAGCAATTATTTATGGTATAGGGTAAATGACCCAATAGTGGAGGAGCTAAGCACAAGTTATGCATGTTTAGCCATGTTTTGGCTAAGATAAACGAGTCTAGCTGGTACTTTTCATTATTTTCTGTTGAAATGGGCTCTACTTGATAGTATTGCACCTTAAAATTGACTTTAAACACGTTTTGAGGCTTGAAATTAACAAATATATGCTGTACGCTTTTGCTCCAATAGTTGCGGTAGAGTTCCTATAGTTGCGAATGCGTTTTCCTATAGCTGCGGTATATAAAACATTCGTGTTTGCTTGGTTAAATGAAGGTTTTCAACTCGCTTGAAGTGGTTTTTAATTGTTTTAGTATTTATCATGTTGTTTTTAATCGGTTGACTAGTAGGTTGGCAAGTGAATACAAAAATGCACGAAGTTAACCAAGAGACGGATTATGCACCAACTTGATCAGATTTTGGCAGAATTCAGTGAGAGTTTGTGGGTATGTAGGTTTTGTTAAACTAAACAATTTTGCATGCTTTTTATAACATTTCTCTAGACTAACATTTAAAAAGGGCTGAAGTTTTTGAGCAGTTTTTTTATAAACCAACGTATCTGGATATTGACTGATATTGAAAAAAGTTTTTTTTTATTACTTTATTAGGGTGGCTTTCAGCCACAGGCTGGTTCGCCACCAATATTGAAAAAAGTTGTGAAGGAATGACTTTTAGAAAATTGCTTGAAATTTCATATAAAGATATTGGAAAATTGAATTTGAGATCCCACATGCATGAAAAATAAAAAGTGATTTAAATTTGGATTTTTTAGATAGTCAATTTACCTAAATCTTTTTTGAACGATTTAAAAAGTTTTTCTAACAAAAATTCAGTCATGTTTATGGAACATTTTCAACGTAAAACAATGTTGGACATAAAAAAGACTAATAGCGCTCATTTTGAAATGCTTAGAAGAATTTTAGGCGACTAAAGTGTTTGTCTATAAACCTTGGTTTTTGGAAATCTGAGATAACAGTTTCCATATCAACTCACTTTTTTTTGAAATCTTTTTTTTTTTTTGTTCAAGTAAAACTTTAGACACTTTCCCAGACGTCTCTTTCTTTTGTGTTTCTCTTGAAAAAAGCTAGAGTCGATTACCTCTGCTTCGTACCATGTCTGCGCCTACATTTTCTACGCTAGTGTTTACTAAAAGAGCCATCAAGTTTCTGACTGTTTCACACTTACATACTGCGAAAGGCTCGTCAAAAGAATAACAAGACCATAAGCAGTGAGTAAGCATCGATTAAGAGGGCATACATAAGTAACGTAGCGTTTAAGGGCTGAGGGGGGCAGACTTTGTGACCGATCATGTAAACGCGGGGGAAGGGGAAGGTGTGATAGTTTTTGAACCCAACCTTCCCCTTCCACAGTGATAAGTTACATAATTTAAGTATGTCCCCTAGTACCTACTTATCCTTAATATTCGCAATTAGTCCCACATAATCTTTTCTAATTAACGTAAATCAGGAATGCGGTACATACCGCAACTACAGGAGAACAGTATATCCTGTGATCCAATAGTGGAGGAAGTAATTTATAGATAATATGATCACCAATTAACGAACTTCACCTGTGAAACAGTTTCTATAATAATCTATTATCTGGGAAAATAATTATATGAGTATTAATCGTACTGAAAACACACACATATCTTAAAAACTTTGTGGACAAAATAAGAAAATAGGTAGTGAAGGGTGCCTTCCAGGTAAGTTTCTGGAAAATAAAGTTTTTTCCAGTAGTTTGGATATTTTCAGTATATATTGATATAGTAACGTATGTACTTATGTTTAATCTATTGTTTCTTCAACATGTAGCATAAGCAATTCACCTCTAATTAATTTAAACGATGAATTTAAAAGCGATACCGCAACTATTGGTGCTACCTACCAATTAGATACCCCTAATTAGATTATAGAGAGTTTACTAGAGATCCCCAACCATCGAAACTTTATTACCGACACGCCTAGATGAGAAAATTCTACGCCTACCCATTTATGGGTAGGTTGTTGTTAGGGAAAAAATGCTGCCGTTCCATTCCATACACAACACGGACCAAACGATTAGTTTCCCAGAATATTATTTCAATTGCGGAAGCCAAATATTTTCAATTCTGCAATCAAAACTCTTCACCATTCAATAGAAGTGGCCTGTCGAATCGACTTTTATGATCAACATCTCAACTTTGTATGCCATTTGATTTTATAACGGCATTCAACGAGCTCCGGAGCCCCCTATTAGCTTCCGGTTTAATGGTAAGCCATAACCATCCACTTTACTTCCACGCTTCCGAATCTGAATTTGTGTCTTGTTCGTTTCCTCTCTGGTGATTTTTTTTTCTACAGCTTTAAACTCATCGTGTTACATGCTTACTGTGGCAAATCGGCGCCGAAGGCCCCAGAGGGGAAAACAACGGAGGAAATCGTATTTCCCAACTTTTTTATCGTTCAGGAAACGCAAAAGTTTTTTGAAATAGTACAACATCGATTTGACAATTTCTACCAAGCTTCCAGAAGTCAGATGAAGCAAAACCAACCATGTTTTTAATTTGTATTTTCAATGTTAAAATGAGTTCCTATAACTTAACATTCGCTCTAGACTAAACCTTTGAAAAACGGGCTACCTAGTTTATCTTGGGGACATGAGACCTGTGGGTATTAGACATAAAGTATATATTAGGATTAACGGACGTGAGGAATAATAGATGATAATACCCCGTGCGAGATGCACTAGGCAAAATGGATGGTAAGACATGCGAACGCGAGGCCGAATGCGAAGACAGTGATAGAAAATTTTAAAATTTATTACCAACACGTGTTGCTGACGGAGGCCATGAATTTTGAATGGAAAGTAAATGAAAAATAATGAGTAGCGAACGTAAAGCTTAATCAAAAATAGACCAACGTGACCAACTTTCGATGGAGAATCCGGCATTTCCTCCGCGAAAGAAACTTTTACGGCAGTTCGTGACAATAGATGAAACGTGGATCCATTACAACACTCCCGAGTCCAATCGGCAGTCAGCAGAGTAGCTTTTGCCTGCTGAGAGTCGTCTGAAGCTCAAAAATCCCAAAAAATTATCCGTAGACTGTTGGCCTATTGCTTACATACTTAGATGGCCGTACGTCCTAAGACATGGCCTGCATAACGTGGTTACGCCAATTCACTCGGTCCATGGCTGCCTGCCTCCAGTTCCGCGGGCACCCGGTGCTTTGCAGATCGTGCTCCATCTGGTCCACCCATCTCGCTCGTTGCGCCCCTCGCCTTCTCGTTCCCGTCGGATTTGAAGCGAACACCAATTTTGCAGGGTATCTATCCGGCATTCTAGCTACATACCCTGCCCAGCGTATCCTTCCAGCTTCAGCCACTTTCTGAATACTGGGTTCACCGTAGAGGCGCGCAAGCTCGTGGTTCATCCTACGCCTCCACACTCCGTTCTCCTGCGCACCGCCAAAGATGGTTCTTAGCACCCGACGTTCAAAAACTCCGAGTGCTCGCAAGTCCTCCTCGAGCATTGTCCACGTCTTATGCCCGTAGAGAACGACCGGTCTTATTAGCGTTTTGTACAGGATACACTTGGTGCGAAGACTCAGATTATGCGACCGTAGTTTTTTATGGAGCCCATAGTAGGCACGACTTCCACTGATAATACGTCTCTTTATCTCCCGGCTGGTATCGTTATTCTCAGTTACCAGAGAGCCGAGGTACACACACTCGTCGATCAGCTCGAACTCATCCCCGTCGATTGTTACCGTATTGCCTAGGCGTGCCCTGTCGTGCTCGGACCCACCTGCAAGCATATACTTAGTTTTTAACGTATTAATCTTCAGTCCGATCCTATCTGCTTCACGTTTCAGTCGGGTATACTGGTCTGCCACCGTCTCAAATTTTCTGCCGACAATATCCACGTCATCCGCAAAGCAAATAAATTGACCTGATCTGTTGAAAATCGTGCCCCGCATGTCAAACCCCGCTCGTCTCATAACACCCTCTAACGCGACGTTAAACAATAAGCAGGAGAGACCATCACCTTGTCGGAGCCCCCTGTGAGACTCGAATGGGTCCGACGTTCCACCCGAAATTCTCACACAACACTTCACATCCTCCATCGTAGCCTTAATCAGTCTTGTCAGCTTCCCCGGGAAGCCGTTTTCGTCTAGAATTTTGAATCGTATGCGGCTTGAAAATCGACGAAAAGATGGTGTGTAGGGACTCTAAACTCACGGCACTTTTGGAGGATCTGCCGCAGTGTAAAGATCTGGTCTATTGTAGACCGTCCTTCCATGAAGCCGGCCTGATAGCTTCCTACAAACCTGCTGGCTAATGGTGACAGGCGTTGGAAGATGACCTGGGAAAACACTTTGTAGGCGGCATTCAGGACTGTGATCGTTCGATAGTTCTCGCAGTCTAGTTTGTCGCCCTTTTTGTATATGGGGCAGATAACCCCTTCTTTCCACTCCTCCGGTAGCTGTTCTGTTTCCCAGATCTCGACGATCAGCCGATGCAGCGAGCTAGCCAGTTTGTCGGGGCCCATCTTGATAAGCTCAGCTCCGATGCCGTCTTTTCCGGCCGCTTTGTTGTTCTTGAGCTGCCGGATCGCATCCTTAACTTCGCTTATTGTTGGGGGTGGCACATCTTCGTCGTTCGTTGCACCGACCACGTCTTCTCCGCTCCTGTTGTGGTCTCCTGCTGTCTGTTGGCCTATATTTTCTGGGATTTGCCAAACATAATATTCTTCAACTTTCGTGAACATAAAACAATTAACAGGCCGGTGCTTAGCGTAGTAGGTAACGTCTTCGCCAACCACTTTCGCTTTCTAATCTTTGTTTCATTAGAATTACTTGGGTAGGGGCTATGCCAAAAAATTCTTTCAAAATAATTTTATTCTCATCAACGCACACTGTTTCCAATGCTGCAAAAACGTGATCGAAATTATTTTGACCCTAAAAAATTGATTTAAGAGCCATAGTGCCCTCAGGAAAGTTACTCCTTTATTTGTTCTCCATTTTATAGAAGTTGCAATTTTGTAATTAATCCACTAAACAATAAAAACCGAAATTTAGTTTTTTCAGTTTTGCACAAAAAATCACTTTATTCAACAAAGTTGTAGCATATTTTATAAGAAACAACTTTGTTGAAGACACCATATTTCTAACTGACTATTCAAATGGATTTCTGTAAAGTTTCTTCAGATTACCACCAAAAATCTTTTTTTTTTTAATATAACATTTAGTAGTGATTTTCTACAATTTTTCAGTGTTTTACATGTTGTTTCATAGCGATATGAAAAAGCAAGCAATTTAATCAAAAAAAAGTATATTTTTATCTCTCATTTTTCTATGGCTATTAACGATATTTTTTTGAAAACAATGCAATAATTTACTAACGATATCTTCAAAATCTGCAAATATCTGCAGACTAAACTATTTCTATATTAAAGTACAAGTAAAACATTATTCAATCTAGATATGGGCCTCCTGTGTAGATATTTGCGAGTAAATTAGTGCATTATTTAAGATAAAATCCCTAATAACTAAATAAATATATGAGATAAAAATAAACATTCTTCGATGAACTTGTGTATTTTATTATAGTTAATAACATTGTAGAACATTGAAAAATTAAGAAAATCATTATAAAAAGTTATATTGACAAAATGATTTTTAGGCGCATTATAAAGAAAACTTCACAACGGCTTCACAATAGCAGATAAAAGTACAGTGCCTTCGATAAAGTTGTTTCTTATAAAATGTGCTAAAACTTTACTCAGAAAAGTGGATTTTTATATGCAAAAATGAGAAAAATAAAATTTGTTTCTCACTTTTGGGTATATTAATAAAAAAAATCTAACTTCTACAAAGTGCAAATTTTTTGAATACAACAACTTTGCGGAAGACACTATGACTCTGAAATCATTATGTTTCAGTTAAAAATGATTAGTGTAAATTAGTGCATGATTCTAGTCAACAACCAAAAAAAAAAGTAAGATAAAAATAAACTTTTTTCGGAGGAATTGTTTGTTTCGTTATAGCAAACAATATTGTAGAACGTTGAAAAATTATAGAAAATCACTATGAAAAGTTAAATAGAAAAAAAAGATTTCAAGGGGTAATCTATAGAAAACTCCATAGAAGTCATTTTTAATAGATAGATAGCAGTATGCCGTCTTCAACAAAGTTGTTTCTTTTAAAATTTGTCACAACTTTGCTGAACAAAGTAGATTTTTATATTTTAAAATGAAAAAAGTAAAACTCGTTTCTCACTGTTTAGTTGTTTTAATTTGGAATTGCAACTTCTATAACATGGAGAATATTTATTGCAACAACTTTGCTGAAGACGTAACGGCTCTAAAATCAATGTTTTTGGGTCAAAATAATTTCGATCACGTTTTTGCAGCTTCGGAAACAGCGTGCAACGGTTTGGCGTCGGTGAAACGTTTTAAGACAGCTTGGAACAGCTCTATGTTCTAGGTTTCGTATGGTAAAAAATTATACATTTTTTCAGTTGAATAAAGAGTTAGACAATTTCGATCGCTGAATGTATCGGCCAGTAATCGGCATTTACCTCTTCAATCAGTTTGTTAGGTAACTTCAACATCAGAAACAGACGTTGAAACTACCACAAAAGGTTAACCTTTAGCATATTTCAATGCAATTTTCGAATAGTTTTGTTATCCGTCATCTCAATGTCACCGGTTTATTGGTCAGGTAGAATAAATTTTGAAAAAAAAAAACAAGTAAAAGTCTCACTGCAAACGCTAGAGTCAGAAAAAAATATTTCCCTTTTCCTCGTCGTAGCGATACGTGGTTTCTGTTTTCACGCTGTTATTTTAGGTACCGAAAACTGGGGGAACTTTAATCATTTTTTTAGATTTATCTTAAATATTGTCAGAAAATAATAAATACAAAATTGTCCGATATTTTCAAAATGAGTATGTACTGGCATTGCATTGAGATTGATCTAGTCACTGCTTCAACAGTTTAACAACAATTCTTCTGTTTTTGAACATGCTCTTACATTTCTACACTAATCATAATTCCTGGGTGGCTTCGATCACTTCTTTATTTTGATTATACCTCGATATAAGGCAACCTCGATATAACGTAACTTTTACCTCGACATAACGTAACTTTTTAAAATGTATTGAAATTGAAAATAAATGATACAGCAACTGTTTTTAGGCTATAAATTGTTCAAAAAATTTTTTGTAGTAAGTTTTGAAACCAATGAAACCAATGCGAAAATTGTCCAAAATGGGCATAAGATAGGTTTAAAAATACTAATAGGTGATGGGAAATAGGTTTTCACGCATCCTTCAGTAACAATATACAGTGTTGCATCAATTTTATTAAAAAAAAATTTTTCGCTTGTTGAAATTTTCTCTAAATGGGCATAAGAAAGGTTTAAAAATAATGATAGGTGATGAGAAATTGGTTTTCTCGCATCTGTGAGTAACCACCAACAGTCTTGTATCAATTAAAAAAATTTTTTTGCTTGTTGAAAATTATCCTAAATGGGCATAAGAATGGTTTAAAAATACTGATAGGTGATGGGAAATATGTTTTCACGCATCTTTGAGTAACCTTATGTATCATTTGAAAAAATATTGATATTTTTTGCTTCTGAGAATATTTCTAAATGGGCATAAGGAAGGTTTAAAAATACTGATAGGTTATAAAAAATAGGTTTTCACGCATCTTTGAATAACCATTAACAGTGTTGCATAAATTAAAAAAAAAAATTATTTTTGCTTCGATATAACGTAACTCGATATAACGTAACGAAAATAAAAATAAAGTTACTTTATATCGAGGTATGACAGTATTTTGAAGTGAAACTTTGCTGCTTTAACAAAACTGAACAGCCTAAAACGACATGAATAAGTATATAAAATTGGGAAGCGATTTGGGGGCCATCCATATTCTACTCGAACAGCTTTTGTTGGTAAATGCCCAGAATTTTTACAATACATATGAACGATTAACCACGGAGAAGGAAGGTGGTCTGTATTTATCAAAATCTAGTCCACGTGGAATATGGCATATCCAATTGTCCAAAGTTGACGTAACGTCTTGCGTTGTTGTTAAGAAAAAAATATGTGATAAACCTTACCAATCAGACGAAAGCCGTAATGGCTCGTACCGTATCAAGAAATTGTCACCATGTTGCTCGGTTTTGGGCTGTGTTTAACCAATTTTCCAGGCGTCTCATCACCCGCAAGTTTCTTGCAATCTAGTCGAGCGATCGTGCACGTTGCGCCCCTCTATTTCTGGTGCCGACAGGGTTGCTAAAGAGAAGTGATTACACAGGGTTGTCGTCCGGCAATCTTACGACGTTACAGGTTCACCACAATCTATTGCCTTTCGTTAGTTGTGCAATGAGGTTCTTTCCAAGTAGCGCGTGGTTCATGTGCCGTCGCCATTCTTCGTCGTCCGTCTGTACTCCACCGTAGATAGTCAGCAGCACTTTACGTTCGAAAACTCCAAGAGCGTTAAGGTCCTCCGGGAGCAGCGGTGTTGTCTCGATTCCGCAGAGGTTTTGTGAAGCGTCAACTTCGTGCATCGTCGCACTCGACTCGATTGATGTGTCTTCCGAAGTGAAAATCAGCCACGAATTTCAGCTTGGAAGCGTCTCTGGATTTCTTTGCTGGTGTTATTGCCGGCGGTCACCATTGACCCCAAATACACGAACTCGTCGACCACCTTAAGCTCATCGCCGTCTACAGAGACTTGAGTCTTCTTGGAGCCTCTCGCTCGCATGTGTTTCGTTTTCGACGCTTTTATTCGCAGTCAGATTCGTCCGGCTTCGGTTTATAGTCGGGCGTAAGTTTTCTCTACCGTCGCAAAGTTACGTGTTGTGATGTCAAAGTCATCTCTTTCCCTCCTCCCAAATCCTATTTTCCCTCCTCCCAAATCCTTGAAATAACCCATTGCAACACTTTAGCCAGCGCATCTCTCCCATGTTTAAAGAGCTTGTTCGATAATCCCTCTTCGCCTGCTGCTTTGTTTTTCTTCAGCTTCCCGATCTCATGAAAAACTTCATGAACATCGGGGGCTGGTACACGGTCGTCTGCTGCTGGTACTCCTAGGTTCTGTTCCGCTTCTGTTAACTGTGCCATTCAGGTGTCCATCGAAGTACTCCTTCTACCTATCGGCCACCTTGCTGGCATCCGTGAGAAGGTTCCCATACGCGTCGTTGCACATGTCGGCTTGCGGCACATAGCTTCTGCGAGACTGATTCACCATCTCATAGAGCTCTAGCGTATCACTGGAACGGTACAGCTGCTCCAGCTCCTCATGTTCACGATTTTGCTGGCGCTTCTTTCGTCTGAGAGTTATGGCCATAATTGCAGAATTGGCCCTGTTCTCTCTAGTTGACCTGCCCAGGTATATCGCCCAGGTTCGGTTCTTCTCATTCATTGCTGCTACGCACTCCCGGTCATACTAGTCGTTTCTGCAACTCGGTACTTCCACTCCTAGTGTCGCCGTAGCAGTCTCCCCGATAGCTGTGCGAATGCTGCACCAGCCGTCCACGAGAGGCGATGCGTCAAGCCTCTCCACCGTGGGTAGTACCGCTTTCAGCTATTACGCCTATTTTCTTGTAGCTTGGGAGCCCCGGAGCTGGTTGATGTTGAGCCGCGTGGTTCGGTGATGTCACGCGTAGTATACGGTGGACAGTTTTAAGCGCAAAGTTACCTCAACTAGGTAGTGGTCCGAGCCAATATCCACGCCGCGATTGGTGTGTACGTTTGTAAAGTCTGAGAAGAACCGGCCGTCGATGAGAACATGGTCAATTTGGTTTGCTGTACGTTGGTGAGATGATCTTCAAGTGGTTTTCTGGATGTCCTTTCGGAGAAAGAAGGTACAGGGGGTAGACAAAATGATTGAGACAGGCAAAATTTTGTCAATCTTTAAATAGTCAGAACTTCACGCAAAATGCATCAATTTTGATAAAATCGGTTTCATTTTACTTTGAAACTATTCTAATTTCCAAAAATCACAAGGGAATTCGACGGGATCAAGGAACACCGGAAATATTCCGGATTTAGGAGCGTGTGTGATTCTTGCAACGCTTATAACTAATTCTGACATCTTGTTTCTTTTAGGTTTTTATGTTTACAATAAACTAGAATTCATTTCGAGTTCATTGGTACTCAGAGGATGAAAATCCATCGAGAAACCATCAAGATATGAATTATTCAGGAAGTTTTTGCATTTTTTTGCTTTAAACACGAAAAAGTTTTTGTTAGAAAAACTTTTTTTCTTTAATAGTTTGCACTGTGGTTTGTCCTGAAGAGTTTTAGCCAACTATCTAAAAACCTTCATTTAAAAAAAAATCTAAAACAACCGATATTTTTGAAATCAATTTTTTTTTGTTCACAAAACATTTATTTGACACGGCACAATACTTTTTGTTTTTTAAAATTATATTTTTTCAGTGTTGATCAGAAGTTCAATTTCTAGTATTTTTAAATAAAAATCCAGATTATTTTCTATAAGTTATCCATTGACAATCATTCTCTATCTCTTGTCATTATTTCAATATGTTGATTTATAGAAAAGAGGTTTAAATACTTCAAACCTTTTTAAATGTTAGTCCAGATAAATTTTCAAAAAATTGTTGCAAAGTTGCTTCGTTTACTAAGGCCTACACACCCACATAGTTTCATTGACTTCTGCTAGGGTGCCTAAGGGAAACGGTATGCAACAAAAGAAAAAACTGCCAAAAACAACACCCATACTTAATTAATCCATATCTCGATGGTTCTTCGAGAGATTTTCAACCTTTGGGTACCAATGAACTCGGAATTAATTCTAGTTTATTGAAAACATATAAACCTGAAAAAAAAAAACAAGATGTCAGAAAAAGTTCTAAGCGTTGCAAGAACCCACATTTTGACACACACTCCAAAAATCCGGATTTTTCCCGGTGTCCGTTGGTTTCGTCGAATTCCCTAGTGATTTTTGGAAGCTAGAATAGTTTTCCAGTAAAATGAAACCGGTTTCATCAAAATTGATTCATTTTTCGTGAAGTTCTGGCTATTTAAAAATTGACAAAATTTTTCCTGTCTCAATCATTTTGTCTACCCCTAGTACATCGGACAGCGAAGTTCCGATGTACCTCCTTTGCCGGGGAAAGAAGTCCCCGGGAAACTGCGAAGTTGACGCATCGCTGGCCGTTGTCGTTCGTCACGGTGTGCAGGCTGTGCGGGCCGATCACCGGCTTGTATATGTCTTCCCTACCGATATGCGCATTCGTGTTCCTGATGACGATCTTGAGTCTCTACGCGAGAAACTATCGTAGAGTTTCTCCAGCTGTGCTTATAACGCTTTTTTCTCTACATCGGGTCTTCCTTCGTGATGGCAGTTCACATTGAGGATAGTGTAGTTGTATAACCGACCGATGCCGAAGTGGTGGGGTTCAGGCTGATCCAGCAGAAACCGGGGCACTCAGCAATCTACAGTTCCATGTACCGAGCTTCCAATCGGCGTCATTATTTCGTCGCCTAGGTCTCTTCCGGTTCGTATTCAATTCTTGATTGTTCGTAGTATTTTAATTTTTCGACATGCTGCCTTACTAGGGCTGCGGATTCCTCGCGACGGTGCTGCCGTATCGGGTGTAGCTGGTGAGATACCGTATTTCATAATTCAAACTAAAAACACGACCGAACTGTGGGACAGCTCCAGCCGCACTCAGTATTAGAATATTTGCATCTGCCTTGGCTAGCATTGCAGAAGCCGAAATACGCCATCAATCTTCTGTTTCTTGGCGTCTTATCGGTTCCGAAAATTTCGATATTGAAGTGAGTTTTTGAACAATTTCCAGCTTCCTTACAAACGAAAGCCACCATCTAGGAATTAAATGTGGCATCAAACATCGATATTTGGTCTTTACATGTCACCCAGACTTCGAAAACACTCATACTGCAGAGTATAAAACCTTTGCAGATTTCCAAACACCGGAGTCACCATCTTGAATTTCAAAACATCGAATCCGGCTTTGGAACGTCATTCTGGTTCCGGGAATACCAATATTGTGGAATTTGTGAACGTTTGCCACAATTTTATAAAGCTTCCCGGAAACCGGTCTTTGGACAAGAATTTCTGACTTCTAAACCTGACCGAGGTTCTTGAAATCACTCTTTAAAAAAGTTCACGAGCACCGCACGAAAAATCTTTATTTTTTCATTAATTAAGACGCTCTTCCCTCCTATTGAAAACGTTTATGACCACCTCATTTGTATTAGGAGTACGTATGCTAAAGTTGATAGAGATCGGTACAAGAAACATAGATACGAATTTTGACTTCTATGTAAAAAGATTCCGAAGGCGAAGATAGTGGAAGTTTTCGTCAGATGAATCAAAGCAAGATTTTAAACGTTCAAATGAAGAGTATCGATGGCTGAACTCAAGT
The DNA here is from genome assembly GCF_029784165.1 of Wyeomyia smithii. Classification (NCBI taxonomy): domain Eukaryota; kingdom Metazoa; phylum Arthropoda; class Insecta; order Diptera; family Culicidae; genus Wyeomyia; species Wyeomyia smithii. Next base: position 165,050,210 of record NC_073694.1, read on the forward strand.
CTCTACGTCTTGGAAGTTCTAACAGACCAGAGCAGAAACCCAAAAAAAAATTGGAATTTCGTTAATTCAAAACGGAAGTGCTTCTCGATCCCAACGGACGTGTATTTGGAGGAAATGGTGGCCTTCATTCTGATTCTTGCGAAGTTTTTCTCTTCGTATTCGCCTCTGATCGTCCTTTCAACGAAGATGCTGCGCGCACCGCTGCGAAAGTGCCAGCAGATCTTGATGGTCTCGACATCTGCGAAGTTACACATGATATGGCTACTGCCACCGCCAAGAAACTCAAATGTTCACGCAAAAGTTCAAGCTTACATCATCTGATGTGTCCTCTCAAAACGCACATTAAATGCTCTGGCTTTTACACAACAAGTGTGTCAAAAGTAGTGATGGGAATTATCACTAAAAATTGTTACTGGTAACTATCAGTAATTTCTAACTCGTTACTGATTACTATCAGTAACTAACAGTAATTTGCATTACATTTTCAAGCGAATGATCATCATTATATAACATTAGTGAATGAAAAATATGGTTATTACAATACATAGTGTTTCATCATAGAAAAATGGACTGCATGAGTGAAATGAATTATTTGTATAAATATTTAGTTCTTTCGAAAAAAAATCAATTTTTCTGTAAAACTTTCGGAACTTTCTTTCCGATGTTGTATTTCCTGGAGTGATTTTTTCGGAGGAAACAGAGCTGACATAGTCACAAAATTGTATATTGATGTATTTGCAATACCTAATATTTTTCAGTATTTATCGCTGAACTGTTTGGTACCAAATTTTCCCAATGACTACGAACATTCAAATCACCGATGTAATACCAAAGTTAGAAATGAGCTATAATTATCGAAAATTTCGCAGTTAGTGTTGCTTATATGCAGCTATACTTTTAGTTCAAGCATCGTTGGTTTGACATTGTTCTTCGTTGACGATATTGCATATGTTTGATGATTTGGGTTTACATTAGAGAAATTGAAAAAGCAAAATGTTTTGAGTCCATTTTTGTTTTGTTCAATCTAATGAAATTTAATCAATCGCCTACAATTGTTTTACTTCGCTTTCGGACACAAGAGCTAACGAGTGTATAGAACATAGAGCGCTCCCACAAGAAATCAGTTTTGCCGATTTAGGATGGCGTTGACTCTTTGGTTAAGATTATCAATTCATTAGTTCAGAGATTCAATCCCGACAAATCCGGACAACATAACTAACATGTCCTGACATATTCAGCAATGCTTTACAGTGCTGCAGTCAACCGGTTGGTTCGTGTGGAACGCTGAGTTTGAATTCGCCTGCTCAGCCTTGTTGCGTTAAAATCAGATGCTACTCTGCTGGTAAGGGATTGCTTTAAGAATAAAGAAAATCATTTGGAAACTAACTTGCCTTAAGACGCAATTCTACGTCAAAATGCAAACAATATCAGTAAGAGAAAAACTTTACTGATAGTTAATGGTGTTTTTCCTTACTGATAACTATCAGTAGTTACTGATAGTTTTCCCATCCCTAGTCAAAAGGATAACGCAACCGTTGCGTAATGAATGCATTGACAGAGATGGAAATCAGAATATGTATAATACACACAAAATCGTAGTGTTTCGGTAGACTTCGGTTTTGGGCGAACAATCAACTTTGGGGCGCTCAAAACCGCTGATTACTTTCGTGAGTCGGTGCGTATCAAAAGGTCGTGCATCCCTAATCACCGTCAGCAACCGAAACAGCCAACAGCGAGCCTCGTTGCAACAGAATTGACTGACGCTGGTGCCAGTAACGTGGAACCGAAGGCATATGAATAAAACCAGAATCGTCGTTAAATGCAAAACGTTTGGAACAAATCCAATGTCTTTTCAATTGTTATTGATTCGATGATGTTTTTGAATGACCGGATTCATGACAGTGAATCGATCAGTTCATATTTTCGTTAACCTAGTCAGCACCAAAATCATCCGTAGTGATTACGGCTTGCACTGCACAGCAGCATTCTGGAAAATATTACCAATACCAATACGAATCATCATGGCAATACTAGCACCGGTTAATACTTCAAAACTGTTCTGATTTTGAGCCGTCCAATACATTGAATATTCGCTTAGGGGTGGGCGAAACGTCTCTTTTGCAAGAGCGGCTCTGAACCGCTCACTCACCGTTCCGAACCGACTCATATGAACGGCTCATGGTTCACAATGATTCACGAGCGTTGACAGTTCGTGTTTTCTCGGTAAACTTCGGGTTCGCGCGAACCCATCAGTTCTGGTGCGCTCAAAGAACCGTGGTAGCCGCAAAGTTACAGAGTCCGCCTTGGTAAGCGGGTGGTCGTGGGTTCGAATCTTAGTAGAATCAGGCCATTTGGTTGCGAAAGGACTTTAGCATGGGTTTATTCTCAGGCTTCCCACCAAGTACCTTTCCTTCAATCTGAATTCTACAGTACCTCTGTTGACTGTCCTTCTAACAAAAATAAGTCCCTGTTCTAATAAAACTGGTGTGAGTAACGCATGAAAGTTCTCTCCAGGAAATTATAATTTTCCGATATTGTTATGAGGGACAGAGGCTCGGTATAGTAGAGTAGTAAGCTTGAAACGGAAAGGTAAAACTTACACACAAGCACGGATATGAATGATAAGCGTATCACTTACTTCAATAGTGTTACTGCCAATAATAGGAAGTGCGGAGTACAGAAAAAACCTGGGCAATATCACAATAGATCTAATCTCTGGTCGCAGTGATGAGTCCACACAGGAAAAAAATGATGTAGTAATGTAGTAATGTCAAGAATAACCAATTTGTCTGCCGCGTCTAAACTTTTCGAAATCATTGTAAGCTCTAGCATGGTTTTGTTCCTGGACGATTTGTGTCAACGAATGGCATCTTAGAACTCGAACGTAAAGTAGGCACAAGTCGATGTCATTTACACGGACCTCAAAGCTGCTTTTGACCGGATCGACCATAAAATATTGTAGAACATCTGTTGAACATCTGCTTCATTTCGGTTCGTTAAGTGGCTCGAATCGTTTCTGCGCGATATAATTTTACAAGTAAAGCAGGGATTCGGTATATCGGCTGCGTTTACGAATAAGTCTGGTGTACCACAAGGTAGTTACCTTGGACCGCTTCTCTTCATTATTTTTTTCCAACGATGTCGCTGATGCTCTTGGGATCGGTTACAGATTATTTTAAACCGATGATCTTAAAATATACTTGACGATTCGCAACATCGAGGATCGTTATCGTTTACAATCACTGTATTTAACATTTGTGACGTAGTGTAAACTAAGCTCTCTGATTCTAAATACTGCAAAATGTGAAGTAATAACATTTCATCGCACTCAAACGCCAATCAATTTCAACTATACCGTCGACGGAAAAGTGCTGCGTAGAGTCGATTGATGATTTTGGAGTTATTCTAGATTGCGATTATTTCGAAAGCAAGTAGGCAATTGGGATGAAGGTTGCATATGGGTCGATCCATACGAAGTGTCAATACCACTTAGACACGACCATCACGGATATGGCTCAAAGTTGAGAGAATTATTCAATTAGGTTCACTTTGAAAAAATCCCAATTTTGGTATCGATTGGAATACCCCCGGCTCTGTGGGACCGCCCTCTTCGTTGTAAAGTCAGCAATTTTTTTAAATCTTTTTGTTCTTTTTCTTACAATTCTTACACGTGAGATGTTCGCAAAATACTGATAGATGATTTCGAATGAAAATAAACTAAGGGATCCAGAAAAAAAAAATTTAACTGGAAGTGTTGCCAGATAGATTAAATTTGTACACTAAGGTCGCTTTTTACGCGTTTTTTTACGCGGCTTTTTCACGTGGAATCCGGATTTTACGCGGTTTTTTTTACGCGGCACGTATCCCCCGCGTAAAAGCGACTTTAGTGTATTTGAAATCTAAATTTACATTTTTCGGCAAATGCAGCCATTTTTATTTTGAATTTGATAATTTCATTGTGTTCCTTGGAAAATTTTACGTAAGAAACAACTATCACCCCGAGGTAATATGTGCCAATCTCGAGATATACCATTTTTGCCTTTCTCCTAGAAAGGTATAGCCGAAAAACCGAAGGTATAAAAGTGGTCCCAAAGGCCAAATGTCATATACCACTCGACGAACTGAGCATTTTCTGTATGTATGTATGTATGTGTGTATGTGTGTGTGTGTGTGTGCAATTTTTTTTTCTCACTCACTTTTCTCAGAGATGGCTAAACCGATTTTCATAAAATTAATCGCAAATAAAAGGTCTAGTTACGCCATAGGTTGCTATTGAATTTCATTGTAATCGGATTTTTAGTTTAGAGGTTATGTATCAAAATGTAAAAATCACGAAACATTAATATCTCAGAAACCACAAAACCGATTTCAATAAAACTGGTTTCAAATGATTGGGCTGTCCCCAGAACCTTTAACTTTTGAATTTCGTTATGATTGAACATATGGTTCAAAAGTTATGTAAAGAAAAGTTACGCTGAGGTTGTTTAAACTCACTCATTTTTCTCAGTGATGGCTGAACCGATTTTCACAAAATTAGTGTCAAATGAAAGGTCTAGTAGCCCTATAGGTTGCTATTGAATTTCATTGCAATCGGATTGTAACTGTGTCCGTTGTTCATAAAAAGGTGAAATCACATAATGAAAGTAAACATATTGATTTTCTCCTAACGATCACTGGCTAATTAAAAGGTACAAAAATGATTGAAATGGCCGAATGTCATATACTACTCAACTCAGTGTGTGGGTGTATACATGTGTCTGTGCACCTTTCTTTCGCACTCACTTTTCTCAGAGATGGTCTGACCGATTCTTTCTATCTTGGTGTCAAACAAAGGGTCTATTTGCCGCTTAGGTTGCTATTGAATTTCATTGTAATCAAACTTTTAGTTTTGGCGCTGCGTCAGAATGTGAAAATCGCTCTTATATCTCAGAGGCTATGAATTCAAATATATGGGCTTTCAAACCCTTAAACAATGAATTTCATAATGTTTAAACATGTGGTTTGAAAGTTTTAGAAAGAAACGAAACCCGCAGACTGTTAAAACTACAGCTACGATCAAAATATGTGGCCTCAACATCATTTAAATTTAATATTGTACTATTACTAAAGGTCTAGTTGCCCTATAAGACCCCATTAAATTTTATTGTAATCTTATTTCTAGTTTAGAGGTTATGTGTCAAAATGTAAAAATCACGAAACATCAATATCTCAGAAACTACACAACCGATTTGAACAAAATTGGTTTCAAATAAAAGGGCTATTTAAAACCCTCAATTTTTGAATTTTATGAAAATTGAGATCATGTTTCTCAGAGATGGCTGGACCGATTTTCATAAAATCAGTGTCATATGGAAAGTCTTGTTGCCCCATAAGACCCTAATGATTTTTTTTGCGAACGGATTATTACTTTTCCTGTTATGTTTAAAAATTTGAAATCCAGCTATGAAAAGAAATATATTCTGATGATTACTTGGGCTCACTCACTTTTTTCAGAAATGGTTGACCCGATTTCCACAGAATTAGTATCAAATGAAAGGTCTAGCTGCCTCATAACACCCGATTGAATTTTGCTGTAATCGGAATGTAACTTCGTCTGTAATGTATCGAAATGTGAAAATCACTAAACTTCATTATCTTAGAAACAACACAACAGATTTGAACAATATTGATATCGAATGATCGGGATAGTTAAGGGTTAACTGATGAATTATGATTGAACACGTGGTTTCAAAGTTTGGCTCCCCCATACGTTCCCTTTTCATTTGATTGTGATCAAACTTAAGCAACCGTTATGTTATAATTTGTAAAACAACGAAAGTCTATTATCTCAAGTATTACACGACTTATTCGAACATAACTAGTGTCATACAAACGAGTCATCTCTCAAACATACAAATAACAAACTTCATAAAAATTTGATCTGTGGTTCAAAAGTTTTATAAAGAAAAGAAATTCAAAGACTATTCAACACTATAGCTGCTTTGATCAATATTTATGGCCTCAACATGATTTAAATGTGGTATCGTACTATTTGAACGTTCCCGGTATCGCTCGTGATTAAATTGTTCAAAATTAAGAGTCATTTCTTATATTTCGCTATTTCAGAAGCACTAACATTTCGTCAAATTTCATATTTTATACTCTAATTACAACATCAATATTTTAGAACCCAAAGGGTGAATATACCTTTTTGGATTTAAGCATACATGTAAATCTATTTTTACAAATAATTAGTTTGAATGAGAAAGGCTGAGTCTGACCGCTAGGTGGATTAATTTAGGTTTTTTGAACAATTTTTGAAGTTGCCGCTTACTTGGACTTGATACACTAGAATGCCACCGTAAGTTACAGCAGACTGCATGTGTTGTTAGAATATTGCTTCAAATAAGGTGTAGGATAAAATGCTTACGCCAGTTGGTCTGGGTGTAGCCCTAAAGCTCAAACTATAAAAAATGAAAGATTATAGCGTTTAAAGCGTTCCTGTGAATTTTGGTGCCTTAGCCACCATCATTTTGAAAATTGAGTGAGTTTTCTCGTAAACATAACGCTGAAGCGACGACAATCATGGCGAACATACTATGAAACACTTTGACGTAAATTGATGCATTTCTACACTGGCTAGAGGCAACAAATTTAACAAAAATGATTGAAAAGCTATAACTTTTTTAGGGCAACTATTTTGAGCTTTAACGCAGCATATTTTTTCGCTTTTTGTCGACCAGTGTTATCTGAATCTGAGTTTCAGTGCCCCTAGTAAAGTCAGAAGTGCGTCTGATCAATACTCTGTTTGAAAATAGTATTGTTGTTGTTAGGTGTACATATAAATATACATTTTTTTTTAAATAGTTTATTTGACACGGCACTATATTTATGTTTAACAGAGCCAAGTACATTTTTTTAAATTCTAAATTAGCAGGGAAAAGAGGGAGGCCTTTTCTTTATTCTCGCGGCCGACTACGAGCTAGTGGGGATTTAAGGTGAGAGGGGGGGTGTTACAATTTTGTTTTTAACTATTTTATATTACAGAATGTATTCGTTTGTACGTGGCTAACCAGTGATGTTCTATTTGAGCAGTTTTGGTCTGAGGTGTCTGCGTAAACATAGAGATGCCGAGTCTTCGTTTTAGTGTCTCCAGCCGGGTGTATCATTCTCTTTCAGTTTGTGACAGAAATTGTATTCTAGCAAATAGATAAAAGAAATCAAATTTTAATGCCAGCATTTTTTATAAACCCGTATAGCTGTGTCATGTACTGGAGATCACCGCTTCCCAGAATGTCTCTAACGGGTACGTTCGGTTGTTTTCCTCGGGCCCGAAGGGAATCTATAAGCTCAGACCTAACACCACAGTATTCGGTACACGACCAAACAACATGCTCGATGTCATGGTAGCCATCGCCACAAACGCAGTGATTACTGTCTACAAGCCCTATACGAAAGAGATGCGTGTTTAACGTGTAGTGATTGGACATAAGTCTGGACATCACGCGAATGAAGTCCCGACCTACATCCAACCCCTTGAACCATGCTTTCGTCGATACCTTAGGAAAAATGGAATATAGCCACCGTCCCAGTTCATCTAAGTTCCATGATGATTGCCAACTGTTGAGTGTTCTCTGACGCAAAATGCTATAAAATTCATCATAAGCAATTGGTCTTTCATAAATATCGCCATCAATAGCACCCACCTTAGCTAAAGAGTCAGCCTTTTCGTTACCCGGAATCGAGCAATGAGAAGGTACCCACGCTAAGGTAACCCGGTAATTTTTATCTGTTAAAGCACTTAAAAACCGCCGTATTTTCCCCAGGAAATACGGGGTGTGCTTCACAGGCTTCATTGATCGCAGAGCCTCAATGGCACTGAGACTATCTGTGAAGATGAAGTAGTGGTCTATGGGTAGGGTTTCGATGATTCCAAGAGAGTACTGAATAGCAGCAAGTTCTGCGACGTACACGGAAGCAGGAGCACCGAGTTTGTAGGAGGTGGTAAAATTTTCGTGGAAAATACCGAAGCCAGTGGACTCATCTAGATTAGATCCGTCAGTGTAAAACCTTTTATCATAACTAACATGTTTAAAAATATTGGAAAAAATCTTAGGGATCTCTTGGGGTCGCAATCGATCCGGGATACCAGAAATGTCTTGTTTCATGGTGGTGTCGAAGAATATAGCATTATTAGAAGTATCTAAAAGTGCGACATTGGAGGAATCGTATGAAGAAGGATTAATATCTCGAGCCATATAGTCAAAATATAAAGTCATAAATCTGGATTGAGATAGAAGGTCGACCAACCTCTCAAAATTTTCAATTACTAATGGGTTCATAACTGTGCATCGAATTAGCAACCGGTAAGAGAAATTCCAAAAACGATGTTTCAACGGAAGAATACTCGCTAACACTTCAAGACTCATCGTATGGGTCGACTGCATGCAACCCAGGGCAATACGCAAACAACGATATTGTATTCTCTCAAATTTTATAATGTGTGTGTTCGCGGCGGAGCGAAAGCAGAAACAGCCGTACTCAAGAACTGACAATATCGTTGTTTGGTATAACCTTAGAAGGTCTCCTGGGTGAGCACCCCACCAAGTTCCGGTAATCGTACGAAGAAAATTAATCCTCTGTTGGCATTTTTGTGTCAGATACCTAATATGACAAGCCCAGGTGCATTTAGAGTCGAACCAGACCCCGAGATATTTAGCGACTAAAACCTGAGAGATCGTTTTACCCGTTAGTATGAGCTGCAGCTGAGCTGGGTTATGCTTCCTAGAAAAAATGACCAGCTCAGTTTTCTCCGGAGAGAATTCGATACCCAGCTTAAGAGCCCATTCAGACAAATTGTCTAAGGTAACTTGCAATGGTCCTTGCAGATCGCTAGCCTCGCTACCAGTAATGGATACAACGCTATCGTCTGCAAGTTGCCTTAGCGTGCATGAATTTGCAAGACATTCATCGATGTCATTGACGTAAAAATGATATAATAGAGGACTTAAACATGAGCCCTGGGGGAGGCCCATGTAACTAAATCGGGAAGTTGTCGAATCGCCATGTGAGAAATACATATGCTTTTCTGACAAAAAATTGAGCAAAAAGTTATTCAAATTTGGTGAAAGTCCCTGCGAATGAAGTTTCGCGCTTAAAACTTCTACAGAGACAAAGTCAAAAGCCCCCTTAATATCCATGAACGCAGAAGCCATTTGCTCTTTTCGAGCAACGGCTAGTTGAATTTCAGTAGAAAGCAACGCTAGGCAATCGTTCGTCCCTTTGCCCCGGCTAAAGCCAAATTGAGTATCTGAAAGTAACCCGTTTGTTTCGACCCATTTGTCTAACCGTAAGAGGATCATTTTCTCCATTAATTTCCGGAGGCAAGAGAGCATCGCAATCGGCCTATATGAATTGTGATCAGAGGCAGGTTTCCCGGGTTTCCGAATAGCAATGACTTTTACCTCCCTCCAGTCATGCGGAACAATATTTAGCTCAAGAAACTTGTAGAACAAATTCAACAAGCGTCTTTTTGCAAAGTCAAAGAGGCAAAGGCAAAGTACAAAGAGTGCTCATCGCTGTTTCCCTCGACAACGCGTTTACGAACCGCCGCCAGTACCCGCGTTTTTTCGCCTTTACTAAGCTCTTCATCTGCCTGCCCAGTGCCTTGTACTTTCGAAGCAGGTTGACAGTGCCGTACACCCGGTAGTCCTTATACGCCGCGGACCTTCGCGCGTACAGCTCAGAGCACTCTTTGTCCCACCACTTGTTGGGAGGGCGCTGTCTAATCGTCACCCCGGGTATCGGTTTCGTCTGAGCTTGAGTCGCGGCGTCGATTATCAAGCCAGCTAAGAACGCGTATTCTTCCTCCGAAAGAAGTTCCTCGTGAGACTCGATGGATTCCGCTATGATCGTCTCATATGACTTCCAATCAATATTACGAGTAAGGTCGTATGAAATATTGATTGGGTTCGGGGGAGTTGAACCATTAGCAATTGATATAACGATTAGAAGATGATCACTACCGTGGGGATCGTTGATTACTTTCCACTGGCAATCAAGCGCTAGTGATGTCGAGCAGAGGGATAGGTCAAGCACGCTTTCACGTGCTGGAGGATTAGGTACACGTGTCGCTTCCCCAGTATTCAAAACTGTCATATTGAAGTCGTCGATCAAGTTACAGATTAAAGAAGATCGGTTGTCGTCGTACAGCGACCCCCATAGCGAACCGTGAGAGTTAAAATCTCCCAATATCAAAAAAGGCGCGGGAAGCAACTCTGCTATATCAGTGAGATGCCTCTAATCAATCCGCGCGGATGGAGGGATATATAACGAAACAAGGCATAGGTCTTTTCCATTCATATTCGTTTGAATGGCAACGACTTCAATATGCGAGATCGAGGGGAGGTCGATTCGGAAGAAGGAATAGCACTTTTTAATCCCTAAAAGTACCCCTCCACCGTGTGAGTCTCGATCTCGACGAATAATGTTGAAATCGTGGAAATTGAGTTGATCGTTTGAATTGAGAAAGGTTTCACAGAGCGCAAATGCGTCACAATTGTATGTATTTATTAAATGAGAAAATAGATCGAATTTAGGGATGATACTTCTGCAATTCCACTGTAATACAGTGATAAAATTCCTAACCTCTTTCACCGTATTAGTCATCGATAGATATCATAGCTGAAATGAGGGGCCAAGTTGCTGCTAGTTGCTTCAAAAAGGTTTTCACTGTAGGAAGAAGGGCAAGAAGAATATTTTGTAGGGGATCTGGTATGTTGAATGTTTTAAATATCCAGTCCACAATATCAGAAAATTTTATGAACCCTGTTTCTTTTTTATCTTCTGATCGAGAAATGGGTGCACGAGGGGTTTTTGGTGCCCCAGGAAGCGGTGGGTACTACTGGTTGGATTTAAAATTAAAACCGGGAAGTACTTGCTTCGGTTTTTCCTCACCGCTTCCTTTTTGTGTTGGTTTATTGGTCGTTCCGCTAGGGGTTATCTTGCGACCTTTGCGAGAAAGATTAGGAGAGTTGATCATTCTCCTCTTCATAGATCCTTCTGGCATGGCATAAGAACACCCTTCGACGGGATCGTCAGATGTACCCTCATCGGTTGGCAAAAAGGAAAAGATGTTTCCTTTCGAGGGTGGCTCAGCACTCTTCAGCATTCCTGCGAAAGAGCGCTTTGATCGTTCCTTGAGGGAACGCTTAATTTTTTCCCCGCGCTGTTCGTAGACGGGACACGCCGAAAGGTCATGCCGAGTTCCCTCGCAGTAAAGACACTTTTCAGTATCCTCACTGCAAGCGGTTTCAGCATGATTGCCTCCGCACTTGCTGCAGCGTGCCTTGTTGCAGCAGTAGGTGGCTGTATGACCTAACTGCTTGCAGTTTTGGCAATGCATGACCCGCGGTACGAACAGGCGTACAGGCAGACGAACCCTGTCCAAAGAGATGTAGTTCGGCAGTGCGGATCCGGCGAATGTTACACGGAAGGAATCCGAAGGGAAGAATTTCTTCTTCCCTTCTTCGATGGATACTGAATGCAATTGCTTGACATCCAGTATCTTTACATCTTGAATCAGGGGGTTCTTGAAGCAGCCAACCCCGTGACGCAAAATGTCATCGACCCTGAGGCTTCCTTCGGTAATGGATCGTCCTTCGCAGGGATGTACACGCGGTACTCTCTCGTTAAGAGCTCGTAGCTAGCAGTTGCGTTTGCTTGCTTCAAGCTACTCACAACAACTCGCAGTTTGTTCGGTTTAACCTTCGTAATTTCGGTTACGTCCGAAAACTGTTTTGCCAGGTCCTTGCCGATTTGAATAATATTGAGAGGCTTCTTTATGGGCCTGATGTAAACTACGAACGGACCTTTTGAAGCATCTGGGTAAGCTTTCACCCGTGTTGCCGGTACCCTTGGTACGGGGCTAGGTAGCGGGGAAGGTAGAGGGGAATTGATGGGGGAGATCTCAATCTCTTCCCCATTTGTTTCCACATCCAGGAATAGTTGCACCTGCATGTCGTCCATTTTGCGGGAGCGTTACGCTCTACCGCACACAAACGATGTATATTCGAATGTGGGGGGGGGGGTCAAGTAGTTGCTATTAAATTTTAAAAACAATTTTTCAAACTACAATGGATCAAAATTAAAAAAAAGGCAGTAATACTAATACTAATAACAATAGTTATAATAATAATAATAATAATAATAATAATAATAATAATAATAATAATAATAATAATAATAATAATAATAATAATAATAATAATAATATTAATAATAATAATATTAATAATAAAAATAATAATAATAATAATAATAATAATAATAATAATAATAATAATAATAATAATAATAATAATAATAATAATAATAATAATAATAATAATAATAATAATAATTATAATAATAACAATAATATTAATAATATTTATAATAATGATAAAAATTCTAAAGTGAATACTTCACCGAACGTCTAAGTCACGACCTCACGGCTGATAGTAGGATTATTCGAGCGTCTCCGCAGAACAAACAATGACGATCCAGCTTCGTGTTGTGACACAGTGGCCGTATCCTACACGCGACCTTGTAGATGCCACTTGTAGTTGACTTCCACTCGCTCGATCGTATGGTGGTCCGTGCTGCTAGCGGGGTAACAGCGGTGCGGGAGAATTATTCTTGCTGATATATCAGCTGCGTATCAGATCACTGGCGGGGTAGCCTGCCCCTACCAGTGTGCAGAAGATGTTTCTGCCGATAAACTGCCGGCTATTGTTATCGCGCAGCACAAGAACTAATCGACAAAAAAAACACCCGTACGATAACTCGTGTATTGTTATTTTGCGAACTCAAACGGAGATGAGCAATTTGCGTCTAATCGAGACGAATGCAAAACAACGAATGAATCATAGATGGTATGAATATACATAACTATGAATATTTTTACTATGCAGATATTCATCATGCCACTTGTTTTTTGAAACACGAAACTAAATCACAACTAATACTTTGGCATGCATGCCTATAACTTTTAAAGGTTGCTCCACGTTTCTATGCCCGAATCAGTAATTAGGTTGGATGTTCATAGTTCCTCTCATACCATAGATACATATTAAAAAAAAAATTATACATCCCGATCAGTCAAAAATATCAGGATTTTAACAAATCTTGATATATTGTTACGCACTTTTTGCATCAACTTGTGTTCTAAACTTGGTCTCGTTAATAGTTGAAAACATCAAAATTCCTATCAAAATTACTTACTGATTATTACAAATTATAGCAAGTTTTGTAAGATTTTAGGCAGAAAAAGATCAGAATTAGTTAGAATTACAATATTTTCTCAATTGAATAACAAATTCTGCTATAAATATTCTTCAAAGAAAACACACTTTTGAACATTCAAGTGAATGATAACAGAATTTGATATAATTCTGTACTTTTTATCATCCTGGCATATCAAGAATAATACAGGCTTTGTTATTTCTATCAAGCTCAGATATATTTGTGTTACCCGTTTGTTATAATCGTTTGATCGGGATACGACCAAGTCGTATCATCCAGTTTCGGATCCCCTTTCGAATCAACCTTTTGCAAGCAAACAACTGACGTACTCATTTGTTCAGATTAGGTATAACCATTAATGTTATCACGTAGTTAAAACCTAACAAGCGCAGTAATAGCTTGTGTGAAACAAAAATCATCAATCACCGATTGCAGAAAAGCATACACACTAATTATACCATAAATTTCCATATTTACAAGGCAAACCAAGCGTTTTATTACCACAACAAGAATAAATGTACCTTTGCTGAATTTGAACAAAGGACCCAAAAATTAAATTTATGCTTTGGTTGTAAACTGCGATTGTTACAACGGTAAATAAATCTTCACACTAAGCCTCGACTCATTTACGACCGTTCTGTCGCCAACTATCATATTTAAAGGAAACTCCATAGAAACTGGGAGAATAACGCGTAGACTGGCCTTCTATTTAGCACCGCTCATTTCAATGCAGCGCCTCTAGTGATCGTATCTGGAATCTTTTAAAAACCCGCAAATCGTTTGAAGTTCGAGTGTTGACTCAAACGATTCCGTGAACTTAAAATGGTACACTTTACTAGGAAATTCTTGACCTGGAAAGAGATTTTCAACTACAGATAAAAAATCCAGGTTCTCGAAAATGTACAAGCTGTAACTGTTCGTCTAACGCACAGAAGTCCTCACTTTCAGTAGAAGCTGAAATATCTAACTGCCTACACATGTGAAAAGTGAAACGTGATCAAATTAAAAGGAAAGTGAAAATTTGAAGTGAAGTGGATTTTTCGCACCGAAATAGAATTGATGAAAACAGCACTGGGCATTCGACATTTCATGTTCAGTGGGGAAAATCTTGTTCACCCACCTGTTCCCGTTCGATTATTTACCCGCACAAATCTGTTCATCGTTATCTGCCGGTGGGAAACAGCGTACCTGTAGTGTCATGTCCATGACCGAAATAGTGCGAATTCGATAATCAAACACAGTCGCGTGGGTGACCCTTCCGAACGACTGACATTGACATCAGGTAGCCACTAAATGTCCCAACCTCCCTCAAATCAGCACTAGGCTAGTGGAGAGCAGTGTGTATACCCAGTGGAACAGCTCCTGGCGGACAAACAACTTCTTGTTTTTCCTTGCAACTTTCCCAACTAGATTTACGGGCATTAATTCTTTATATGGTACTTCGAATGTTTTCCCACTCGGACCCACCACGAATATCAATTGATGTGCGAGCTGCGTTTCTCTACCGCTCACCAATGGCTGAACCTTTGGTAAACTAATAAAAACTAGACGCATAAAGCCCTTATTAATCGATATCAGTCGTAGGAACCCCGACGGCAAGCTTTGTGTATCGTTCCGTATCAATAAGGCCTCCTCTAACCTGATTTTCCTTCCGGTGCGGTTTGTTGTGCTAACAATTCAATATCGTCGAAGCAGATTTGCAGTTGTAACGAAACTTTATCTCTCACTCGTTATCAGCCCCAGCAACTCTGGTGGGTGGGGGTTGTGTTTATGTCGAACTCGTGTAAGCATTTCCACACACGTTTCTCGTGCACTTTTGCAGCTTGTGGAATTACTTGTTCGCAAGGGAAAGGAACGAAAAAGTTCCCAAATGCGCTTTCACCAAAGAACCTCAATCGGTTGACTTTGGGAAATGGCTTGTTCGGGAGGAAATATTTGACTAGTAAACAAGCTGCCAAGTACAACCACTTTATACGAGTTTCAAAGTTACCACATACTCGAGCAAAGTTTCCGCAGTGCTTCTGTCCACGAAGGTTAGCAGATTTGTTTGGTGTACACTTTGCACATTTGTCAACACATTTTCCCGTTGAAGAATGACACTCCAACGAGGTGAAGTAAACACATTTGCAGGAAGTTGATGGTGACTGCGGAATTTAAGTAGTCAGTAAAATTGCTTTTTTGAACAACTGATATGATAACCTTCAACTACAAGTTCGTAGGTTGTAAAACATCCACCCACAATTAATCAAACTTCGCGATCAAACATCACACTCCACACTTAATTAGTTTTCGGCAGGGATTATTCGCCAAATCCATTTCGTTCTTGCTTCACAGAATTGCCGTATCATAGTCATCATACAAAATTTATAGCGTCCATCGCTTGATGCAACAACGTTTCATGAAGACTATGATCCGCTCACCGAAATGAGAAAGATCTACGCAATAGCCAAACAAAAATCCAACATTATTTATGGACTCCACTTTGCCGCCAGCTTAATCGAGTGATAACCATAAAAATCTGCCTCCGCAGTTCATCTTCCGGCTGATTTCTGCGAGTCTGGGAGTTCTGAGATCAAACACGACCCAGACAGGCTGGTTTGATGTTCGCAGGAATTAAAATAAATGAGAACTCATTCTGGCCCCCCTGGTACGTCCTAATGGGTGACATCGGCAGATGAAAAAAGAAACAACCCGAACCGGAAATGGTTAATTCCACGGGAATAGCGACAGCTGCCAACCAGCAGAACCGCACCTACTAGCTGCCCACAATAATGGCGAAGAACGCCAGCGCAACAGCTGGAAATGATAGCATGCAAAGTTCCGACCCAGAGGAAATCGTATCTCGTGTGGGAATATGATAGAACGAGCTGGAAAACTTTCTGCAAATAGCTTGCGTTTGCGAAACCAGCGAAAACCGAAAATGTTTTAAAACAAAAATTTCTGATTAAAGGATTGTGGGGGTAATTCATCAGTAAGGTAATTACTATTTTAATGCAAAAAATAACCAACTTTTCGCTTTGATGGTTTGAAGTAATTACACCATTTTTCACAAGCACTAAACGTTAAGTCCAATCAGCAGAGGATAGATTTCATTTCAACATAATAAATATCAATCATCCCTAAAGTAGCTGCCACTACCCTATTATCCGACTGTTTCAGCACTCGGCAGCAAAAAACATCGCCGTTCTCCTTTGCACTGGCAGATAAATCAAGTTGTGGTCAATTTACTGGAATATTTCTTCTATATGCGGGAAATATGTATGTATGTGGGCCAATAAAACTTCCATTCTGTCAGCACAGTTTTGGTCAGTGCGGTGAGATAAACATCAACGGAACCCTTCGGTACGAGAAAAAACCCAGAACAAATCGAAATATATTGGATCCTCGGATGGGACTTTTATCTCAAATTGACTGATAATTGTTGCTGGATCGTAAGAAGAACCGAACCGAAAGAGGGTCCAAATCTAATGACAGACTGCTCAATTATGCACCTCTAGAGCATTCATTCGATTTTGGTTTACCGATCTCAAAATTCGCAACCTTTCAGCTAACACAATTGTCCAATTTGGTTGGCAACCACTTTACACTGTGTAAGTCGGATTGACAATGCTGGTAAAAAGCTGAAAAAAAAGAAAATGCTGACAAAGCTGTCAAAATTTCTGCATTGATTGCGAAATGTGCACTTTCTTTCGCTGGCTTAACAGTTAACTTTTTACGGTGGCGAACCAGCCTGTGGCCGAAAGCCACCTCACTAGTCAAGAAAAAAAGTGACAGTGAACTCATTTCTACGCAAATTGTGCAACTCAAAAACGAATATATTTTTCGATTTGTTTAATTTGTGAGTGAAGTAAGAACCAATTATGAGGCAAACAACCCGAATTTAGTGTGCCTGACTGAGCTGTCAGATAGCTCTATACCATTTGCTATATAACAACAATATCGCACGCTTAGCCTTGGGGCTAATAGCGGTCTCGATCAACTAAGATTAGTTGAGAGAATTCGTTATCGATATTGTTTTGGCACATTTTGTATGTGTAGGATAAGTACAAAGATACACCGTGCCCCAGTGCTGAGTCGAAAAAATTTCCAGCTCGAAAAGATCCTCGACTCGATCGGGAATCGAACCCGATATCACAACCGTGTCGGAGAGCTAGCGAACCACAGGGCCACGGGGACCACCATTTGCTATCAAAATCAATTCATTCTGTGTCATAATCAATTTTGCCAACTATAGAGATTTATCTGAAAACGTACTTTTTTCCGATTTTTTCAATACACATTCTGCACCAAGAGATTGCGGGTTCAAGTCCCATCTGGATGCGGTATATTTTTCCGAGTTTGTATCATGTTTTCAATTCGCTTATTTTTCGCTTTCCCAGCTGCACACACTGCCTGCCTTGAATGTTGACGGGTAAAAAGTCGTTGTAAAAATTCGAATTAGTTCGAAAAAAGTACTGCTAAGCGCAGATTTTTGAATGCTTTTAAAAGATTATACTAAATATTGTATTTGACTCAGCAACGATACAATGAATGCGATCCTCCAATCGAAAAGTTTAATTGATAAGCAAGCTAGTAGTTCAGAACTTACTATCAAAGAGTCAATTCCGTCACTGTTCAAATCAATGAAAAAATGATATTGAAGTTGTTTGTTTTTCAGATTTCCAAAATAAATAACTATGTTAAAATGTATAGATCACAGAAGTCATAGCATATAGCATATATGTCATATGTCAAATCACTTGTGGGTATATTTGTTTTTGGTAGTGCCAAAATTTAATCCTCAAATGCTTCTATTTCAAGATTGCAGGTATACTCTTCTGTGAAATAAAATAGTTGGATAATGATTTGATTGGCGCATTTTCAAGATGGATTCTTTTTTAAAATGAGTACCATAAATCTTTGGCTTCTAGGAAGTTTCAAGGTAGACTTCTAAGAAGTTTCAAGGAAGTTCTTAGAAATGTTTTGAGAGTTATATCATGTGTGTCTGAAAACCGCATGAGATGCAGTTATAAATGGGTATTTTTCAATCACTAATGAAAACTGTTAATCAAATAAAATCACAAGTAACTCAAAAATCCATGATCAAACTTGGAAGATTCAGTAATACTTTGACAGGTTCACCATTAAACATAGATAAAACCAATTCGCATTTGGTTTGTTCTTGCAAAATGTTATTAATGTCATAAATGTCATAAATGTCATAAATGTCATGAATGTCATAAATGTCATAAATGTCATAAATGTCATAAATGTCATAAATGTCATAAATGTCATAAATGTCATAAATGTCATAAATGTCATAAATGTCATAAATGTCATAAATGTCATAAATGTCATAAATGTCATAAATGTCATAAATGTCATAAATGTCATAAATGTCATAAATGTCATAAATGTCATAAATGTCATAAAAGTCAGAAAATGTCATAAATGTCATATATGTCATAAATGTCATAAATGTCATAAATATCATAAATGTCATAAATGTCATAAATGTCATAAATGTCATAAATGTCAAAAAGCAAAGCAAAGCCTTGGTGCTACATTCCGTATCGGAACTCAACCTTCTGTTTATTATACACAGACTTCGCAGCCACCTGTTAAGTGTACAGGACAATTGCGGGGCTAGCGCTACGATCCTACTGACATTAACAGTCTCTCCCGAGCCGAGACTCGAACCCACGACGACTGGCTTGTTAGGCCAGCATCGTACCTCGAGACCAGCTGGGAGAGTATCTGTCATAAATGTCATAAATGTCATAAATGTCATAAATGTCATCAATGTCATAAATGTCATAAATGTCTTAAATGTCATAAATGTCATAAATGTCAAAAATGTCATAAGTGTCATAAATGTCATAAATGTCATAAATGTCATAAATGTCATAAATGTCATAAATGTCATAAATGTCATAAATGTCATAAATGTCATAAATGTCATAAATGTCATAAATGTTATAAATGTCATAAATGTCATAAATGTCATAAATGTCATAAATGTCATAAATGTCATAAATATTATAAATGTCATAAATGTCGTATAAGTCATAAATGTCATAAATGTTATAAATGTCATGAATATCATGACTTTCATAAATGTCTCAGGCTTATGAAGTCATAGAGAACTATGCTTTTGTAGAAAGATGTTTTACCGTATGAAGAACCATCATGCAAGAAACAAACGGTCTAGGACATAATTAAAATCTGGTTTTTGGAAAAAAAACTGAGAAAAAAAGGTAAAATCTTGAGAAGCAAAAAAAAATTGTCATTGAGGATTTTCACTAAATTCGAGCTTGTCCACCATGCCAGAAGGGATGGTAAAGGTAAAATTTCGGAATTAAAATGAAAAACAAACACCAGAAAAATAAAATTCCAGAAAATCAAGTCTAAAATTCCGGATTATAAAACTCCGGATAATCGAGTCTTCGAATAATCGAGTCCGACGTGTACCATTAAATAACGGTTTATCCGGAATCAGAATAATGCCCAGATGCCAGGAATGGACTCCAAATGCCATTTTGAAATCCAAGATGGTGACTTCCGGTGTCTAGAAAACAGCTGAAAGTCCCCAATTACCAGCCAATATGGGTATTTCCGAGATCGTTATGATGCACAGAAGCCAAAAATCGACCTTGGACACCAGTTTGAATTCTCAGATGGCAACTTCCGGTCAAATAAAAATGTTTGAATTTATCAAACCAAAGAAAAACTGGGTAGGACGAAGTTTGCCAGGTCAGCTAGTATTTTATAAAAATCACAAACTGAGGTGGAATGGTTCTTTAGCGTAATTTAGAGAGGGGAGTCATATTTAACGTTACTTATTGTTACATAGAGAGGAGGGGTCTGAAATCTACGTTTTTAGCCTGACGAAACTTGTGTATGACGCCTAAATGTGAAAGTGTTGAAATCCTTATTGATTCTGAGGAATTTTTAACGCCCTTTTAAAACCAAGCAATATAGCATGCACGAAGTTTTATTTCTAATAAATTACGCCAAATATCTCGAGTAAATCTTGTATTTTTCGGATTGGAAATAAAAAAAACATCAATCACACACTCCGCATCATATTGGGTGAATTAACCTGTGGCGGACCCCATTCCTATACTAACCTATAGTGCACCATCCGTCAGATTAACTCAAGTTTTCTTAACGTAAATCGGAGTTTACAGATGTTCGTGATGCAGATTGGTTGGAGAAAATGTTTCCCGATGGAAGTTGTCTGGAGAGTTTTCGCATAAACTGAATTAATGTGGGTGGGTGGTCTGATAAAGCACGTGGTTTATCCAAGATAGTTTTACACTAGCCATGTAAAAATGGGCAAAATTTAGTAGCCTCATAAAACTTGGAAATATAGTTGCTATTAACCACCCAGTTGCTGTTATTCCCATAAATGGCACCCACTCTTAAGAGCAGAGTCAAAATGTTTGACCATTTCAACTCCCTTCCCAACTTTCAACTCGAAGCTTATTTATGTTTCCCCAAAACTAAACCAGACGCCAGTGGCAAGATCAAACCAAAACCATACGAACTCTGCTCTCCTCGTTTTCCAATTGATAAATCTTTGGTACTCGAATGACGCTTGCAGATATTTTCATTTAGAGCTTTCGCATTCCTCTTCCAAAAAAAAGATATCTGAAGAATCCGTACCGTTGCTGTACTTTATCGAACCGTGCAAAAGTTCAACAAAGTACGACCTTCTGTCCCACACCTTTCCTCTAATTTTATCCTTGGGCAATAGTCCGTGCCAGTTGATGGGTTTCTGTGCTCTACGTTTCCTATTATTGCCACGGAAATTGATGGGCAAACTTCTACGGCGATGGCTCCGGATGATGGTGAGATTTAGTGAAATTGAAATAATTTTACGAAACACAAATAAGCCGCGGAGAACGCCCTCGGCGGCTGGGACGGATTTATGAAAAGGCATGGTGTGATGGTTTGGAATTTTGTCAAACTTATTGGAAAGTTTTGATACGGGTGGCTGCCAGAGAGACAGCACGTCAGCCGTCGGCGTCACGAAATTGGGATTACGTTACATTTTCCGCGGGCTGGGCTGGCATCATTTGCATAAAGTGGTTTCGGGTGGAAGCCAAGATGAGACCCGGGAATTGGTAGTTATTCTAATAATCTCGAAAGGATTAGTGAGAGATTATTCTAAAAATCTCGAAAGGATTAGTGTTGGTAAAACAACGTGATCCATTTGTTGTAGGCTTCACTAAACGAGCTGGAAGAATTGCTTTGCCAGATGTTTCACTTCAGGTGTACCAATAATGCGCAGCAGATGGAGTGGGATTTTACTGCTCGTTTCTTCCACCTTGTTTCGATTTATGCAGTTAGCGTTTTCTCTGTATCGAGAAGAGCCAATAAATTTCGTTCGGCATACACACTTGTGAGCTATAAACTTCCATGGCAACGTTGGAAAGCTTTCTGGATGAACCGGAAAGAGCAAGCATTTGATTTTAACTAACTATAGTCCCTAAGTAACGATTTATTCCCATTTTAAGACGAAGTTAACAAGGCACGAACGGCTATCAAAATAATATACTAACTTCAGCTAGAAGTTCAAGTGCCATAAACAACTAAGAAATATCCTACGAATATTTTTATTATTTTTTCCGTAATAGTAATGTCTGCTGCGAAATTTCGATTAGCTGGATATGTCATTTTGATAGCTTAAATAAACAGTTTCCGTCGACCGGTCTTCTACTCGACTTCCCTCGAGACAGGTTCGAATTTAGGCCACTGTTTAGGGGCTGTTTCTGTCAGGTGTCATCAAGCTAATAAATCTTATAATGACCGCAATTATAGCGTCAATAAAATCTTCGCACGGACCAGGTTTTATGGCAAGTGTTTGTCACTCGGTTAGGCAGGACAGCTTCTTACCGGAACCAATCCGAAAACGCTGTAAGCTTCTACGAGAATTTAATGAAACCACTAAGACGTTGACAGTAAACCGAAACTTGGCTGTATTGCTTTTATCGTGCACTTAACGATGGCAGTAAACAATAATTAATTTCGCAAGATGTGAATGCTCGAACGATTGCGTTTGTTTCCGAAATATTTCAACCGATGCTCGTGAGCCAAAGCATCACTTAAAAAAACTAGATTAAAAAATTAAATTCCTTATTCCTTTTCGATTGTTGAACTGTTTTTGACTTCACCCGTTATTTTCGAAAACCGTCAACCAATTTTGAACACATTGATAACACAAATTTTGACAGAATTCTAGAAGCAAGCAGTTACCGCAAAATTATTTATGGCCAACTGCTCACCAGATCAGGTTGCATCGTGATGAATGATAAAACTTGTGCCAGGGCAGTTAACTTTTGGTAGGACAAACTTTCGTGTGCAATCGTCTTAAACAATGAATAATAAAATGTGTGAGCAAGGGTGTATTCAGAAGCGACTTTCATCATTTTTGCGAAAGTACAAATGTGCAAACTTTGTTTCCAGCTCGAAAAGTGGTGTAGTGACACCAAAGTTAAGGATATTTTCCCCGGTCCTCTACAATCCTTAATCCGCCCTGGATACATACAGTCCCCCCACAATTATGGAACACTTAAGAAGATGTATGAATTCGAAAAATCATTTCTGGCCAATTTTATTGTTTATAAGGGACTATCCATTAATGATGTCACGCAAAATTTGGAAAAAATTAACTCCCCCCCTCCCCCTTGTCACAAGCTGTCACAACTTTCTTGACCCCCCCCCCTTAATTACGTCACGTTTTCATATCCCCCTCCCCCTTTTTTGGTAACAATTGATTGAAAATTGATAAATTTGTTAGGAATGCATTTTTTCCTAATAAGAACGATTTTACTGAAACAAAAACTGAAACTAAAAGGAAAGGAACATTATAGAAGATAACTAGAAAAGGCGTTAAGTTCTTAGTCGAAGGATGCTGCTGATGGAGTCGCATATCGACGACATAGAAAGCCGAGACAGTAACTTCAGCATCATGGCTAATTTTTGAAAGACCATCAATATTTAGTTCCTCTTCTTCAATCAATTCGCAATCCAAATCTTCTCCACATGTTACAATAGTCAAGCATTTTTATCTACGTTTTGTCACAATTTTTGTAATAACTGGATTGAGAGACACTAAAAATTAATGAAATTGCGTTGTCCATTATAAACGAACTTCACGGTAAAACAGAATTAAAGAACGTTATGCTTTTTTAGCGAGAAAAAAATTGTCATTTATTTTATCTAAAGCAAATCTTAAGCAAAAAAGGGATTGTTGAACTATAAATGAATGATGCAAATATCATAAATAGTTCTGAGTTGATCTCTGTGGTTAGGTATGTAACTTTTTCATTTTTTTTTTTTTAGTTGAAATGTGATGTCACACTCAAGCTAACCCCCCCTCCTCCATATGTCACAAAATGTCACAATAATTGAAAACCCCTCCCCCCCAAACGCGTCTCATTAATGAATGGTCCCTAAGTAATATAAAAAAGTTTTAGTTATAGAAATATGAAGTCTTTCACTTGATTGAGTATTTGTTTCCATGTTTTGTAGATACTTCTCAGAAAATACATTTATTTTATAACTCATCAAATACACAATTATGGATCACTTTTGAGAGCGGTCCCAATTATGAAACAATTGCATCATATTATGGATCAATATAATAAAACCAGTTTTTGGCAACGAATTTATTCAATGAACCTTATTTAAATTATGTAATATGAAGAAATACCATGTTTCATATCGTATTAAAGATCTCGCATGGCCAGGTCACATTTATGTGGCTTTCGGGGTTGCAGTAAGAACGAGCGCTCCCGAAGGTGGCGATGAACCGTTGCATTCTCGTGAACCTCATTTGCATCAATTCCGATCTTCAACACGCCGAGTTGCTTGGATGTCACATCACCCAGTATATTACGCTGACCTTTCTCGACAACGAAAAACTCCGCACTAACTGACCGCTTCGCTAAATCGATCATCGCTATGAATGATCCCAATATGTCTAGCGGCGAATCACTACCATACGCCCTCAGGACCTTGTCACTTCCTTTGCTACACCTCTGGACTGTAATACCTCTGGATTTCATCATTTCCCAAGTTCCAACGGTAATCAGATTAGCGTCAGATCCAGAATCAATCAGCATTTCGGTTGTGATTCCTCCTATTTTACACTCGACAAGGTTCGTCAGATTTCCAGTATGAAAAGTATAGTACACCTTCTGCTCGTTGTTGTTTTCGGATGGCTCGTTCTCAGATGCAAACGTGGGCGGTTCGTGGGTTATTTCTCGGACTTGTTTCGACGTAACATGCTCCGTAAACTTCGATGGTCGCTTGCGGCATGTTTTCTCGAAATGACCAATAACTTGGCACCTATTGCATTTTTTCCCTTTCGCAGGACCACCGGGATCCTTAGAAATATGCCCGCTCTTACCACACGAATAACATACTACCCTTTGGTCTCGCTTAGTTCCTTTTGGAGCGAAATTATTTCCAAACCGCTTTACGATCCGCTCCTGCTTACGCTCAGTTCTGTTGCTTGCAAATTTATTAAATTTCCGTACTTCGAGTTCTCCGGAATCACCGTGAGAATACTTCCTGCTCATTTCCAACTACTGTGCTCTAACACTTTCCAAGGATTCACCCAGCGCTTCGATGTCAGACAGAGGTTGATCTTTCCTAATATCTTTCGACGAAGTTCGGCAGAAGTACAACCTTCTAGGATCACATCGATTAACATCATTTCTTCTACGCTGTGTTTAACGTCTTGTGGATACTTATCCAGTCCACAGTCCTGGAGTTGCTGCCGCAGACGTAGAACGAAATGAGCAAATCGTTCGTTACCTTGCTTCATATTGCGTAACTTATATCGTTCAAGCACGTCTTGACGACGTGGCTTAAAATAGGCATCCAGTCGCTCTATTGCGACGTCGTACCACGGTATCTGGAGCAACACCGATGGAAAATTTTCCGTCCCTTCCAGACTTCTGAAAACTTTTTGAAGCTGTGGACCTCCCAAATGTAACATTTTGGATCGTTTTAGCTTTTGGTCAGTAATCTCGTATGAATCAAAATAACATTCAAGCGAGCCTTTCCACTCAAACCACGCTTTGGCCAATTTTCCGCTTTCCATTTGCTCGCATCTAAACATACCCAACGGGCGACTCTCATCCATCTAGAGAAAAACAAACCATGGGAAAAAACGTAAGATTCAAATTCATCACTTGTTTTCGTTTATTAAAATTCTCTATTAGGTTCACCCTTTCCAGGAACTAGGTTAAGGGTCTCCCGCAACCACGACGACGAACAATCATCTTTGAACATGACTTGGATGGAAGTCTACAGTTTACTCTATAATCTTCAAGACGAAAAGGAATTCGTTCGTTTGTCATATTGTTTCCAGCCCCCTAGCTGCAGAAATCGTTTCCAGCCCACTAGCTGAAAACTTTTAACAGTTCATATTTTGTTTCCAGCCCCCTAGCTGCAGAAACCTTATTTATTTCACAATTCCAGCCCCCTAGCTGTAGAAAACTGATATGCGACGTTTTTCCTAACGTTGTTTCCAGCCCCCTAGCTGCAGAAACCGTTTCCAGCCCACTAGCTGAAGAAACATTTATAACATTTACTATTTTGTTTCCAGCCCCCTAGCTGTAGAAACCTTATTTATTTAACAATTTCGGCCCCCAGCTGCAGAAACTTCAATAATATTAAGCATTCAATTGTGTTTCCAGCATCCTAGCTGCAGAAGCTGTTATGAATTCACCCCTCCGGTGATTCAACATGTTACCGTAGTGATTCAACACTTTTCAAACCACCAAAATCTTTTGATTCAATTTGATTCTCTGCTTCATTAACATTTAAAACCAAAAACAAAACACTTTTTTCAGTGCAGATATGTGGCAACCACTCGTTCTCTCTAAATAACTGGCAACCGACTCAGGCTCCGAACGATGACAAAAAATCCATCACTCACATATGTACTAAAACGCCACCAAGCTAGAGGAAGAAACCCTTCCTTCCCCTCCAACTTGTTCACCAGATAGCAAAAAAAAGTTCATTCGGACGAAAATCTGTCGCCGCCATGATGCTTTAACTTTCTTTAATCACGAACAAAAATTCTATTTTCATTGGATGTTTCATTGAATTACCTTCGCTGATCCGTATCACTCGTCGCCAGATGTAAATACTTCAACAATCGCCACCAACTGTTTCCGAAAATCTTTATTTATTCCCGTATAGTTCACCTGTTTTACAGAGCACACCTTTTTATCCG
Source organism: Wyeomyia smithii (assembly GCF_029784165.1). Classification (NCBI taxonomy): domain Eukaryota; kingdom Metazoa; phylum Arthropoda; class Insecta; order Diptera; family Culicidae; genus Wyeomyia; species Wyeomyia smithii. The sequence continues at coordinate 165,076,710 of NC_073694.1, forward strand.
CTGCGTCTCCTTACATGCCTTTTTCTGTTCAACCCATCTCTCGCTCTCTTTCCTCTTTTCATTCCTTTTACAGGGTGTTTCTGTTTCCCGCTTTCTCATCTACAACACTGTTAATCCGTTTTACCTAAAACTCAGCTAGCTCATACCCTACAGGCTGTAGCAGCTCCTCCAAGCAGTGCGGCAATAATTTACACCTCGTCTTCCGTGTGGATTTTATGGCATACCGAATCAGGGATGCGCATCACGTTCAGCCCATTCGTTATTTGTCGTGGGTTCGCTAACTAGTGGACTGTTGGGGCGGAATCTGACAAGTCATTCGTCAATATCAACGATAGAGGTGGTACGATCTCGGCTGATACGAAGCTGTTACCTAGGTCTGGAGGAATTATTTGGTTCAGAATTCCGATGGACTTTATGAGATAGACAATATTCTGTGGTTATAGTAAATTTGTAATTATTAAATTCCAAATGAGACATAACGGTTCGAATAACCCATCCCAGACACCCATGTTCTTATAGAATTGCTGAGTTAACTACTTCATTATACTATGAAAAATCAATACAATGGTCGCAGTGGTCCAACTCTTACAAATAAAACTTCTTTAATACAAACATGTTGGAAAGTAATGTAATTTTTAAGTTGAAATTCCCATCTAATCGAAACATCGTCCAAAAAAAGTAAAGAGTGTTTATATAAAACCTTTTTCAAGTTGGCAGCACTAGTATGTAATGGCGTCCAAGTGTCATCTGTCAAAGTTCATATAGCATATATTTGCTCATTTTCCAATTACTTTGTGCATGTATAAAGTAAAAAGGGGCAAGTGATAGCAATACATTTTTTAAGCTTGGCTCAACATAACGCTTTTATAGGTTTAATTTGTTCTAATCAACAATTATTTATTTCGACAATAATTTTTTTACTCACCACGGTGCCTACTTCAAAACTGATGTAATGCAATTTATGTGTTGATAAATACACAAAGATACATAACAGGACAAGACTGCTTGTTGATATTGATTACAGGAGACTCTGGCAGCACGGCTAACGTTGTGCGCGTGTAAATTGTCGGCTTAGTATTAGTTTGCATTTTAGGTAATTTTTCACCTGTTTATGCTAAACCTAGTGTTTTTCGTGTTTGTAGTTACTACAGGCTGTGCAAAGTGTTCAGTTGATGCAGTAAAATTCAGTTATTTTTTTTCAAATTTATGATGTATTAGCTTTGGAGCACTTTCCCGATAACAAAAATATTCGACGCCCAATTCTACCACTGCACTGACAGTTTAGGAATAGGTATATGTGGTAATGTGGGTTTGCAATATCGGGTTTTTTTCTAGAGTTTTTTTTATTTAACTTCATACATTCTTTATGCGTTTGCTTATGAAGATAAGTGATATTTTCTTTACGACCACTGGCGAACTTGTGTGGCCGAGTGGATCAGTTTTCGTTTTCCTCGAACTGTGAATCACTGTGTCTCGTTGTTTCGACTTTTTGCGACTTTTTGCTGATAAAACATATGTATTTACATGATAAACGGCAGCTCCTTCGAATAGATCCAAATCATATGTCAGCACAAATTCTATACCTATAAAAAAAGGAGTTCTGTTTGTCTATCTATCTGATCCATATAGACTTGGAAATGACTGAGCCGAACGGCTTGAAAATTTTTATGCAGGGGTTTTCGAGGCCGGAGAAGGTTTTTATGGTAGTTTGAGACCCCTCCCTCCTTTGGAATAGAGGGCTCTCTTACAAATAAAACATCAATCTCTGTATAACTCAAGAACTAATCAAGCAAATAGAACCAAATTTGGCATTTGCATGTTTCAAGAAACAAAAAATATTCCTAAATACTCCCTGCTCTGGAAAGAGAGCTCCTATACAAATGAAACACAAATATCTGTAGAGCTCGAGATTTAATCAAGCAAATGGAATCAAATTTGCTGTGTGGTAGTTTACGAGAACAAAAAATATTTCAGTGGTAGATCGACACCCCTTCCTCCTCTAGGAAGTCTCCCGTCATATCGATCAAGCATACCGTTCCGGGTCTAAAAATAATTGTAATCATCAATACTTTTTACATATACCTGTTCACAAATTACTCGTGATGCTAAAAAAAATTATGGAAGCACAAAGTGACATCTTTAACCTACAGAAACATCTGAGCGAAGTTAAAGCCCAATCGAAAACGACTATTAAAACAATATATTATAATTGGGACATTTTTCTAACATTATAAATGTCATAAATGTCATAAATGTCATAAATGTCATAAATGTCATAAATGTCATAAATGTCATAAATGTCATAAATGTCACAAATGTCATAAATGTCATAAATGTCATAAATGTCATAAATGTCATAAATGTCATAAATGTCATAAATGTCATAAATGTCATAAATGTCATAAATGTCATAAATGTCATAAATGTCATAAATGTCATAAATGTCATAAATGTTATAAATGTCATAATTGTCATAAATGTCATAAATATCATAAATGACATAAATGTCATCTGATTTCGTTTTATTTTTGGAATTAAACATTTAAGCTTATTTCCAACAAAATTAACTCGTAAAACTGACATATAGGACACCGTACAACGATCAAAAGTTTCACTGGAGTCGAAAAGTTATGTTTTAAATTTTACCTTCTGTTATCCAATTTTTATTTACAAACTAATTATCAGAAAAATAAGAGGAAATTTAAATGCATTTTGAGTAGCTTAAAGTAATATTATAGCTCAAATGGAGCCAAAGTTATAGAGCGTTGTCATAATTATGAATTGCATATTCTTTAGAAAAGTCAACAACAAACAGTCTGGGTAAGCGCTCCTCAGAATAAACCCGGTGACTTGTTTATTTGATTTGAATTAACATTAGCTTTGAAATGTTTTTCGGAATTGGTATTTGCATGTGTTTGCTAACAAGATGGAGTGGTGGCATGGGGTTGATAATTTTCTACTCGCCACTGACATACCTTATATTCACCAGAATGCGAAACAACTTGTAATTACATGCAAGGTGGGAAATATCTTAGAGAACTTACACGTGTCTTAGCGCAGTGGAGAATTATCACACAGGAACTGTTATTATCTCGCATCCAAAGATCCAACAGCGTAATAACCGTCTGCATGGCCCACCCACGCTGACGGTTAACACTTTTCAAAGCCCAATTCAGAGTTCAAGTGCTAGTTAATTAGCAGTTTCGCTTGTGTAATTAGGGACCCAATTTTGGTGTGAGTTTTTTCGGTAGCACCGAAACAAATCTTACTGCAGATATATATTTTTTTTTTCACGTAGAAAACAAATTCCCAGAATGATGAACTTGTATTTGTTTTTTATTTGTAAGAAAAACAAATTAACACTCGAATAAATAATATTCAAATTGCTCGCAGCAAAATTGCACACCGCTAAATATAACATGAATGTTTTATCGGTGCGAATTTCCACTGTCAGTTTCAGCGGCGCAGCCTATTAACATCAGACAGTGTTTCACATGCTCGTATCCTTTGTTGAAAAGATGCGGGCCCGGTGGTTAGACGCGTTAGGTGGTTTCTTCGTCGTACGTCTTTTGGTACAATGCAATTGTGAAGAGCAGTTGTTCGAAAATTCGCCAAAAATTTATTGCACCATTGAGAAGCCGCCAAGAGTAGAAATTCTGTTCCCGTCGTTAAACTCGAGAAGTACCATTAATATGGCGTCTGCTATCGCTCAGCCAACACTTGAAATTGAACAGAATTCCATCACCTACTGTAGAAAAAAAAAGCGAATCAAAACAGTTACAGTAGCATACTTCTGGAGGCAAGCGGAATGCTCTAGTTTTTGTTCTTTTCCCACCATAACTTTTTGCCACTTTCCGTAGCTTCCCTGTTCCGCGTATTTTGGAAACAGTATTTTTCAAAGACTCAACAGTGTTTTCCGTTGAGTTTCCGTTTCCAGTGCTTCCGTTTAGAGCTCAGTAGAAATTGATAGGGTGTTTTAATTGGTGAATATCACATTTGAATCAAAGTAATCCATAATTGTGGAAATCTACCTTGTATTGGTCCCTTTTATGGAACACTTAGAAAATAGTAAATTTTTATAGAAAAATCGCTATCAATCATCAACATTTTGATGAATTGTGAAGAACTTACCTTAATCTTTGGGTATGAGCTATTTTTCGCCCGAGAATTAGCGATTTTTACACATAAAACCTTATGAATGAGGAGCGCGCTACTCACGATGATTGAAAAAATCGACAAATATTTTGATAGATTCTAGATAACAATTTTATACGCTTTTAAAGAACTCATCTATCTAGGGATAAAAACGCTGCTTTTTTATGTGTTCAAAGCTAGCGAATAAGGCATATTTTGCTTCAAAAATGTTACATGTCTTTTTACAGTTTTTTTACTGAGTTAAATAACATGAAACACAAGAGTGATCCGTTATTGTGGGAGACCCATAATTGTGAAGGGAGTGTATCACACAGTTAAGCATTTCATGAGACTCTTTGCATGCCCGACTTCATGCATTGAAGCAGCAGCTGTATTGAGATTTATAGTAGATGATATTCAATTAAAGCATCATGCAACGCCTTTAGAAAAGGTTTAAGGACATCCTAAAGTTACATTAGCACATCTGCCTGTGGCACGGCGTACGATGAAATTGACATTGGAGGTTCACGAAGCGTCGCCAGACTTCACGAGTTTTCTACCTCATCAATTTTATTTTGCATTTTCCGGAAAAAAAACAATCTGCATGAACAATGTTTTTGAGGGTTTCTATCTTTTGAGGTTATTACATTGACTGGTCAACACCAGAGTTGCAAATTTTTCCTGTCAGTGATAGATTCTCAGTTGAAACTGAAAACTACGAATATCAGTATCAACACGATCCAATCAGTGACAATGCTGACTGGCAGCATTGCTGTGATTTCGCGCACGCTATGTTGCTCTAGCGATGTTTATGCGGTGTAGAATGAACATACTACATTGACTTCATGCAATGGATTGGCTCAGATCAAATAATGTCGATATTTATTGAGATATATCATTTATTTCACTGACATAATTGTTGACTGATAATTGACTAGGGTGCCACTCAACATCAGTTTGAAGAGAGTGAGAGTGAAACTGCTGTTGTATCATTTTCATTTTTCTGTGTCGAAATTTCGCAACACTGATCAACACAGGTGCACCTCGAAGGCTCAAACCAAAAAAAAAATGAAAGATTATAGCCATTCAACCATTCCTGTGAATTTTGGTGTCCCTAGCCGCTAACATTTTTTCAAAGACATAAATGAGTTTTCTCGTAAACATAACGTTGAAGCGACGAACCCGGCGAGCAATTACTATGCGAACTCCTCTCACGTAAGTTGACGCATTTTGGTTATAGCCAAAATTCATAGGAATGGTTGAATGGGTATAATCTTTCATCGAACCTCCCTAAAAAGGCAAGTGTGCTTAATGCACCCCCTTATTATTTAATGACTTGGCTGATTTCGTAAACGCTGGGTTAGACTTCACTGACATTTCTATGGGTGTTCCATCGATTGGCGCCTTTAGCGTGAGTACGATCTTGGAAGTAGCCGTAATGACTGCTCTCAAGGTGCTCTCGTCATCGCACATCCTTCCCACTATGTTTTCCGAAATAGAATCCTGCCCGCTCATTATCAACATTTCGCTCCTTACCTGTGCGAAACGAGGACATACTAATAGCACATGATCAGCGGTTTCTTCCGCGCCCTAGGTGACTCCGCGAGCCCAAACTGGACACTGGAAGTTGGACCATTTCCGCTACCACCTGGCCATTGAAGTTGACTCTCTAGACAGCGCGGCTTTCAACACGACCTCGCTGACTAGCTCGCCGTAGACTTCTAGAGTTATGTCGTCCACAAAGTCCACAATCACCGCTCCCGGTGGGAGCTTAACCCTTTCCCGCTCATGGTGACTCTAAAGCACCAAGAATTATAATCATCATATCTTGACTTAAATTGGTTTGTTGTGCTTACGATTGTTACGTAAACTTTTATATGCTGCTTCAGAGCATCACTAGGCATTTTCTTCAAAATACTACAGTTGACAGTAATTTTAGTTAGTCTACAAAGTGCTCAGCTTGAATTTTCACGTGAGGCTATAAATTTTAATGATAAACCTTGTGAGCGGGAGAGGGTTAAGCTTCAGCACACCATCATACAAGGCGTTACCCCTGCAGTAATTGGGACGCATTTCTGACCGTCATGTTTGTTATAGACCAGCACTCGATTCTGAAAGTAGCTCTCTAAAATATTGTACAGTGGCACCAGCACTCCAAGACAACGAATCTTTGCGCATCGGTGTGCGCGCGTTGCATCCTCCGCCTTGCACGAAGGCGCGCACTACGAAGGTCGGCTATCGCGTCGGACCACCAGTATGCCGCAGGCCTTCCATTTCTAGGCTGACAAAATCTAGGCATGGCGGCGTCGCACGCCCGCGAAAGTGTAGCAATAGGTTGGTCCGCACTCTGGGGAGACCTCCTCCCTTCATGTTCCCAACTTATTACTTCCGCAAATACATCGGCATCAGTCTTAAAACTGCGAATGGTTGGGTTATTGTCCCTACCCGTTGCTTGCCGCCTCGCGTTCACGCTAAAGCTGACCGACTGGTGGTCGCTATTAGTGTGGTCGTTGTAAACCCTCCAGTTCGTGATCAGTCCCTGGCTGCCGAACATCACGTCGATGATCGATTCCGCATTACTTTTAGCACCGACATTGGCCAGATCCAAGTTGAGCTTCGCCAATGCTTCTTACAGGATCTGGCCCCTCCCTCTGGTTAGTGCAGCGGCTTCCCCACTAAACAACCCAAGCCGTGAAGTCATCCTCCAACACCAACGGCTTCAGACCCGTTAGTTCCTCGGTTACACGATCGACTATCTGAGCGAACCTCTCTGTGACCACGGCGCCGGAGAATAGCAACTGCAGTAGAATACTCTACCCACCTTGGTAACCACGTAGCCCTAGTTCGAGGTCGACACAATCTCTTGAACCGGGAACCCGTCTGTCGTTCATATTGCAGTCATCTTGGACTTATCCGCTATGCGGTAGGGGTCCGATACGATGGCAAGGTCCGACAATTTAAAGGCTGCAGGACTAATTGCGTCACCCTCACGCCTGCGGTTTAGTTTCCAGTTTGCTAACCAGGCACTTGGAGCTCCCGTGACGTGCTTAGCGTCTCATTTATCGGTGCATATCAAGCACTTGGGAGGCGCCGCGCAGTCCCGCGCTTTATGGCCTGCCGCACCCCCCATGCCCAGCGGACATAGCGACCAACCGACCTTCAGCTTGGTTTGGTTCAGGGCTTTGCTTCCATCTGACGATGAAAGCTTTACGGTGGAAAACTGGGTCGCTCTCGAAGGCGAATTGCATCTACGGCCACAACAATCCCACATTCCTTCTCAAGGGCTTGTGCAATGTCGCACCCTGCGGTTATTTCTTCCAGGTTTTGAAGCTGGAGAGCCGCCTCCGAGATAAGCGCCCGAACTTGCACGTCGTTCTTTAATACCTTTGGGGCTACCTTTTTGTAGATAGCTCCCTTCCTCTTCGGGTTCCTGCGTATTTCTAGGACCATTTGCTGGTACGAGATCGACGAATGGTTCGAACATCCTCACTCAACTCTGGGCTACTGGGTGCCTCTCATGGCCCTCAAGACCTCCGAGTACTTAGATCTGTCAGTTTTAAGTATAAGCGCGTCACCCTTGCTCTTCCTCGTCTTTCGTGGTTTCTCGACGCGTTTTTCACTAGTTTCCCGCTTCTGCCGCTTTTTGTCCACAACGGCAGTCCATTTGCCGTTACCCGTGGTGTCCCTGTAGAACTTTATTTTCGTAAGCCCAACATTCTCTGTTGAGGGACCAGCCGGTGGGCTTGTATCTATCAACCTCCTTTTGATGCTCGCGGGAGCCCACTCACCCGGAGACCAACCTCATTCGCTTCGTGGCCAGTTCTGTAGAACAAACCTCGGCGAACGACAATGCGACCGTTTGTGTGCATTGGAAGCGCTCTGGCACTTTTTAGGCGCTTTTTCCGCCGTTTTCGCCCGCTTCGTGAGCGCAGCGAAGTCGACCCTCGCACTGTTGATGCAGATGCGTAGCAATAGAAGACTCTATTTCAGGTGCTTCGAGTTATTGCTACGGCAGTCCGCAAACTCGATTATGGCATCGAGCTGTACGGATTGGGTCGCCGCTCTAGATAGCGTTTCCATTTCCGCTTGAACTGCCGCTACCAGCAGATCGCGGTACAACGTTCGTTGTCAGGGGTAGCTTTAGGTGTACCTGCCTTACTCCCTTTGACCGCGTCCGTTGGTATTGGTGGGAACCGCTGGATCCCTCCTGTGGCTTTATCCTTGTTCATCGCCTGTTTGGTTCCATGGTGGGCTATGCCGAAGCAGTAAGGTCATGGCTAGCGTTGGTTACTCATAGCGCCTTATGAGCAAACTATGTCGCCCACGACCGGCGTAAGTCAGGAAATGGAACTGGTCCTTAGACCAATTCCCATAATCCTCCTTCAGCCGGATTTCCACCAGGCAATAAACGCGGAACGTACTGAAAGGCCTGCCAGGTTATACAGGACGGAGATCCCTGTTGCCGTTTGCCACCTCGCCGTTTCGAGCCTAAGAGAGCTCGGTGAAGGTGCAGGCCCACATCATGGTATATAACGTGTACCGACTCATATCCTCGAAACTGCGACCAGTTGCAATAATTAATGCCTTTACTGGCATCGCACAGTGTTATATTTTGCTGGTTTCGTGCTCCAAATTTATAGCATTCTCAATTTTGATTTTAGTGGAACACTTTATTTGGAAAAAAATCTATGTACTTTATTGTGCTTCTTTCAGAATGGATGATTTAGTGAGTAATTTACCCAGAAGTGATAAGAAAAGTTTATTTTTTCAGGACAGTGTGATAGATAGCCAGTGTCTTCGAGAGAGTTGTGGCAAATATTTCTGCTAACAATGTGTTGAGTTTCTATCTCTTATTTAAAAAAAGATATAACTAGTTTTATACACAAAGTTCACTCAAATCATAATTTTCATTATAAATTTTCTCATGGTTTTTCTACACATTTCATAGTTTTTTACAAAATTATTAAACAAACAGAAATAGGGTAGGGAACATATTCTAAGCAGCATTAGGAACCGCCTGTGTATTCAGACGAAATACTCGGAATGTGTTGGGTAAAACTCAAACAGTAGTATATCAATCTGTTCTCTATCGTTTTTTCTGTCAGAACTTGTTTTCAGATTGTAAAACTAAGTTAGCAAACTTTAATAATCATCAATCAAAGTTACCAATCGAGGGACACTATTCCAATCACCCCGAACCTATTTTAAGCAGTTTCCATTTGTTTTGCAGGCGTTTTTTTTTCAGCACCCGAAGTGGCTCCTGAATGGCTGCAATATAGGTCGATTTGTTTCAATTGCAATTGTTCACAGATTTCTTTGTGATTAACGGTATTTCTTATATTCGTAAGACAGCTAGACAATCAAAGTTTTTGATCATTGAAATTGTCGACATTGATCAAAATGCAGGAGTTTGAGGCCTGTTTTCTTCGACTGATTAAAATCCCAAGTAACACACGTTGGTATAGAATAGTTGACGTTACCTATTCCATGACATCTCTATCATCAGAAAAGCGCAAAACATGAAGGCTAATAGAACAAGTACCGATAACAGCATTAAAGCAAGCCAACTTGATAGAATTAAGTGGCAAAATACATCTCGAGTACTAATACGGCAATGCGCAAATCTGTTGCTATGACAACTGTTAACCAGCGCATGCGCAAATGTGTTTTGTCGGCGCAGTGCAACTAGATCGACAGTTGCTTTTATCAGTGGCAGTTTTAATTGATTATAAATTGATGACGAAAAATAATTTGCAAGTTTTCAAAAAGAGTTGTTTCTTTTGCTTGAATATTAAAATTGTTTTCGCATAGTTTCAACGTTATCTGGATATAAAATCTAACAAAACTAGAAAACGTTGTTAGATATACAATAACAAAAAACTGAATTGATATTGGTTACACTGCAAGCGTTTTGTTTATCTTTTGATGGCACGTTTTGACCCGCTTCGAATAAATATAGAAATCGTTCATATAATTATATATTAAATATTAATTTGATCAAGTATTTTTAAGTTGAGTGTTGAATGCTACGACTGTTGTACTAAGGAAAAGCGTTTTACAGGTACGTAATGTTGTTATTAGATGGTGTAATGTCTTACGAAATGACCAAGTGATAGTGATTGTTATTCTTGAACTCATGTTATTAAAAAACATCTCCAAAACCAGAAAAAATGAGCTTGTTTTCGAAATGCGGTTGTATTACTGATGAAAAACAACTTCAAACACAATATGATAACACAAGTTTTTAATTGCGCTTGTAGTACACTTATATGACTACTTTCGTTGTAATCTATTTTCTAACATGTTTTGTGTGTTACTTGGGATAGGCGCTACTGCTTAAGCCGTTCCCTACCCTACATATTTTTGCTGAACATTTGGTTTTGCTATAGTTCGAAATAAAAAAGTTATTTAACCTTCAACGGTTTTTCAAGGGTTAGTTTAACTTCAAATTATACATTTTTTATTGGTTATATATTTGTACATTTTCAAACTTACATTTTACACTATTGTATAAAAAATTCCTCCTAGTTGTTTTCTCACCCATCTTCTGTTTTTCCATCTCCATTCTATGATACCTTTTTTTAATTCAAATAAAGATGCGTTCGGAAATCTTGATATTAAAAACGACATTGTATGCACAACTAACCACAAAGCTGCTTTTAGCTGACAATTTCTATCATCGATATCCATGGACAACAAGCCTTCCGGATGAAAAAGAGCTTGAAACGGTTTTTCAGTGTTTCATTCAACCATTCCCAAACTATTCTTGCGTTTCGACATTCTTTTATCCTGTGCATGTTTGAATCTGCTTCCATTCTGCATTCATCGCAAAGAGTATCTTGTAATCGGCCAATATTGTAACTCCAAAGTTTTGCCTTATTCGGTACCAAATCATTCAGGATAAAAAACATATTCGATCTGTCCATTGATTTGGTTTGAATTTTTCCACAGCTGTTTCCAAATTACATTGGGGTATCTCTCCTCTACCAATGGTTTAACATTTCTTGCGCTAATAATGCGCTAGAAAATAATGGTATATCTGTTTACAGCTCTTAAGTCTGTCATCCCCTCGTAAGACAATGGCTTCCTGTATCCATTCCGTCCAAACCTTTCCGGATTTCTGAACTGCAATAACTCATTTTCTTCCACACGCTCACCATTTTCATCTTCGTTCAAGATTAAATTTTTTAAGAATAAGGCTTTAGTTTTCATTTCTGGATCGATTAGGTTTAGTCCTCCCTCTGTTTCACTCAGATACAATTGAATTCGATTTGCTTTAAAATTCGCTCCACGCCACATAAACTTTCCTACAGTCTTACGAATCTGTGCCAGGTGTCGGTTAGATGGTGGAATCATCTGAGTTGTATACCAGATCATAGATAATACGAACACATTTATCAACCATACTTTTTCGAATAGGTTTGGTTGCCTCATGCTATGTAAATGTAAGCGATATTTGATACTACTAAATAGTTTATCGTAATTTAAGTCTATCATTGTCGTCCATTTTGGATGCAAGATTACTCCAAGAATTCGCAAATTTTCTACTTCTCTTATTTGATACGGACCACCTACACAACTGTTGATCCTCAAATAACAGGATTTTTGAATGGTAATCTCGATTCCAGCATTTGCAGTGAAAGAGGTGATAATTTGAAACATCAAATCAAATTCTTCGGTGCTCCTAACAAAAATATTCAGGTCATCAGCGTAGGCAATAACCTTCAGAAATTCACCATTGGCCAGAGTATCTTGTAAGTTATTACTAAGCTTTCTTATCAATGGCTCAATGTACATAACGAACAGGGCCATGCTCAATGGACAACCCTGCCGTACCGAAGATTTGATTTGAATTTCATCAGTTAAATTCCCATTAAACTGCACTTTCGAAATACATTCGTACGCAAAAATACGCAGATAAGCATTCATTATCCTGAAAGCACATCTGTTCTACTTTCAAAAGAATATAAAATTATTTGTCTAATGGAGTCTCCTCAATTGTTTTAGTTAAGAAATTATTCTGCATTAATATTCATACTTTTTCGAATAACTTGTATTTCCTAAATATAAAGTTTCACAATCCTCGGCAAAAATATAAAGTCCTGAAAACTGCACAATTTTTTGAAAAGTCATAGAAATATAGAAAATCATGGGAAAGAGTTATAAAGAAAAACATGAATTTTTAATCACAGTTTCACACATAACGTCATATAAAGTGAATCATTAATCGTATTTTACGAGTTTATTCTTCGTTATCTTCTTCACTATCTAGTTCAAATTAAATAAGATGAGTTTTGGCATCTTCTGATAATTCTTTCATGTTGAGTTTTGGCCAGCCTCCGTTACCATTGGATCCAAAGAAACTTTGTTCGTCTTATTCCACCCGCAACTTGATTTTTTTTTTTTCAAAATTATCAACAGTTTATTTATTTTTCCAACCGCCGCTCAAAAAAATTCCAGAAGTTTCATAAACTCTACCAAGCAAATTTGAAACAATTAACGAAGAAGGTAACAAGGATGACACTTCAGATGAAGTCATGTGTGAAACTGGACTGGCAATTCATATTTTTCTTTATAACTCTTCCCCATGATGTTCTGTATTTTTATGACCTTCTACAAAATCGTGCGAATTTTATGGGTACATATTTTGCTGAAGATTGTAAAACGCTATATTTAGAAATAACAAAGTTATTTGAAAAAGTACGAATTCTCATGCAAAAGAATTTTTTCATTGAAACAATCGAAAAGACTCTATTAGACAAATAATTTTATATTTTTTCAAAGTAAAATAGACGTGCTTTCAGAATAACAAATGCTTATCTGCGTATTTTTGCGTACGTATGAGTAATTTAAAGTTGAACTAACCCTTGAAAAACCGTTAATGGTCTAATAACTTTTTCATTTTGAATTATAGCTAGATCAAATATTCAGAAAATATGTATTTCTGTTTGTTTAATAATTTTGTAGAAAATCCAGGAAAAAAGTTACATTGAAAATTACGATTTGACCATTTGAGTGAGCTCTGTGTACAAAACTTTTTATATCTTTTTTAACACAAGAGATATAACGTCAACACCTTCGACAAAGTTGCTAGCAAAAACATTTACCACAATTTCCTTGAAGACACTGGCTGTCTATCTGTTCTGGAAAAATAAATTTTTCATATCACTTCTAAGTAAATTAATCACTAAATTATACATCCTGAAAGAAACGCAATAAAATACATAGGAACTTTTCCAAATAAGGTATATCTCTAAAATCAAATCTGAGGATGCTATTATTTTGAGCACGAAATCGACAAAATAAAACACTGTGCGTCGGTCCCAATGGGCGGGTTAGTGCATTTGAGTGATAGGAGTGGCCCTATTCGAAGCTGCTTGCGGATACCGTGGCTATTACGGGGAGTCAACGGCCCAGTGTACAATACCCCACAACGCCCCAGACACGCTTCCGCTGCCGTTCCGAGACTGTTTGATGGCTATCAGTGGACACACACTAGGCATGCATGCCCTCGGTGATCACAGAGCACCAACTCGTGGGGGCATGCAGCTCTGCTAAATTTTCAAAAGTGTATTCGAACTTATTGAACACCCTGTAGACCAAATTAAAAGTTGCATTACTAGCAGTAGAAAAGGTTACTAGCTTTTTTGTCCCTACCAGGGTGTTTTCATGATAATACATAAGTGAACTAACTAGCCTGGAGGGCTAATAGCGATCGATATTGTTTTCGGCACATTTTGCATGTTGTAGTATAAGTACAACGATACACCGTGCCTCCACCAGCTCGAAAAGATCCTCGACCTGATCGGGAATCGAACCCGACATCACAACCGTGTGTAGGAGAGCTTGCCGACCATCATCGCTAACCACAGAACCACAGGGATCACATATTTGACCAGATATTGGAACAAGGATTGGCAATTTTTATTGAACTTTTAAAAATTGTCAAGCCAGTACGAATAATCGAATTACAATTTCCTACATTTGGTCGATTGAATCGATTACTGCAAGAACGAGGCAGTTCCGTTCAAAACTTTCCTACCAATTAGCAAAATTATTATTTCCTACCAATCCAAATAAATTGGTAATATTTTTCCCCTGTTCAGTTTCTAGATTTCAGGGGTCTATATGTAGTGAAACTGCCTGAGAGACGTAGTTCTACGTAGGCTTAGTCTTTAGACTCTTGAGTTATTCATGGTCCCTGATAAATTTTTGGAAATTCTGTAGCATACAATATTAAAAACTCCTTTCATTTTCACGGCATGAAATTTCTCAAGATCCCTGATGATTATTCATGAGTTTTGAGAAAATCTCAGAATTTATTCTACTAATTTGTATAGTGTTGTAATATTTTCCACAAAATTTCTCGATAGCTAATTGTGTGGGACTTTTGAACGTATTCGATATAGGTCATATATTTTGAGATCTTATAATCATGGTTATAGCTTTGATTTTGAGTTGTTTCGAAGTTTGTCATGTTTTAGTTTTAATATTTTGCAGTTTTATTAACAAAATAGATAGAACTGTAGCGCAACTTGAGTGTTCTTCTTAGTCTCTTCATATTTTTCGTGGGCTGCCAAAATTCTTCATTATATTTCCGGGTTGTCAAAAACAATATTGAAAGGAATCAATATTGAACAAATGAAAAAAAAAAATGCTATGGTAGTGTGAGAACTAGATATATTTTCATTTTCTTGGCTTTCTTAGAGTTCCTATTGAATTCAGTAGGATATTTTGGAATCCTTTCAATTCTCTTACTTGTTCAGAGCTACACAATATGAAAAGAACTGCTTTTGTTTTTTATATTCTTTACAATTCCTTCAATCTTCTTCGGATTCATAGATTTGAATTTGGGATTGATTCAATTGACTCTGATAGAGTAAAATGCCAAAAGATTTGATATTCATTATCAATTTAAAATATGGAACTGACTGAAATTATATTACCTATTTCAAATTCGAAACTTTCATTTGAGCAGGATTTAAAATTCACTGGACGTGAGAAACACTGTAAGGTTTCTCATTATTAAGAAGCAGTTTCAAAATTGTGCAATGCTGCATTAGTGCTCTTGAAATAGCTCGTTTCCAAGATCGAAAGCGATTTTCAGAAGATGCTTTTTACATAACACCAACGACAAACAGCAGAATATTGTACACACTTTAGAAGACGTCAAATGGTATCTGACGGTTTCCATCATTGCTGAAGGTGTTTGTTTTCCGGCATTTGAAAATCCACTACTTTTGTTTTATTGAAACTTCTAGGATTTGAATAATTTAAGTAGTTTTGGAATGTGGTAAACTCGAACTTGTGATAAATTTTAGCTAATATTTATTTCAATCTTGTAAATAATATGTAATGATTTTTTCTGTGATCTCAGAGATATGATTGGAATCATTAACTCGACAGACAGTTTTGACAGATAACCTAGAAATTGTTTCAGAATGCTAACAAAATTTAAAAAATTTGAATCAGTGTTTTTAATCTATTCCATTTCCTTTTTTCTTTCTAAAACAACATGTTTTAAATGTGTCTCCTTATAATCTATCTACTCACATTGACTCCGTGTGCGAATGAAACCGGAAGCGCCGTCGTGATAATCACCACCCACAGCACCGTGATGGCCCAGATCGTGTTTTTCTCCGTTCGAATCACCATGCTAGCGATGGGGTGCACCACCGCCAGAAAACGATCTAGCGACATCAGAACCAGCGTGTAAATGCTAGCGTGCGCCGTCACGACAATCAGATACTGGACACTCTTGCACCATAAATCTCCAAACGGCCAGGAAGACAGCACGTAGTCCGTTGCGGTAAATGGTATGCAGAATATCACAAACAGCAGGTCCGCGATAGCCAAATTAATGATCAGCAAATTTGTTGTCGATCTCATTAACGGGTTGGAAATCACCACCAGCACTACCAAGGCGTTTCCCAGCAGTCCCGTTATTCCGATGAGCCCGAAAAAGATCGGCACAATTCGCGAAACTATCATTTCTATTTCTTCCTCCTCTTCCGGGGTCATTCCGGAAGTGAACGACGTCGTTGTTGGTAAGATAGTACTATTAAAATGTCCCTCGGAGGCAGCCGAGGCGGCCACCACCAGCGAGCTGTAGCTATCGTTTACCATTTTCAACGCTTCTCCTCGTTAACACTGCTTACAATAAATCACTTAATATCCTAGTGTTATATGCTAGCAATATTAGTTATGTATTTATTTGCTTCTTTCAAAAACCCACAAAGAATCCAAAACGATAAACCATTAAAAAAACCCTGCAGTTTCGCTATAAATCACAGTCCTCACTTTGGATACCCAATTTCCGTTTCCCCATCTCGAGCTCAGACAAAATAAAGTACAACGAATCCGATTGGCAGCAAAAAAAATTCACCAACGAAAAAGTGCCTCTTTCCTTATAACCTTGCTTATCGCAGTACTTCAGAATTCATACATGCAACAAGTTGAACACGCCCTGGTTGCCATTAGCTGTGGCAGCAACTGCACCAAACAACCAATTGCGGCTATATATCAACCTCACACGCCATCCTTGAGGAAAAATTCAAAGCACGGATTTGTTGTAACAGCTAATAATCCTGCCCTCGCGCCCTTCGACCGCTTTTTTCACGCGCGAACGCTACTTGCTGACTAATAAACTCAAATCACTCTTCTCGAGGCTCCCACCGTGGCAGTTCAGTTCGGGACCAACTTCACACTACCACGGCATATCTGCTACTGAACCGTCTGGCTGTCGACGTCTAACTGAGTATCCTTACGAGCCACATAAATCTTTCGCTACCAATAGCGAAGGCGCGGTATCTCTACTGACGCGAGGATCAATACGAGCAACGTCGACCTTCCGATGCCACCGTCCGACACCTACTGAACCGGCTTTTGGTGTGGCCAATCCCACCTACCTGTCTGACTCTGATCAATCGACAGAGGAAAACCGTGGAAAACAAGATACGTTGCGATGCAATCCTCTCTCAGCCTGGAAAGTGCCACAACCGCCCGCGGAGAAAGATGCTTTCGCGAAAACTAGAAAGTAGGTTCCTTTTCCGTGAAGCAACTGGTTGCTTTCCATGCTGAGAAACGAGCAAACGGCGGTGATTTTATGAATGAAAATCAAAGTTTTACGCTCTTTTTATTCTCTTGCTCCCGGATTTCCCTCCGCTCTCGTAGTGTTTTCCTTTGGTTTCGTCGCACTCTTCGCACACGCACACTACCTCCCAGACGTTGACCCACCCCAGTTGGTATAGAAACAGTTTACACAGACCAAAGCCAAAAAACTGGGCCATCCTGTCCTGACCGACCCGACAAGCATGTGCCTCTAGTTTGACGCTTGCCGACGCCGGCGGGACAGTTGCCGGCAGTCTGTAGGACTCGGTTATCTGGGGGTTGATTATTTTTGAAAAGAAAAAAAATGAAAATTCACACGTAAAAAAATTGTTGCTGCGCATGAAATTTTTTAAAGTGACTGATTAAGAAATTTCCATACTTTAAAAGACAGCAGCGTTCAAAAAAAGTTTGATTCATTAAAAAATTCATCGATAAGAAATTATCATGCCATTTTTCTTTTATATCTTTCTTTCTGAGTTTTTTTATATTTTCCCGTCATTTTTTGTTTCTTATCCCATAATAACGATATTGTATGTTTTAATTCCTTCAGATGTTGGTCCATTTCTTTACTATTTATCTGTGTTTTTTCCATTCCTTCGTTGTGTCTTTTCTCATTTGCTTTCAGTTTCATTGCTCTTTTTTGTGTGTTGCTGGTTTGATATATTGTTTTTTTTTTCTTTTTGGTATTTATTTATATTATTTTCTTATCATATTCATATTTCGTATCTCTTTACTTATTTCAGCTTTTTATTATAATATTTTTAACTATGGCCAGTTTTAGTAAACTGTTCTAATCTTCTTCGCTTTCTAATTCTTATAAAATTACTAGCTGACCCGGCAAACTTCGTCCCGCCTGTTTTTGTGTTTAATTTAATAATTTTAAACATTGCAAATTCATTGATTCGTTGCGATTTAGTTATATCGTTTGAAATGATTGGTTTTATCGGAATGACAACAACCTCGACTTTTGGTTTTTGTACATAACCTATTCCGGAAATACCCATATTTTGTGGTATTCAGTTATTTTCGTTGTTTTTCAGAAACTGAAAGTGGTCCTCTTAGAATTCGAAATGGTGTCCAGGGACAATGCTTGGCTTCTATATGTACATCATTTCGATTACGGAAATATCCATATGTAGTAGTAGTCGGTTATTTTCGGCTGTTTCCCAGAAGTTGCCATCTTACAATTCAGTTTCTGCCCCCTGAGCGTCATTCCGGTTTAAGAAACACCAAACACCAAATGTTATTTAGTCATTTTCGGCTGTTTGCCAGAAACCGGAAGTTGCCACCTTAAAATTTAAAAATTTGTCTGAGGTCGATTTGTGGCTTCAGTGTATCATAACAATTCCGGAAATACCCATATTGGGTGGTATTTGGTCATTTTCCAATGTTTTTTCAGAAACCGGAAGTCGCCATCTTGGACTTCATAATGGTATTTGGAGACATTTTCCGGATAGAAACCGGAAGTTTGCATCTTAAATTTAACAATGACGTCTGGAGTCGAGTTTTGGCTCCTGTGCATCGAACCGAACCAGGTTTTTCGGAAAACCTGGTTGAAATATCTGTTTAGTTTGTATGGGAGACCTCACTCCCCTTCAAACCACCATATAGACCGTTCCGATAATTATAAATACACTTACGATCAACCGTCATTTCAAATAACGTGCAGTATTCAACCAAACGTTGGCTGCGTCCTGTTGTTTACATCCAAAAGAAACAGATGCAGTCATTTTTTCTAACATTTAGTGCGAAATTTTGAAAATGCGTGGCCTTTCTCCCGAGCAAAGAAAGCGAATTGTGCACAAATGGGGCATCGTGAGTGGTCTTTCTATAAGAAAATTAGCCAGAGAAGAAGGTATAAGTGTCGGAGCAGTTCAAACCGCATTGCGGAAGTATTGTGAAGAGTGCACATTTACTGATGCCCCAAGACGTGGTAGAAATCCCGGGCCTGTTGATCCCACAATGGACAAAAAGGTTAAGGAATACTACAAGCGGCATCCTTCAGTATCAGTACGAGATGTGGCGAGAAAGCTTGGAACCTCGGCGAGTAACGTTATGCGTGCCAAGGGAAGAATGGATCTGCAGACCTGTCGGAAGCAGAAGCAGCCAAAACGAAATCCAAAACAAGCTGAATCTGTGAAACCGAGAGCTCGGAAGCTTTATGACAAACTTCTGACCAAAAATATGGGGTGTGTTATCATGGATGACGAAACCTGCATAAAACTGGACTATAAGACTCTGCCATGACCGCAATTTTATACATCAACGAAGGGAAAGGATGTCCCTGAACCAGTGAAAGCCATTTACACCGAAAAATTCCTTCTTGCCGAATTTTGTGGTTTGGCAGGCCATTTGTGAATGTGGGAAAATATCTCGTCCATTCATTACGAATGACACAATGAATGGTAAAATTTACGTGAAAGAGTGTATGCAGAAAAGGTTGTTACCCATGGTTATGCAGCATAACAATCCTCCAATCTTTTGGCCCGATCTTGCTTCCTGCCATTACTCTAAGGATGCACTAGGGTGGTATAAAACAAATAATGTCACATGTGTCCCAAAGGAGATGAATCCTCCAAACTGCCCTGAAATTCGCCCTATTGAAACCTTTTGGGCTTTGACCAAGGCAAAGCTGAGGAAATATGTCAAACCAGCGAACAATGTTGAAAAATTTAAAAAAGATTGGCTTAAAGTGGTAAAAATGATCGGAGAACACACTGTGCAAAAGCTTATGAGTAGTTCTAAGAGAAAAGTTAGAGAACTCGCGTATCCTACGAAAAATAATCCCAACTTGAGTTGAAACTGGAAGAAAAACACTTATCAACTATATTTCAGAATAAAATGACCCGAGAAATCCTGTATTTTTTGTTTTATTCAAGAATGAATATGTATTTATAATTTATGAAACAGTCTATAGAAATTTGTAGATTTGTGAGGGGTGTCAAACCACCATAAAAATTTTTATTGCTCTCACAAACCTCAACATATCAAATTTGGTTCCATTTACTTGATTATTCCTTGAGATGTGCAAAACTTTGTGTTTCATTTGTGTGAAACCCCTCTGCTCCAGAAGAAGGAGGGGTGTCGAATCATTATGGACATATTTGTTACCTCTCAAAACATTCACGTGCCAAATTTGGTTGTATTTGGTTGATGGGCTCTCGAGCTGTGCGAAATTTGTATTTCATTTGTATGGACCCCTTCCTTATAAAAGAGGGAGGGGTGTCAAACTATTATGAATATATTTGTTACCTCTAAAAACATCTACCTGCCAAATTTGGCATGAGTATGAGCATGATTGACCGCCCGCGGTTGCTACTCCGTTATTGCCAGATCAGCTGTTATTACACAGAGAACCACAGATGATGCTTGGGACTAACATGCATCCTCAATGTGTAAAAACTGTTGACCTCAATCTTTATATTGGGCAATACCAGCGCCGGCCGCATCCTAATGCAGGTCAATGAAGGATTGTGTATGAGAATATGTTGACGTGATTTTCGCTTTGTTGGAAGCCGAGAACACCTCTGCACTTCCACGAAAAATCACTGGGATGTTGGAGATAAGGGAAGGGTTTGCAGCAGGGTTCGTTTTGGTAAACAGCGCGCTGAGTTCGAGCGCCTATGAGTCCGTTATATCGGCCCCAAATGTCGTAATGCGATCCTAACTTATTCTGTTTGCTAATGCACCGCAAAAATAATGCGCGCGCGAGGTTACGGGACATATTACCAATTTTGAACAAACTCAAATATTCCGACATCTCCGCGCGAGGTCATTATACTACTTCCGAGAGATATTATTTATTTATTCCAGCCGACTACACAACCTTACAAAAATTCTATCCACGCTGACGCCTCGCCACTCATATTACAACCACGTAAGGTGACCCTCTTTATACAGATATCTGTTGCGCGTTGTTGATCTATCCTTAGATAATACGACCTCTTGGAAAATATCAACTGTAAAACTCTATACGATCGCACGGATACACACACTCAACAAATATAAATTGCTCTGATCTTAACGTATTTTTCAGTATTCCGACCTATGGTTTAATCGGTTCTGTTTCATTAATTTATTGAATGTTATCTGAAAAGTTACGAATGTTTAAGGGAAAAAAAAACAAGTGTAGTCATGAATGCAAAATAAACTAAATTAAGAAAAAAATGGACAAAGTTAGCTAGCGTACGATCTAACAAATTTTCCTCACCGTACCGAAGCTATCAAGCTCGATGAATTCATAGTATTATCGCAAATGCTAAGCGCGCCATAGACACGAATAACGGCCGAAGTTTATATAAATCCGTTTATTTCGCGTAGATTGGTGAGTAGAAAATCTGACGAACAATTTTTTCATGTAGACAATTTGTTAATTTGTCGGGGCCCGAAATATTACTATCAATCACAATCAACATTATCAATTACATTACGAAAACCGGCGCAAGGACAGGGAAAGTAACAACGTATCGGAAGTGACGTCGTTTTCTTTGGCGCAAGAAAAAATATTCCTATTAAATTGAAAATTTGGCAACATGCATGCATTCAAAGCCCGATAGTTAGATAAAATGCGTATGAGCATAAAAATACATTACAACTTTCGTAATCTGTTTGCAAAATGCCAAAGCAATCATTATTTATTTTATCGTTCCGGATGTGTTTCATGACGAAAATTTTGCATAATTATTAATAACTAAACGGGAGTAAAAATTTCAAAAGCTACAGAATTCACAAAACACGAACAGTATCGCGCAGTCACAATAAAATTTTGCCCATTCCCTATAATGGGTTTCTAAGAGATCTTATTAAAAATAAGTTTCACGTCAGTAAAACATTCAAATGAACATATAAAAGTATTTGTCATCTCACACACGAGTCCCAACGCAGTAATAACTAGTGGCGTAGTGAACATGAACGCCACTACCAAAACACGGTCATAGCAATCAACCTGTGCATCAGTGTTATGTCGGCTGACAGTTTTTTTTCGTCAGCCGTCGCAGCAAATTGAAAAATGCAGAAAATGCAAAAGAAAGGCATAAGATACTTAGTTGGTTTTGTCTGTCTCGCTCTCCCTCCTTTATCACTCGCTTGGTCATGTTGCGTGTATTTATGCAAGCTATAGCGTTTTTCACCTGCCTTTCCGCAAAACACACTTGTGCTATCTTTTTCACACCTATAGTTCTAAACCGCACACAAATAGGCCCTAAGTTTGATTGTTTGTTTGATAAAATTCAACCATATAATCCACTTAGACGAGGTCCGTCCATCACATTCGTACACAGCACACATAGTTCTACTATAACGTACTATTTTTGCTATTTCTTTTAATGAATAACAGATCGAGATGTGCAGAAATTTGTGTTTCATTTGTATGGGACCCCTCCTTTACAGAAGAGGGAGGCGTCTCGAACTATCTTAGTCACCTTTCCTGGCCCCTCAAACCCCTGTATTCAGAATTTCACGCCGATCGGTTCGGTAGTTACCAAGCCTATATGGATCAGACAGACAGACAGACAGAGCTGCATTTTTATATGCTTAGATTGTTTTTATTATTTTTCTTACCTTTATGCGATATACCTGGGCAGGTCAACGAGAGAGAACAAGGCCAATTACAAACGGGCACGGAACGACAAGACCACGATTCTCAGACGAAAGAAGCGCTAGCAAGAGGATCGTGAACATGAACGGCGACAGTCGATCGAGAACAGCTAGAGCAAATCATGCACGACAATGAATATAAACTGACGGATAAACTGACTCGATTGATCAAAGCCATCATGGCGCACTTGTTGTGCTACGTGCGTGTTTCGGAAATACTCTCGAGCCCCGAGCCCCTTTTAATCGCGCAGAGGGTTAAAACAAGGTGATGGTCTTTCCTATTTGCTGTTTAACATCGCCCTTGAGGGTGTGATCCGGAGGGCGGGCATCGACACGAGGAACACGATTTTCCCAAAGTCTGTTCAGCTTCTGGGCCTCGCGGATGACTTTGACATCATAACACGACGGCGGAGGACACTTACATCCGACTGAAAGCTTAAGTTGGACGAATTGGACTGCAAATAAATGCGTCGAAAACAAAATACATGCGAACGAGAGGCTCCAATGAGAACAACATCCACCCCCCACTGAAGTCTATGTAGACTGTGATGAGCTTGAGGTGGTCGACGAGAGATAGTCCTCTACGGAATCGAGACAGCAATGCTTGTCGCGGAGAACCTAACGTTTTTGGAGTTTTCGAAAGAAAGGTGCTACGGACTATATACGGCGGAATACAAACGAACGACGAAGAATGGCGACGGCACATGAACAATGAGCTGCGGGCGCTGCTTGAAGGGAACCCCATTGCACACCTGGCGACAGTCAGTGGGTTGAGGTGGGCCGATTACGTCGTAACGATGCCGGACGACAACCCTGTGAAATCACTTCTCTTCAGCAACCCTGCCGACACCAGAAAAAGAGGGGCGCAGCGTGCACGATGGCTCAACCAGATCGAAGGAGACTTGCGGGAGATGAGACGCCTGGGGAACCGTTTCGCCAGCCCAGAACCGAGCAACATGGCGACAACTTCTTTATACAGCACGAGCCTTCTGATTGGGAAGTAAGATGACTACTTTCTAACTTCCATCGGCAGATGGAAACCTTGACCATGGTATACAATAGCAGCCGGAAGTGTACTTCAGGTGTTTTGAAAGAGAGTCCAAACTCTGGACCTGTAGAGAGCCCGAAAGGAACCAGTTGTGCAGATGTTGTGGTGGTGCAGGTCATAAAGTAAAGGGCGGCGATGAGCTTCCCATGTGCTTGATATGTCACGGGGAAACGGGACGCTAAGTTGAACCGAGTGTTCTACTGCAGTTGTTACGCTCGGATGATGACAATTTTGCTCACGGGTTGCTTGGAAACGTGTTTTTTTTGTCTAGGACAACGTTTTAAAGATTTATTTCCTCGGGGCTAAAACAGTTAAAACAAGCTACCGTCATGTGGTGGCAATGCTCAATCTAGATCTTTCCAACTTACTTCCTTACTTACTTATTTTCCTGGTGCAACATCCCTCAGGATTTCAAACACAAACTCGATCCATGAAAGCTTGTTTCCAGTTTCTCGAGCGACCAACACTTTCAAGATTCTTGCTTCAAGAGACTTGCTCCACTTCTACCTACGGTCGGATTCTAGACGAACTCCATTTTTGCAGGATTGTAGTGCGGCATTCGCACAACATGTCTTGCCCATAATACCCTCCCAGCTTTAGCGACTTTCTAGATACTGCGTGGTCATAGAGTATGGATGGGAAGCCATACGACATCCTCACATACTTCACCGAAGATAGTCCTAAGCACACGTCATTTGAAAACAGCCAATGCTTGCAAGTCTTCTTCGAGCATTGTCCATGTTTCGTGCCCTTAGAGGACAACAGGTTACACAAGCGTGTTGTACACTTAGTACAGGGGCATAGTTTACCAGACCTCAAGATCTTACGGAGTCCGTAGTTGACACGGCTTCCAGTTACGATACGTCTGCGGATTTCTCTGCTGCAGTTGTTGTCTGACATTGTCAATGGTCCGTGGTCCACAAATTCGTCAACCATCTCGAACTCATCTACGTTGATTACTACGCTACTGTCTATCCCCCTGCTAACAGATACTTGGTGTTCGACTGTTCAGTAACCGCTTCAGCGAAGTCAGCGGAGTAGTTAAATTGACTAGATCAGGTTTCGGAAAATGACTGGAGTACGACACTATACTGACGACTGTTCTTTCTTTTTACTCCAACAGCCTCAAGAATAAACTATTAATGAGAGCTCACATACAGCTAAAACTCCTAAGAGGCAACGAAACTGTCTTCTGTTGCACACGACAGCTCATTCTTGCGAATGTATTTTGTTCGTTCGGACATGACAGCTTAGTTTGTTCATTTTGAGGATATCCTGTTGGCTTGGCTTGAGCTGTTGACAGCCTGCTAATCGACTCGCACTCCTTCGATTCTTCTTTTTTTAGGCCGGTGCTATAATGAATACTGTTTCATATGTGTTTCCATTGCTGATATCATTTCCCACGTAAAAAAACGTGTTTTGCACCATCTCGTTTTCATTGCAGCATCGGCCTTACTTTTGTGAATTTTAATCACCTGACATCCCGTTCGAATTCGTGCCGAAGGATGTCGGGAATTATGGGCTGTCGTTAGAGACAGCTTGGAAGGAGATGAAAAATAACAGCCCGTTTGGCATTGCATGTGTGTGCTGTCGTCAATGGCTGTCGGGTTATGTGCCGAACGTACGGGGAGCAGAGAGAGCTGTGCAATACAATGGGAGCCGATTTAGTTGAAAACCTGCTGTCGCGAATAAACAGTCGTTTTCAGAATCCTGGACTGGATTTATTGAAGATCGTACCCCGCATATTGTACCGCACGTTTCACAACAACTTCAAGTGCAATGTTGAACAGGAAGAAGTCTCGGTGAAGTCCCTTGCATGTTTAAAATGGGCTTGGTAACGCACCCAAAATCCTCACACAGCATTGTAAAATACCTATCATGGCCTTGATTAGTCTTGTTAGTTTCGCAGGGAAATCATTTTCATCCATAATTTTCCATAGCTCTACACGGTCGATAGTATCGTAAGCCAACGTCAGTGCCAAAAGTACAGAAATGGTGCGAAGTAGATCATCGACGTGACATTCTCCCGATCACAAACTAGCACGTAAATGATGGTTACACCAAAAGCGATCACTAGGTGGTTTGCTACAGTGTAGATCACAACGTGAGGGGATAAACGACGGGTAGAGCCAACACTCCAGCCGTCCGAGGGTGGAAGACATCGCATTTCGATGCCGAGGTATTCCAGGAGGTAATAAGAAAAGAGTGCGATTGAGGAGTTTGGCTTCACCCGAATAGCGACCAATTCATTGCCACACTATCGTGGGCAAGCGACGCCACCAAACCTAGAATTCACCAGCCTGATGGATTGACGCGATAGCGTGGTTGCGAACCTATGAGGAAACATCTACAGGATCGTAATAGCCAAGCCCAAAAGCGCACTGCCTGCGGAGCGACCACCAGCGATGCTGGAGCCTATCATCGAGGAACTCGTTCAACGCCTAGAGCCAAGTCCCTGGCCTCTGACTGTCGAGTCTCTCGTCGGTACTTTGGGATAGTCGACCAACCTGCTGGACATTCAATTCCTGACCGACGACAGTCATGCCTACCCGATCAGAAGAAAAAAACAAAAATGTAACAGAAGCTGATAGTTTGTTACGGGAAAAACCTTACAGGCTGTGTTTTCAATTAGATCCCGTTAGGTGTTAAAATAACAGAAATTATAACAGAAACAATGCTACTAGTATTCAACACATATCAAAATTTGCTACTAATGTATCAGCTTTCTAACAAAATAAGATAGTATATAGAACAGTATAATAACAAACATTGCTAGAAACAACAGCTTTTGATAAAAACGAAAAATTAGTTAGACTTGTTTCAAAACTACTTCATTCCAGGATTTGTTATTATAACTCATTCAGATTCAATTTTGTTATCAAAGTTATAAGGAAAAATACAAAATTGTATCAAAATATGTTATTTGTATCTCGCGTTGATATAATTTTGTGATTTTTCAGTTATGCTCTTCTGATCGGGGAGGCTGAGGAAGAGGCAAAGGTGATGAACTCATTGTGATCGCGAACTCCTTAAAGGTTAGCAAGGCACCGGGACCGGATGGAATCCAAAACTTGGCCATTAAGACGGATGTAAAAGTGCCCCCCGGGTTGTTCTTGGTGGTCGTGCGAAAGTGCCTGAATGACTGCTTCTTCCCGATGAAGTAGAAGCGACAAAAGCTGATTCTATTGCCGAAGGCTGGGAAACCGGCAGGTGACCCATCGGCATATAGACCTATCTACCTGCTAGACACAGCGGGCAAAGTGCTTGAGAGGGTTATGCTCAACCGACTGGTGAAGTACACAGAAGGTGTAAATGGTCTGTCAAGTAATCGGGAAGGTAGGTCCACGCTGGATGCCCTTGTCTTTGTCACCAAGATGGCGGAGGTAGCAGTCCAGCGCAAAAGAGATAAGTATTCGCTATAATGCAATCGTCACGCTTGACGTAAAAAATGCGTTCAATAGAGCTAGCTGGGACTCCATATCGCTCCAGCTTAAAAGCATCTACGAACCGGTGTCGCTATATAAATTTTGGAAAATTGCTTCCAAAATCGAGCACTAGTTTACAACATGGAGGAGGGTCAGAAGTGCGTCCCAATAACCGCAGGAGAACCGCAAGGTTCCATCCTGGGCCCAGTGTTGTGCAATATCATGTATGACGGAGTGTTGAAGCTTAAGTTCCCTGTAGGGGTTGTGTTCGTCGGCATTGCGGACGACATAAGGCTGGAGCTCTACGACGTGTCGATCGGAGAGGTCGAGCTGACGGCCGCGCAATCCTTACGCAATGTGGAAGACTGGTTGCACTTCAGGAAACTGTAGTTGACGCACCATAAGACGAAAGTCACGGTCGAGAATAACCGTAAATCAGAGAAACATGGCTTCATATTTATAAACTTGGGTATAAGCCCTTTTCTTCTACAGCTGGTTAGAAACTGAATATGCAACTGTAACATTCTCTTCTTTACAACTAGTCGGCCATAAAGGCGAAAGCACTGAGAGGCTGTAGCCTCCATATTACTGTATTTTCGATGTTTTGTGCAACGTAAGAACCGATGATCACATTACGCGACGCGACGCGAGACCAGACAAACAACACTTATTGTTCTTACAACATACTTTGTAATGTGATCATCGGTTCTTACGTTGCACAAAACATCGAAAATACAGTATCTACAGGCTCATGTGCCTTAGAGCTGCGAGTGCATATCGTACAGTGTCATATGACAAAATCTGCGTCTTGTCCGCATCGGCTATTTCTGTTTGTATTGACTCTTTGAAGTTCATTCTTTTTGGTTAGTTCTACCGTTTTTTTTAAGTTCCAGTTTATTTGAGCTTCTTCACAAGCTTTCTGAACAAGTTTTAACAAATTTTTGTTAATTTTGCAGGCTATTGATATACTGGCACATCGCTGATATTCTCCGTATGTAAGGAGACTCTCTCTCTCTTAGTCACAAACATAAGTCTCACAAGGCCTTGTGTGTAGTTGACCGAGGTGTAACAGAAACAGTAACCAATAGTAGAAGGTGATACGATATTGGGCTCTTTGCATTCTTGTAAAATTACACTACCTACTTTACAAAAAAATAAACTATCATCCTTAGTCGTACGGCCGAAAGACATATTACGTACATCAGCGCATCATGAGAAAAAAAATTATCTGCTGGTAATGGTTTAAAAATAAATGAGTAATCCGCCGGCAAATGGTGCCGAAGATTCTAATCAGATCAGCGCACTTTTGTGTAAATATGTACACTAGAACTATTTGTAAAAGCATTATCTCAGGTGGTTGTTGATTACACATCCTGTAAACAAAAAGCAGCCAGCCCCGGTAATGGCAGGCTGCTGCCCTGCACAATTAGTTGCATAAGTTATCTCTGTTTATAAATACCTACGAACGCGATGAGCGATGTTTGTTTTATTATTACCAGCAACCGTGGCGCTAGACTGCACCTAAGTGCCAAGCGTGAGGTGTAAATTTTCGATTGTAATTGCTGCAATTAGGATTAAGAGCATGTCTTATTTGCCCTGGAGCTGATAGCTGATGGAAGATTAACCGAGAAAAGAAATATGGGGGTAGAATGTTAACTTTAAACCAGTTGAGGTTATCCCTGTCGATAATAAAAGGACTCCGATTGAATGGGTTTGAAGATTTCAAAATGTGAAGAACGATGGCATCAACAGCGTCGTTTGTTTAAGATGCAGGTTCATATGTGTTTTCATACTGTATTAAGAGAAATAAAACCTTAAACATAAACAGCGAATAAATTCTGGTGCGTTGTTTATTTTTCTCAGTGCAGTATAGCGACGGTCGGCGCATGTGCATGACCAATTTATCGGAACAATTTGCAGTGCAACCCATCTGGTGAACTTTGATCAATTTGAAATTCTAGGAAAACCGTTTTTCTACTAAGAGCGTTTAGGTGGGAAAAGCACTTTGCCTCTATACAATATAGAAAAATTCTTAATTCAGGATTATTTGCTGGAAGTTTTGATAAAGTTCGTTTTTTTGCTTTTTTGTAACCCTTGGTTCCAAATCCAAAGTGTTGACTCTGCCAACAATAATAAAAGCTAACGCTGCTCAGATATACCTTTCACTCCCTTAGTACGACTCTGCAAAAAGCCCCCTAAGTGAGTGATATCACTCCAAGTCTGGCGCTTTGCGTCTTGGACGGAGGGGTCACTCACGGAGGCAAGCTTTTCTTCACAACCACGACTACTCCACTCTGTATGGGTGATATCCCTCCAAGTCTGACGCTTCGCGTCTGGGACGGAGGGGTCGCTCATACCGGTCTGCGAGCAGATGCACTTTGGCAGATTTTGCCACAAGGGTTTCGGGCTATCCTAAGTAACAACCGGGAAGTGTTGCCAAGAGAGAGAAAGACGTCAAAATGCGGGAAACCTGAGAGGGTTTATAAGGCTCAGCTAAAGCTGTGAACGCTCTTTTTACGTTGAACAAGTAGCGAAGTTAGAAGTGCGCGCGAAGTCAGTTTTAATCTAGAAGACGAAACGAAAAGCCAGGGTGTAAATCCGTGTAAATTAAGAAGAAAAGTACAAAAGGAAAAGTCAGGACATAAAAGCTAATTGTGTGAAAAAACAAAAAGACACGATTTAAAAGTTAATTGTGTGAAAACCTAAAGAAAAGGTCATTTCAGTAAAAAGTTATTGTATGTAAAAGTTGATTGTGTAAAACAAAGCGATGTCTAAATCTAATCTAAATTCTATTTGAAATGAATATAGTGTACTAGCAACGAATACAAAGAAGAGAGAAGCGCTGAAGAGGGTGTTTTAAAAGTTAAAGAAAAGTCATTTATGTACAAGAAAAAGGTAAAATTTCATATTTATATACTAGAACGCCTGTGTAACGTAGTTTTAAGAGAGCCTGAAATCATTGCTAATTGTCCCCGAACAGGTCCTTGGAGGGGCCTTTTTGTGTTTTGTTCTGGTTTTACCCCAGATATTTTTCCCGACAGTTGCTGGTCGCCAGGTCGCCATTCGATTTGGCCCAATATTCCCCACCCCGCAGGAGCGGTGCTATACAATACGCCACAGTCGTGCGGAGTACACCCGAACGTGATCCCGCCCAGGTTAATCGGCAGAGATACCCTGATACGAGTAGCTGCCAACGCCGGTGTATCCAACCGGTGGTCCGAAGCCGGTGAGCCAAAGCAGGGGAACAGCAAGCAGAAAAAAACCGTACAGCGAGGTCGACCCGCGGAAAATTTAAAAGAGTACAAGGAGAGTTACACAGGCAGAAAAGCGCAAGTAAACCTAGGTTAAGAGCAATATTGTATCGAATCGGGATGAATATATTATAAGTTAAATGTATGTACGCAAGTTTTATAATCCACACTAATTTACACCCGCCACTTACTCCGGTATTCGTAACTCGAAAGAAGTTTCCACCCCTCGTCGCTACTGATTTAACGGGAAGGTGATCTGAACAGAAGCTTTTGAGCAAGTAATAGTTAGCAAGTACATGTTTGGCAAAGCTTTCCACCATGGTCGAGGTCCGCTAGGTGGTTCACTTTCCCTTAGTTCCTGCTCGCAAGAATAAGAGTTGCGTGGTTGGTATAGAAGCAGCTTGAGGCTTGCATTCACTCCCCCATCCGTCATATTTCCTCCCAACCCCTGAGCAGCAAGGCTAACAATTGGCGCCCAACTAAAAATTTAAAGTTTGAAAAGTTCCCCTAGAGGGAGGAAAAAAAAACAGTACCCTGTTTAAAGGCATTCGTTCTCCTAACGAATATTTTTTTTGCAACTCGTTTTAGTGAGAGTAGCAACATGGATATAGAATTTGATATTCAGTACAAGCATTTATTAGTGCATCACCTGGTAAGGGAAGAATTAGAATACGAACTTGCCATTCGCGATATTGAATTCACGGAAGGAGAAGCACGTGCAGCTCTCGCTAGGCGGTTGAAAGGGAGAATTAAAGAGGAGAGAGAGCAAAACAATGTGGATATTAATATCGTACGATTAAATACGACAGCAGAAACAGAAATCGAACTTATTGATACTAAGCTGAAGGAGATTCAAGATTTTCTGGCGAAGCGCAAACAGTGGGAAGGCACGCGAGAGAGTCTCAAAACCAGACTGGTACATTATTTTACGCGGGTAAAACGAATGTATGAAGCTACAGATAATGAAGATGATTTGAGGGATATTGATGCATTAGAATCTAGCATTCGAGGCACCTTTAATTCATATTTTTCTTGTTTCTCAGACACGGGTCAACAAGACATTTTTAATAAAATAAACCAATCTTTTTCAAATATGGCTTTAGGTAATTCGAAACCAGCTAGTCAAGAACCCTCAGTTTCAAGCGTGGAGGAAGAAGTATACGTCACGCCGGGAAAACACGTTAAACGAAAACTTAAGTCGGTCGAAGATACAGGGGATCAGCTAGAGACTCAGCAAAATGCGTTAATGGCATTCATGAGGTCGCAGGGAGCGTTTCCTTGGATGCTTTACCCACAATATCCACCACCGTGGTGGACACAACTATTAAATAAGCAGCTCGAAACCACAGCCGAACCTTCAGGGTGTACTAAAAACATGCACAGCGGAAATTGCAAGAATAGAAAAAAAATAGAATTCGAACCTAGAAAATCAAAATCAAAGGCAGAAACTACTAGTGGTTCGGAGACCGAATCGGGCTGGTCATCAGACCAGTCGAGGAAAAGTTCACGAAAACAGAATAGACGTAGAATGGAAAGGTGTAAACCAGTATCAGACTGGCGGTTGAAGTACGACGGAGCAGATAACGGTCAATTTTTGATGAAGTTCATTAGAGAAGTTGATTTCTATGCAAAATCAGAAAATATGTCACAGAAAGAATTATTCAGACAAGCTATCCACTTGTTCAGTGGAACTGCGAAGACTTGGTTCATGTCAGGAATAGAAAACGAAGACTTTAAAACATGGAAAGAGCTGAAAGAGGACGTAGCAAGTCATATTAAAAAATGTTCCATTTGTCTGCAATCCAAACCTACAAATCGATCCCAAATGCCCGAGCCAGGGAACCAAAGAATAACTAGCAAACCATTCCAAATAATTGCTTTAGATTTTATACAGTCATTACCGCGTAGTAAAGAGGGTCATGCACACCTATTGGTTATTTCAGACCTGTTTTCGAAGTGGTGTTTACTTATACCAGTTAAACGAATAACAGTGTCGCTAGTTGTAAAGTTATTGGAACAATCGTGGTTTCGCCGGTACTCGGTTCCAGAATTCATAATTTCCGACAACGCGTCCACGTTTTTATCTCGTGAATTTAAAGATTTTCTCGCGAAATACCAGGTAGGGCACTGGACTAATCCGAGGCATCACAGCCAGTCCAACCCCGTCGAAAGATTGAATCGAACAATAAACGCGTGTATTAGAACCTACGTAAAGGGAAATCAACAACTTTGGGACACCCGGGTGTCAGAGATCGAGTTCTGTTTGAACAACACGCCTCACAGTGCCACGGGATTCTCACCATATCGTGTGCTTTTCGGACATGAGATAGTAGAAACGGGAGAGGAACATAGAATAGATAGGGAAAGCGAAGAGGTATCTCATCGCGAAAGGCTAGAAAGGAAGGGGAAAATAGATGAACATATTTATTCACTAGTGGTGAAAAATCTTAAGCGGACCTATGAGAAAGGCATACGATCTTACAATTTAAGGGCAAAAAATTATGCTCCAGTATATAAAGTAGGTCAACAGGTTTTCCGCAGAAACTTTCGGCAGTCCTCAGCCGGGGTCGGTTTCAACGCAAAACTAGACTCGCTCTACGTTCCGTGCGTGGTCCTGGCGAGGGTAGGTACGAGTGCGTACGAACTGGCGAACGACAAAGGGAAATCCATCGGGATCTTTTCCGTCACCGACTTGAAACCAGGCGCCCAGTAGATGATGGCCGTTCTCATAGAGACAACTTGTAGAAAAACAGACCGAGGCGAACATAAGATAGTAGGGGGATAACCTCATTTCCACAGAGGCTCCAATTAGGTAGTTTCTTTCCACATAACTTTGATTGCCACCAACACCTGAAACCACAAAACGATTAAAACACCTTTTTTTTCCTACGGTATTATCACCAGAGGAACAAAATTAATACGATTATATCCAAAAAACTCACATTTAGGCAGAAGGACACGAACATTTGAGCTAAAAAAAAAACGTGAGTCTGCAAACGTAAAAGGTAAACAACTGAAATCGGAAACATTTGAAAGGTATCTCATTGCGACAGTTGCTATATGTTGGTATGGGTATGAGCTCCTCTGCTTCTTTACTAAAGTAAAGCAGAGAGGAAAAAGCGCAAACGAACTAAACAGGGCCCTACTGCCCAGGAATTATAATGTTTTATGAAATAATTAAAATATTTCACAATTCAGACGGGGAGTTAAAGTAGGTAGAAACAAACAAAAGTAGTTAAGATTCTAGGAGGGTGGGCGATGGGGTATTGTAACCCTTGGTTCCAAATCCAAAGTGTTGACTCTGCCAACAATAATAAAAGCTAACGCTGCTCAGATATACCTTTCACTCCCTTAGTACGACTCTGCAAAAAGCCCCCTAAGTGAGTGATATCACTCCAAGTCTGGCGCTTTGCGTCTTGGACGGAGGGGTCACTCACGGAGGCAAGCTTTTCTTCACAACCACGACTACTCCACTCTGTATGGGTGATATCCCTCCAAGTCTGACGCTTCGCGTCTGGGACGGAGGGGTCGCTCATACCGGTCTGCGAGCAGATGCACTTTGGCAGATTTTGCCACAAGGGTTTCGGGCTATCCTAAGTAACAACCGGGAAGTGTTGCCAAGAGAGAGAAAGACGTCAAAATGCGGGAAACCTGAGAGGGTTTATAAGGCTCAGCTAAAGCTGTGAACGCTCTTTTTACGTTGAACAAGTAGCGAAGTTAGAAGTGCGCGCGAAGTCAGTTTTAATCTAGAAGACGAAACGAAAAGCCAGGGTGTAAATCCGTGTAAATTAAGAAGAAAAGTACAAAAGGAAAAGTCAGGACATAAAAGCTAATTGTGTGAAAAAACAAAAAGACACGATTTAAAAGTTAATTGTGTGAAAACCTAAAGAAAAGGTCATTTCAGTAAAAAGTTATTGTATGTAAAAGTTGATTGTGTAAAACAAAGCGATGTCTAAATCTAATCTAAATTCTATTTGAAATGAATATAGTGTACTAGCAACGAATACAAAGAAGAGAGAAGCGCTGAAGAGGGTGTTTTAAAAGTTAAAGAAAAGTCATTTATGTACAAGAAAAAGGTAAAATTTCATATTTATATACTAGAACGCCTGTGTAACGTAGTTTTAAGAGAGCCTGAAATCATTGCTAATTGTCCCCGAACAGGTCCTTGGAGGGGCCTTTTTGTGTTTTGTTCTGGTTTTACCCCAGATATTTTTCCCGACAGTTGCTGGTCGCCAGGTCGCCATTCGATTTGGCCCAATATTCCCCACCCCGCAGGAGCGGTGCTATACAATACGCCACAGTCGTGCGGAGTACACCCGAACGTGATCCCGCCCAGGTTAATCGGCAGAGATACCCTGATACGAGTAGCTGCCAACGCCGGTGTATCCAACCGGTGGTCCGAAGCCGGTGAGCCAAAGCAGGGGAACAGCAAGCAGAAAAAAACCGTACAGCGAGGTCGACCCGCGGAAAATTGAAAAGAGTACAAGGAGAGTTACACAGGCAGAAAAGCGCAAGTAAACCTAGGTTAAGAGCAATATTGTATCGAATCGGGATGAATATATTATAAGTTAAATGTATGTACGCAAGTTTTATAATCCACACTAATTTACACCCGCCACTTACTCCGGTATTCGTAACTCGAAAGGAGTTTCCACCCCTCGTCGCTACTGATTTAACGGGAAGGTGATCTGAACAGAAGCTTTTGAGCAAGTAATAGTTAGCAAGTACATGTTTGGCAAAGCTTTCCACCATGGTCGAGGTCCGCTAGGTGGTTCACTTTCCCTTAGTTCCTGCTCGCAAGAATAAGAGTTGCGTGGTTGGTATAGAAGCAGCTTGAGGCTTGCATTCACTCCCCCATCCGTCATATTTCCTCCCAACCCCTGAGCAGCAAGGCTAACATTTTACAATGTAAGATTGATTTTTTTAGCATTGTTCAAAATCATTTCCCGTTCGGCTTTGATTAAACCTTCGCCGCGTTTTCTGCGATTTTGGGCCTTGGACATTCATGCGATATAGGTTGCGATTCTCTGTTTTAGACTACCATGATTCTTAGAAGTTTAATCAATGAGTGTATTTGATGCTCATTCTTTAAAGCTCTTTTAGCGTTTGACATCGCTCCTAAGATTTCGTGCTTTTTTCAGCATCGTTTACAACTTTGGGCTTCTCAGGCGAGTCTGAGACTCAAACGTTTTCTGGGCTGTAGTAGGGGTTTTTAATATTTCGGACCTTTTGCGTTTCGACGATACGGAGCCATTTTTGGCGGTTCCCGACAATAACTCAAGATCGTTAAATTATTTGGTCTTTGAAGGAGTTTCAAGCAGTTCTAAGATAGAGAATGAGCCTTTTTCATACATTGGAGCAGACTATTCGTGTACAGGGTCACCGAACGATTCGAGGAAACTAGCACGGTTCCCCAAGCAGAAAACGGGTAAAACACGAAGTGTGCGGACTACAGCGGTGATCAAAGCAATTAAATAATGTATCCGGCGAAATCCAGCCCGGTCGGCAAGAAACATTGCTCGTGAATTGAACATGAATCATACAGACTGTTCCGAAAATTATAAATACATCTTCTTTCTTGAATAAAACAAAAAATACAGGATTTTTCAGGTCATTTTATTCTGAAATATAGTTGATAAATGTTTTCTTTCCAGTTCCAATTCAAGGTGGGATTATTTTTCGTAGGGTACGCGAGTTCTCTAACTTTTCTCTTAACACTACTCATAAGCTTTTGCACAGTGTGTTCTCCGACCATTTTTACCACTTTAAGCCAATCTTTTTTAATTTTTTCAACATTGTCCGCTGGTTTGACATATTTCCTCAGCTTTGCCTTGGTTAAAGCCCAAAAAGTTTCAATAGGGCGAATTTCAGGGCAGTTTGGAGGATTCATCTTCTTTGGGACACATGTGACATTATTTGTTTTATACCACCCTAGTGCATCCTTAGAGTAATGGCAGGAAACAAGATCGGGCCAAAAGATTGGAGGATTGTTATGCTGCTTAACCATGGGTAACAACCTGTTCTTCAATCACTCTTTCACCTTAATTTTACCATTCATTGTGTCATTCGTAATGAATGGACGAGATATTTTCCCACATTCACAAATGGCCTGCCAAACCATTACCTTCTTGCCGACTTTTTCGGTGTAAATGGCTTTCACTGGTCCAGGGACATCCTTTCCCTTCGGTGATGCATAAAATTGCGGTCCTGGCAGAGTCTTATAGTCCAGTTTTATGTGGGTTTCGTCATCCATGATAACACACCCCATTTTTTTGGTCAGAAGTTTGTCATAAAGCTTCCGAGCTCTCGGTTTCACAGATTCAGCTTGTTTTGGATTTCGTTTTGGCTGCTTCTGCTTCCGACGGGTCTGCAGACCCATTCTTCCTTTGGCACGCATAACGTTACTCGCCGAGGTTCCAAGCTTTCTCGCCACATCTCGTACTGATACTGAAGGATGCCGCTTGTAGTATTCCTTAACCTTTTTGTCCATTGTGGGATCAACAGGCCCGGGTTTTCTACCACGTCTTGGGGCATGAGTAAATGTGCACTCTTCACAATACTTCCGCAATGCGGTTTGAGCTGCTCCGACACTTATACCTTCTTCTCTGGCTCATCTGACGGTGCCCCATTTGTGCACAAATCGCTTTCTTTGCTCGGGAGAAAGGCCACGCATTTTTAAAATTTCGCACTAAATGTTAGAAAAAATGACAGCATCTGTTTCTTTTGGATGTAAACAACAGGACACAGTCAACGTTTGGTTGAATACTGCACGTTATTTGAAATGACGGTTGATCGTAAGTGTATTTATAATTATCGGAACAGTCTATAACACTAAAATCAAGAAACGAAAGGTTCATGGCATTCGCGGGGTTGCTGATATTTGTTTGATTTTTGCGTGCGAAAAAGAAGGAAGGAAATATTTTTGCTTTTTTCATCACGCACATTTTGACAATTACATTGAGTGTTCGCGTAGGTGTGAACAGCCTTCAAAATTTCTTTTAGCACGAATAAGCCGCATAACTCACGAAAATATTGTCGACAGGGCTGCCAGATCTCAATTGCTCTATTGCTAAAAATTGTTTACGTTGGGAACTGGTTTGAACAAGCGGAATGATCGTGTGTATGGAGCATGTCTGCGTGATGTTCTAGCCGATGCTTTCATGCCCGGGTGTCTGCTGTATACCGCACTTCTATTTTTAGCAATACCATTTT
Source organism: Wyeomyia smithii (assembly GCF_029784165.1). Classification (NCBI taxonomy): domain Eukaryota; kingdom Metazoa; phylum Arthropoda; class Insecta; order Diptera; family Culicidae; genus Wyeomyia; species Wyeomyia smithii. The sequence continues at coordinate 165,114,485 of NC_073694.1, forward strand.
TGGAAAATGGCATGCTTATTATTTGTCTGTGCTTGTGTGTAATATTGTAATATTTAACCACCCCTTTTCACGCCTACTGCTCAACTAAACCGAGTCTCGTTCTTCCTGTCAAATATCGACAATAATAATTCCATGGAGTAGTTCCGTTGGGCGTCCTACTGGCCAGTTTTATTATAAAAGGGACTTAGGAATTAAGGGATAATAGAGTTCAGCGTAAAGGAAGGGTAAGTTGTGGGGTACTTACTTACTTTCCTGGTGAAACATCCCTCAAGATTTCACCTGCGTCACAATGTTACGCCAACGTCCTCGGTCCATAGCAGCTTGTCTCCAGTTTCTTGAGAGTCCCACACTTCCAAGATCTTGCTCCACTTGGTCTAATCACCTAGCTCGTTGTGCACCGCTACATCTTGTACCGGCCGGATTCGAGACGAACACCATTTTTGCAGGATTATTATCCGGCATTCGTACAACATGTCCAGCCCATTGTACCCTTCCAGCTTTTGCGATTTTCTGTATACCAGGTTCACCGTAGAATTGCGTCAGCTCGTGGTTCATCCTTCGCCTCCATACGTCATCTCCACATACTTTAACGAAGATAGTCCTAAGCACACGTCGTTCGAAAACGGCCAGTGCTTGCAAGTCCTCCTCAAGCATTGTCCATGTCTCGTGCCCATAGAGGACTACCGGTCTTATGAGCATCTTGTATATAGGGCACTTAGTACGAGGACGAAGTTTACCAGACCTCAAAGTCTTGTGGAGTCCGTAGTAGGCACGAATTCCAGCTACAATACGTCTGCGGATTTCTCTGCTGCAGTTGTTGTCTGACTTTACCAAAGATCCGAGGTATACAAATTCGTCAACCACCTCGAACTCGCTACTGGCTTTGCGAGCCCTATCGCACTCGGTTCCTCCTGCTAGCAGATACTTGACCTTTGACGTATCCACTTTCAATCCAACCGTTTCTTCTTCACGTTTCATTCACGTTGGCAGTGGTGGGCACCGCTAACCGAAAATTTAGCGACGCTAATCGCTATGTCGCTAACCGAAAAGTTTAGCTCGATAATCGCTAAACGCTAACCGCTAAACCCACATTAACGGAATTTTCGCTAATCGCTAACTTATGTAAATAGTCATATCACTATATTTATTGCTCGTGTTTTGTAAGATTTAAACCACTTTGATCTTTTGTGGTGAAACAAACGAAAACAAATACTTTTGAGAGCAATTTACAATAAGAGGTTCACAAAACGGTGTTCATACTTGATTTTGAAAAACAAGGAGTAATAAAAGTTATTCAGCTTGCATAAATAATAAATACCTTGGAATATTTTCATAAAAATTCAATTATTATCTGAATCGAAAAAATTAAAACCAATACCAACCAATACAAAAGTTCTTGGTTGCCGAAAATTCAATCTAGATCATGAGCTTGTTCTGAAAAATGCTCCTGTGGCTTGTGCGATAACTGGAACTCCATTCTAGGGTAAAAAGACTGACTTGCACTTGTGTCGTAAAAAGAGTAACTCTAGTCAATTGAGACGAAATGAACGTTGTTTGAATGAAATATTCGTTCCAAAAGTAACTTTCGCAGTGAAGCATGTTCATCTTTCGAAGCAATTTACGTACGCCATGAGCAATTCATAGTTTTTTTAAATAGTTTTACCGTCACTTCTCTACAAAATTTAGCGAATTAGCGATTAGCGTTTCGAAGGCCAAAATTTTAGCGAAGCTAACAGTTTCGCTAACCAGCTCAAAAATTAACGAAATCGTCAAACCGCTAACTGAATATTAGCGTCGCTAATTAGTGATTAGCGAATTAGCGGGATGGTGCCCCACACTGCACGTTGGTGTACTGTTCAGCAACCGCCTGGAACATCCTTCCGACAAGGTCCACGTCGTCAGTGAAGCGAATGAACTGGCTGGATTTATTGAAGATGCCCCGCAAGTCCCTTGCGTGTTTCAAACGGGCTTGATAACGCACCCGAAATCTTCACACAGCACCATCCATCGTGGCCTTGATCAGTCTTGTTAGTTTCGCAGGGAAACCATTTTAGTCCATGGTTTTCCATAACTCGACACGGTCGATAATATCGTAGGCGGCCTTGAATTCGGTGAATAGGTGGTGCATAGGGACTTGGTATTCGCGACACTTTTGGAGGATCTGCCGCAGCGTGAAGATTTGGTCCGTTATCGATCGCCCACCCACAAAACCAGCTTGATAACTTCCAACAAACCTCCCTGCTGGCAGCGAGAGACAGCGAAAGACGATCTGAGAGAGCACTGCGTTGGCTGCGTTGAGAATCGTGATCGCTCGATAGTTCTCACATTCCAACTTGTCACCCTTCTTGTATATTGGGCAATTACTCCTTCCACTCCTCCGGTAGCTGTTCTGTATCCCAGATCCTGACTATCAGCTGGTGCAGATAGGAAGCCAATCTATCTGAGCCCAGTTTGATAAGCTCCTCTGCGATGCCATCTTTTCCAGCTGATTTGTTGTTCTTGAGCTGCTTGATGTCATCCTTAACTTCACCTATCGTAGGGTTCAGAATGTCTCCCTCATCCGCTGTGCTGACGAAATCGTTCCTTTTGCCGTCTTGGTCCTCTTCCTCTGCGCCATTCAGGTGTTCATTTTAATGCTGCTTCCACCTGTCGATTACCTCATGTTCATCCGTCAAGATTCCTCCATCCTTATCTCGACACATTTCGGCTCGCGGCACGAAGCCGGCGCGGGATGCGTTTAGTTTCTTGTAGATCTTACGTGTTTCTCGTGAACGATACAGCTGCTCCACTTCCTCACACTCCATCCTTTCCAGGTGGCGCTTCCTGTCCCGGAACAGATGAGTCTGCTGTCTTCGCTTCAGTTTATATCGCATCACGTTTTGACAATTTCAATTGCCGCGCTGCATTCTTCTCGTCTAGAATCGTCTGACACTCCTCGTCGAACCAGCCGTTACGTCGATTCCTCTCGACAAACCCTATGGCACCTTCCGCTGCGCTGTTAATATCTACTTTTACATTACTCCAGCAGTCCTCTAGAGGGTCTTCGATGAGTTCACCTTCTTCCGGCAGTGCTGCCTCGAGGCTTTACACGTAATCAGTAACGATTTCAGGGAATTCGAGTCGTTCCAGGTCCTACCGTGGCGAGATGTTGTTGACAATCAAAAGTCTTTGGCGCATTTTGACCATCAGAAGATAGTGGTCAGAATCGAGGTTTGCGCCACTGTAGGTTCGGACGTCGATATGTCCGAGAAGTGCCTTCCATCAATCAAAACGTGATCGATTTTTGATTCGGTCTGTTGTGTTGATCTCCAGGTGTACCGATATGGAAGGGTATCCTGAAAGTTTTGGGGTAGCCTGGGAATAGATTCATGCTTTAAATCTTATTGACATCGAATATCCTGATTATACTAAGACTCGAACCCACGACGTGTTACGTTTTCAACAACCGTTTGGTGAAAATTTGGAATGAAATGCCACTCGAAGTCGTGCGTGCGTTTTAGTTTTATGGCATAACGTTTGCGGTAGAAAAAATGAACAAAAATTACCGCTTTTTCATGGGTTTCACACGCACTGACGAAACTACTTATGCAGCATTAATCATAGTACCCCATGAGTCAGCAGAAAAAAATTGACAGCTCTACCAGTCAAACTGCAACCGGCGAAAACAGTGAAGCTACTCCGTTTAGAAGTTTGCGCGTTCAAAGAACGGTATCCTGTCGCGTAGAAAACGGACATCGTGGAACATGCAACGACAGCGCCGATTTGGTACTCACGTTGGCGAACCCGACCAACGTCCCAAGTTGCGTCCCATCGAGGATTTCTAGGCAAACCTGAACCGTAAGATCTACTCCATCAATTTTGTCGCGAAAACTGAGGTGGAATTGATAAATAAAACGAAGAAAGAACTCAAGAACATGCCTACACGCATGTTTGCTTCCGCCATGGTGAATGTTCCGCTTAACTGTCGGAAGGCTGCTCGCAAGATCGTAGTTTTATTTTGCAAGTAAGCTAACATAATCACCTTTCATGGGAAGTTTATCAAACTCAATTATCTGTCTTAGTTATTTTTTTACCACCATCCTGTTTTTACCGCAAACGTTAAACAAAGTTTATCACTTTCATGATGACTCCCTGTATTTTGTTCTGCATTTTCATTGGTTGGCCTCTTTCAGCCCTTAAAAACGCTTTTTGGAAATTTGATGCTTATTTTAGAAACTTTTCTAATCGTTTCGTAACTTTTTGAACCTTTTTCCTTTGTTTTGGAGCTTTAGTTATCCTAAACCTTAAAAAACTATTGTCAGTGATTCTGCTTACTGTGGAATCATTTTCTTTTGTGGCCGCTAGTGTTGGTTTCTGAGCGACTCTAAGCTGAATTTAAAATCATTTCCTTCCTTGACCTCAAAACCTTTTAGCTTGTTTCAACGATTCTAAGTTTTAGTGATTGTTAACTTGGTTTAGATTCTTCTATAGCTTTTGTTGTCCATAGAAACGTTTCTCGGCGCTAGGGAGCTTCTTTGAAAATCTTAATTTGGGTTATGGGAAGTGCCCAATATGGAATAACTCATGTTCTCACATTTGTAAGGCCTTAGAAATATTTCCGTCGTTTTGAATTCAAGTTGAAATTATTTAAACTGTTGTTTGTTTCAGGTTATAGAAGCGCTTTGAGTGGCTCAATTCATGATTATCACCTTTCCTGACTATTGCACAGTACAACCAATTTTATATTGCAGCAGCTTTGTTTATGGCTTTCATACTAAAAATAGATCTAATTTCTTGGGTAATTCTCGCTTAAAATTGATGTCATTTTATTTATATTTCGAGGATTCCACGGCTATGATATATGTACAACTAATTCACCCCCAGATATATATATATATATATATATATATATATATATATATATATATATATATATATATATATATATATATATATATATATATATATATATATATATATATATATATATATATATATATATATATATATATATTTATATATTTCTCCATTAAAATAATTACAATTATTATCGATGTTGATTGGAGTGGCTACATGCTAACAAAGGATGTCCCTAATATACTCAGCGTGGCGACACGCTTCTACCTCATACTCAATGCCAATGGCAATACGCTGTCATAAAATCAAATTTACACCAGTTTCGAAAATATCCTAAAATACTAAGCTTAAACAATGATATATACAAAAGTTCGTATTCAAAATGAGGTAGAGTTCCTACGATTTCTTGTTTCTTCCTCCATCCGGTTTAGGCCCCGATTACTTTCCGATCGAAGCCACCTTCTCCATCGCCTTCAGCACAGCATTCTCGTTGGCTAGAAACCGGATGCCGCCGATCATCTTCATGCTCTCGTCAAAGTCGAAAATGAACGGAATACTGTTCGGTAGGTTGAACTTCATAATGTCCGCATCTGAAATGTCTACAGTTCGTTAAATGTTCATAACCAGCGAGGATAAATTGAAACAGTAGAGCCCCAGGTTAGCCGTTTGGTGTAGATTCAGTTGCCAAAACAAAAATACAGAGAGAAATAGAAATATAAATGGGTTATTAACCGTCACCAAATGAGTTTGTTTAATGAAATTTTTGAACATGTTTTTAATCAGTTAATTTCTCCATCCTACCTTGAATATGTTTAACCAATCCGCGTAGACTGGTGCCGTGTGCCACAACCAGTACCTTCTTTCCCGCTCGCACCTCAGGAATGATGGTATCGGTCCACTCGGGCACTACCCGCTGCATCGTGGTTTCGAGCGTTTCCGTCTGGGGAAAGTCAGCCTCGTTAATGTGCCGCAGACTGGGATTGTTCCGGATGACACCGTAGTACGGATTGGTCGATTCGATCGGTGGAGGCGGAACGTTGAAGCTACGTCGCCAGATTTGCACCTGAGGTTCACCGTAAATATCAGCCATCTGACGCTTGTTGAATCCCGTTAGGGCCCCGTAGTGCCGCTCATTCAATCGCCACAGCTTGTGAACCGGGATGTGCGTAAGATTTAACTCCTTCAGAATGATTTCCAACGTTTGGTTGGCGCGCCGCAAGCAGGAAGTGAACGCCACATCGAAGGTGATGTTTTCTCGTTTGAGCGCCGCTGCGGACACTTCCAGCGCGTCCCATTCGCCTGTGAAAAAGAGAAAGATGAAATGATTAGATGGAATCGTTTGCCGTTACCACTTGTATGTGTATAATTTACATCTTAATTTTATTCAGCAAAAGCTCTACTTCACGTGAAAGCTCTATTATTCCTCTTCAAAACGACACATTTTCAAACACCTAAAACCGCTCGGAATCAACAGGAAATTCATGTACCGGACCATAAATCGGTACCTAGAGACCGGAGGCACCGAGGACAAGGCACGATCTGGACGACCAAGGTCTGTGAGAACTTCAAGGCTGAAAAAGATTATACGAGACCGGCTTCAGCCCCCTCTAGAAAGTTTTTAGCCCCCCCTAGAATTTTCCAGAGAATGATTGTATTCAATATAAATACATTCAACTCGTGCTGTATCAAGAAGTTGTCGCCATTTTACTCGGTTTTGGGCTGTGTTTCACCAGTTCCCCAGACGTCTCATCACTCGCAAGTCTCTTTCGATCTGGTCGAGTCATCATGCACGCTGCGCTTCTTACTTTTTGGTGCCGGTAGGGTTTGCTGAAGAGAAGTGATTTCACAGGGTTGTCGTCCGACATCCTTACGACGTGACCGGTCCACCACAACCTATTGTCTTTCGCCAGGTGTGCAATGGGGTTCTCTTCAAGCAGCGCTTGTAGCTAATGGTTCATGCGCTGTCGTCGTTATCCGACGTCCGTTTGTACTCCATCGTAGATAGTCCACAGCACCTTCCGTTCGAAAACACCAAGAGGACTTCTGTAGAGGACTACCGGTTATATCAGGGTTTTGTAGTTTTTTGTATCAAAGTGGTCATGTCCGATCAGCACTGTGATTGGTGCGTACGTATGTAATGTCTGAGAAGAACGGGCCGTCGATGAGAACGTGGTCAATTGTTTTGCTGTACGTTGGTCGAGGAAAGAAGGGACTTTGGACTGCCAGCCCGCGGGAAGCTGCGAAGTTGGTGCATAGCTGGCCGTTGTTGTTCGTCACGGTGTGCAGGCTGTGCGGGCCGATCACCGGCTTATATAAGTCTTTCCTTCCGTTCATGTCCCCAATGACCATCTTGATGTCTCTACGCGAGCAGCTATCGTGAAGTTTCTCCAGCTGTGCGTAGAACGTTCCTTTCTCTGCATCAGGTCTCTCTTCGTGAGGACAGTGCAGATTGGGAATAGTGTAGTTGTTTACCTTTTATTCTAAACATACACAACCTGCCACTTCATCACACGACTCTGCATCCTGCCCAGCACTTTAAAACCGCTACCATGCTCATTGGTTGTGCCACCGCTTTGGTGGTACTCTGCCTTGCGGTCACATATCCACCGTACCTTCTCTCCTTTCAGGCAAAGCTCCTGGAGCGCAAGGATGTCGGAATGGCGGGATTCTAGCTGATCCAGCAGAATCCAGTCGACATCCGGGGCGTTGAGCGATCTACTGTTACATGTCCCGAGCTTTTAATCGTCGTCCTTATTTCGTCGGTTGGGTCATTCCCTTTTGTTCCGGTTCGTTTTGAATTCTTGATTCTTCGTAGTATGTTTATTTTAGTATGCTGCCTTACTAGGGCTGCGATGCCTAGTCTCGTGACGGGGCTGCCACCTTAAGTGTAGCTGGCGAGACACCGCATTTCATAGTTCGGCCGTTCGGTCCAGATCAATCGCTGTTTGAGCCGCCCCTAGCCTGTGGGGTTCAGACAAGCTGCTCTCTAAGGAGAACAACTACCCCTTTCCTGTCAGCATACGACCAAGTTCCCACCGGTCAGGCATGTCTAAGCCCACCACACCACCCGCGTGTGTGTTTCAAGCGATGCCACGGAGGGTATTCAGATTGCCCTTCAGTGCGTATACCAAACGAAAAACCCGCAGTGTTCTAGATAAAACAGCCCTTCAAAAGATTCGGCAAACACAAACCCGAGTGTTCTCAACTTCGTGAGTCCTCGAGAGCCCGCATGCCTACACGTGTTTTCTCAAACGCTTCATTTTTTTCAAAAGTACATATGAAAAAAATATTACAGGTGGTTGTAAGCGATGGCTAACATCTAACTATCCATTATTGTCACATTGTCAATCTCTTCGTGGCGACTAATGCTTGTGTGTTCCCCGAAACTGCAAGCCCTCGGTTGCCTCATGTGCCGAAGTTAAAAATCCTCGGTTGGCGTGTTTACGAATGGCTCTCCAGTGTTTTGTCTTGAGCTCGCGACGAAGGGTAATACGAAATGCCCTGCGTGGTGTGTTTATTAGCAGATGGGCCACATGCGCATTGGAGTGCTGTGGTTTCCCATGCCTGCCACCGGTTCACCGGTTTTCCCTTGGTTGCTCGTATCCCAGTCGGTAACACGTGGAGGTAGGAATAGGACAACCACACTGGGGTCTATTTTATTCCAGCTAGTACGGGTATGCTGTTGAAAAGCACTGCCCAGCCGTTTACCAAACCTGGCTCTCCTCAATGCTGAGAGAGGTTGGCGTTGACGCTGTGTACAAGATATTCAGTACATCTTCGGAGATTCTATCCCGAAGTGATTTTTTCTGCTGTTGCGACAATATTTTAAGCGTTATTAAATAAGCACATTAAAACTCCTTTTTCTGTTTTTTAAAATTACATACCTGAAAACTAGCCCCCCCTAGAAATTTTCCTTAGTTGCGCCCATGGCCGGAATCCCGCCCAATCTGCACGGAAGCTGGCCAGGAACCTTAAAATGAACCGAGAATCAATCCGCCTGCTTCTGCGCAAGGATTTAAAACTTACACCGTACAAAAAACAGGTGGTTCATGGGGTTACCAAAGCTACAAAGGACGAGAGGTACCAACGGTCGCGGGAGTTGCTCGGTTGGCGCACAGATGACGAGATTATTTTTTCGGACGAGAAGCTGTTCGTTTTAGAGCAAACAGTCAATCGCCAAAATGATCGAGTTTGGAGTGTGAGCCTCCAGCAAGCTCCTGCGGACAAGCTGAACGTTTCCCGGTTCCAAAATAAGACGTCAGTGATGGTTTGGGGAGCCATTTGCAAGAGAGGTAAACTGCCTCTTATTTTTATCGATAAAGGGGTCAAAATCAACGCAGCGTACTACCTGGACACGGTTTTGAATAAAAATGTTCTACCTCAAGCTGAACTATTGTTTGAAGACGATTACTACTGCTTCCAGCAAGATAGCGCCCCATCACACACCGCAAAGGTTGTTCAGGCGTGGTGTGAAGAAAACTTGACCGATTTCATTTCGAAGAATGAATGTCCTCCGTCGTCTCCGGACCTGAATCCACTGGATTGTTTCGTGTGGGGATACATGATGTCGAAGCTGAACGACTATAAAATAACAAATTTGGAGCAAACAAGCGGGTTATCACGAAAATCTGAGACGAAATGTCGATGGAGCACGTGCGCGTCGCTTGCGACGACTTTTCGAGACGTCTGAAGCTGGTTCGATCAGAGAAAGGTGGTGTAATTCTGAGATATTGTCTGTGAAGTATCTTTATGAGTTACTGAATAAAGCTATGAAATCCAGATTAAGATTTTCTTCTTATTCTTTGAAAAATTGAGATTTTCCTGTGACCGGACTTTTTTGTCACCCTGTAGAGGGTTTAATGGCGAATTTCAGAGATATAGAACATTTAAACGATCAAGTACTGCAATACAACTTTTTGTTGGCCGTTTTGATGTTTACGCACTAAGCGTGGGCAATTTTTCAATGTTCTGTTAGTAAATAAGTGCATTACTTCAATTGAAATCTCCAATAACAAACTTTCTGTGGTGAAATTTTGTGTTTTGTTATAGCAAAAAACATTATAGAACATTAAAAAAATCAACTCTTCTCAGGTTGATGGAAAAAGTCACGGATAACTATATCCGCAGCGAGTTTCTAAAGGAGTCACCCTTGCTTAAACATCAATATGCTTATCAACAAGGCAAGTCTACTGAAACCGCTTGGCAATGCCTAGTGACAAAAATCGAGAAGTCACTGGAATATAAAGAGACAGCGGTCTGCGCTTTTCTTGATATTGAGAGAGCTCTCGATAACACGTCGTTTGCCTCCATTTACACGGCTCTGCATCTATGGACAAGGATAGCGGCTGGAAGGGGGACCCAATTAACAAAAATGAGCTCGAAGAACCAAAAAGAGACGGGTGCGGAGGGGTTACCAAATCCCTTCGCACGAGGTGGCATCCAGCGGTCTCCGCAGAAGAAGGCGGAGACGGATGCGGCGAAGTCTGGAGGTGGAAAAACGGCGAATCCGTCGGTGTCCACACCAGACATCTCGGTGGACGGTCCCTTGCTAGCCAAGGCCGTCGAAAGGTGCATGGACACGCGGCCAAGAGTGGCGGCGCTGTCTGAACAACTCAATGCCATAATCGAGTTCTCGGCGAACAGGCGAAACATCGCTGGCGACCTGAAGCAGAGCCTCCTCCTGCTTCGGAGCACCATTGATGAAGCCAGAAAGGAGCACGAAGAACTCGTAGCTCGGGTGAAGGCGGCCGAGAAAGCGGCCAGGACCGGGAGGGCGACTGCATCTAAAGAGGTGCAGACAGACGCCCCCTCGTTCGCGTCGGTCTGCTCCACGGGGCAGGTCGCTAAGCGAACGAGGCAGTCCCCGGGGGAAACGGCCCCCGGGAACACCAAGAAACGATTGGTCGTGCTACTCCCACGGGAACACACGCCAACCGGTTCTAGGTCCACCGCGGAAAAGGCACAGGTGGAGGCTACGGGCAATCCTTGGACTACCGTAGAGGGTAGGAAGCGTCGGGAAGGTGCGACGCGTCATGATGGCGGAGCAGCCAGAGGACCAAAAAAGGTCAAAAAGGCGCGGAGTAGGGGTGATGCCCTCATACTCAAGACGGATGGGTCGAAGTACTCAGAAGTCTTGAAGAAGATGAGGGGGGAAACCCAGCTCAAGGATCTGGGGGCGGATGTGCGGAGTATCCGCCGATCTCGCACTGGCGAGATGATACTTGAGCTCCGGAAGGACGCCAAGAACAAGGGGGCTACCTACAAAACGGTAGCCGAAAAGGTCCTAGGGAAGGAGGTGCAAGTGCGGGCACTCACCTCAGAAGTGACTCTCCAGCTTAAAAACCTGGACGAAATCACTGAGGGGTGCGACATTGCACAAGCCCTTAAAGCGAAGTGCGGGGTGGAGGTGGCTAAGGAGTCAATCCGCCTCCGCAAAGGTCCGGCGGGGACCCAGGTAGCTACCTTCCGACTACCGTCGGCGGACGCTAACCTGGCCCTGAAAGAGGGCAAGTTGAAGGTCGGCTGGTCGGTATGTCCTCTGGGCATACTACAGCAACCAGACATTTGCTTCCGGTGCTTCGAGGGCGGACATAAGTCCTGGACCTGCAAGGGGCCCGATAGGAGCCAGCTGTGCAGGCGATGTGGAGGTGCAGGCCATAAAGCAAAGGACTGTGGGGAGTCTCCCAAGTGCATGGTATGTTCCGGGAAACGGGACGCCAAACACTTTATGGGAGGCCCCAGGTGCCCAGCCGGTAAGCCGGCTGCGAAACCACGGGCGTAAGGGTGACGCAACTGAACCTGAACCATTGCTTCGCGGCTCAGCAGCTGCTACACCAAGCAGCCACTGAGTCGTTGTCGGACATCGCCGTCATATCGGACCCCTACCGCATCCCTCCCGGAAACGGTAACTGGGTTGCGGATAAGTCCAGATTGGCGGCCATATGTACGACGAGCAAGTTCCCGGTTCAGGAGGTTGTCTCAACCTCAGAAGAAGGGTACGTAGTTGCTAAGGTGAACGGAGTGTTCTACTGCAGTTGCTATGCTCCGCCACGTTGGTCTACCGAAAGGTTCATCCAGATGGTCGACCTCCTATCCATGGAGCTAACGGGCCTAACGCCGTTGGTGGTGGCGGGCGACTTCAACGCTTGGGCTGTTGAGTGGGGAAGTTGCTTCACGAACCAGAGGGGCCAGATCCTGTTGGAGGCTTTTGCAAAGCTCAACCTAGATCTGGCCAACGTTGGGAACAAAAGTACATTTAGCAGAAATGGTGCGGAGTCGATCATCGACGTGACGTTCTCCAGCCCAGGACTGATCAAGAACTGGAGGGTAGACGATGGCTACACTAATAGCGACCACCAGGCGGTCTGTTTTAGTGTAGACAACAACGAGAGGGGGCAAGCGACGGGTAGAGCCAACACTCCGACCGTTCGCGGGTGGAAGACATCGCACTTTGATGCCGAGGTATTCGAAGAGGCAATGAGAAGGGAGCGCGAGGGGGGCAGTTGGCTTCGCCCGACTGCTGACCAACTAGTTGCTATGCTATCGCGGGCGTGCGACGCCACCATGCCTAGGACTCGCCAACCTAGGAATGGAAAGCCACCGGTTTACTGGTGGACGGACGCGATAGCCGACCTTCGCAGTGCGTGCCTCCGTGCAAGACGGAGGATGCAGCGTGCGCGAAACGAAGAAGAGAGGACAGAGCGCCGCGCAGCATTCAGTTCGGCAAGATCGATGCTAAAGAGTGCGATAAAGGCCAGCAAGAGGGCCTGCTTCGATAGGCTATGTGCGAGTGCCAATACAAATCCGTGGGGTGACGCCTACAGGATCGTAATGGCCAAGACTAAAGGCGCGCTGGCGCCTGCAGAGCGATCACCAGCGATGCTGGAGCGTATCATCGAGGGACTCTTTCCACGCCACGAGCCAAGTCCTTGGCCTCCGGCGGTCGAGTCTCACGTCCGACGTTCCAGTATCTCAGACATAGACCAGAGATGGTCGGCCAACCTGCCGAGCATCCAATCCGTGAGCGACGACAGCCGTGTCGAGGCAGGGGAGGAGGCAAGGGTTACGAATGAGGAACTCATCGTGATCGCCAAATCCCTAAAGGTGAGCAAGGCACCGGGACCGGATGGTATCCCTAACCTGGCGATCAGGCTGGCGATAAAAACGGCCCCCGGGCTGTTCAGGGCAGTCATGCAGAGGTGCCTGGATGACTGTCTCTTTCCGGACAGGTGGAAGCGGCAGAGACTGGTCTTATTGCCGAAGGCTGGGAAACCGCCAGGGGACCCATCGGCATATAGGCCTATCTGCCTGCTGGACACCGCGGGCAAGGTGCTTGAGAGGATCATCCTCAACAGACTGGTGAGGTACACGGAGGGTGTACACGGTCTGGCAAGTAACCAGTTCGGCTTCCGGAAGGGCAGGTCCACGCTGGACGCAATCTCTTCCGTCATCAAGACGGCGGAGGTAGCAATCCAGCGCAAGAGAAGGGGAATACGCTACTGCGCAATCGTCACGCTCGACGTGAAGAATGCGTTCAATAGTGCCAGTTGGGACTCCATAGCGCTCGCGCTCAGGAGCATCCATGTACCGGTGTCGCTGTACAAGATTCTGGAAAATTATTTCCAGAATCGAGTACTTGTTTACGACACAGAGGAGGGTCAGAAGTGCGTCCCAATTACCGCAGGAGTTCCGCAAGGTTCTATCCTGGGCCCGGTGTTGTGGAATGTCATGTATGACGGAGTGTTAAAACTCAAGTTCCCTGTAGGGGTTGTGATCGTCGGCTTTGCAGACGACATAACGCTGGAGGTTTACGGCGAGTCTATCGAGGAGGTCGAGTTGACGGCCGCGCACTGTATACGCAAGGTCGAGGACTGGATGCGCTCCAGGAAACTGGAGCTCGCGCATCATAAGACGGAGGTCATGGTTGTGAACAACCGTAAATCGGAGCAACAGGCGGTGGTCAGAGTCGGAGACTGCACCATCACCTCGAAGCGATCCCTGAAGCTCTTGGGGGTTATGGTGGACGACAAGCTCACGTTCGGGAGTCACGTCGACTATGCCTGTAAGAGGGCCTCATCGGCTATTGCAGCACTATCTCGTATGATGTCCAATAGCTCAGCGGTTTATGGCAGCAAGCGAAGACTTCTTGCCAGCGTGGTTTCGTCCATACTTAGGTATGGTGGGCCAGTGTGGTCCAGAGCGCTAGGTACTAACAGTTACCGTGGCAAACTGGAAAGTACCTACAGGCTCATGTGCCTGAGAGTTGCGAGTGCGTATCGTACGGTGTCATACGATGCAATATGTGTCTTGTCCGGCATGATGCCTATCAGCATCGCCATCAAGGAGGACAGAGAGTGTTTCGACCAACGTGACACAAGGGGCATACGAGGTACCAGAAGGTCATTCTCGATGCTCCTTTGGCAGAGGGAATGGTCTAATTCCACAAAGGGCAGATGGACGCACCGACTCATACCGGAGATATCCGGCTGGGTCGGGAGACGACATGGCGAAGTGAAATTCCACCTGACACAAATCCTGTCAGGCCATGGTTGTTTCAGGCAATATCTGCACAGGTTCGGACACGCGGTGTCCCCCATGTGTCCCGAGTGCGTGGAGAAGGAGGAGACTGCTGAGCACGTCTTCTTCGTATGCCCCCGTTTCGTAGGAGCGAGGAGCAACATGATGGCTGTGAGCGGGCCTGGCACTACTCCGGACAATCTAGTCCGGAGGATGTGCGACGACCCGGACATCTGGAACGCGGTCTGTGCGGCCGCCTCTCAGATTGTTCTGGAGCTGCAACGTGTGTGGCGGGTCAACCACCAACACGCCAGTGGTAGCTAATTACCAGTCTCCAGGTAGTTAGCTAGGACGTTATAAGAGTAAAGAGGGTGCATCACGCACAAAAGCCACTTCCCGACGTAATACTTAACCGTCGTTCCGGGAAGACCAGGGCTGGAGACTGGAGGGGTTTTAGTGGGTCGGGACAGGGATAAGAAGGTGTCTGGGGGAGTGTAACTACCCCAGCATCTCTCCCCTAGTCTCATCCCCACACCCTGAGTTCTCTTCTCAGGTGTCTGTTTGCAGATTTCCCCGCCACCTTTAAAAAAAAAAAAAAAAAAAAAAAAAAAACACGGCTCTGCATAATAAAGGAGTCGACAATACTACAATGAACTGGATTCAAGTAATACTTTCGAGCAGTAAGATCACAGCTGCATTGGGATTGAGATATTTCCGTCACAGTAGAGGCAGTGAAAGGGTGTCCTCAGGGAGGAGTTCTCTCTCCTACTATGGTCACTGGTGGTAGACGTTTTCCTAACCAAGCTATCGCCGCTAGTCTACAAAGTCATTAGTTATGCGGATGACATAGTCCTTATCGTTCGGGAAAAATGTGACGCAACTCTACCTAGTCGTATGCAAACGGCTTATCACACCACCTTTGCGTGGTGCTTAGAAGAAGGGCTGAACATTAACCCCGCTAAAACAGTCATTATATCCTTAACCAAGCGAGGGTTGCACTCAATCATTCCTCCGCTATAGAATTGGGAAAAACTGAGCTTCAGCAACGAGACCCAATATCTTGGGGTCATTCTGGACAAGAAGCTGAACTGGACTGCTCAACTAGACTAAGATAAAGAAGGTAGCTTTAGCTATCTGGGCTTGCAGTACATTGTTTGGCAAGACAACAATTACCACTCTGATCAGGCATACAAAAAAAGGGGGCACCAGAAATTCACAGGAATGGTTAAGAAGCTATAATCTTTTTAGGACAACGTTTTTCGCTTTTGTCGACTAGTGTTACCTTCAACTATTTTTCTAGTATTTAAAATTAATTTTTCAAAAATTTGTGATGTGTACTTTAATGATTGAATTATTCTTGTGGAACGTGTTTTTCTATATAGACTGAACCAGAAATGGGAATTAATATTCTATGTGTGCGAATTTTCATTCAAATCAAAAGAGATCGATTTTTATGTATTTTCAGGTGATAATTGTCATGTTTTCCGCCAAACGCGCTAGAAAAAGACAAACTGCTGTGTGTGGTTTTGTCCTCCTCTTTGTGGGTCAATTATAAAGCTGCGTTTGACGAATTTTTCTGACAATTCAATTGCGTATCTACAGCATTTTCTACAAAGTTTACTACCAAGTTGTTGTTTTTTCATCGTTGCAGTTGTTATTTTCAGTGTCCAATACTGGTGAATGTGAAGTTAGCGTATCGTCACTTTTTTGTGTTTCTGGTTATAAAAACTCAGTTGTTGATTTCGCCTGTGCCTTACGTTTAGCTGGCTAACTTCTATCAGGCGGATCTCTTCCAGATAGCGTACGAATAGTTGGAACGGCTGATTTTTTTTTACAGTAAGATCATAAAATCAGAAAATGTCTATTTCCTTACCATTGTCAACACGATGACCGATAAAATATCGGTACTTAAAGTGCTGGAGACACACGAGCTTGGCATCAGTTTACAACGGAGACCCACAAAATTGAGCCCAATTTTTCGGATTGGTGCATGCTGTGGAAAACTATGCATGCTAACTGGTTGTTTGTCTTTCCGTATCTTGTATGATAAAATTGGTTTACTGAGCAAAACGACATTTCAAGACCTATGCACTCTATCAACTTCACAGAAATGAACGCCCTTTAATTTCCAAAACAAACTTTGTGACATAATATCCCCGAGCACGTTGATCAGTTTTAGTATTGGGTGTGCATACAACATTTTCACCAAAACGGCGGTAGGTATCTGACTAACCTCCGCAATCATTATTGGTCCACATTATGATGGCGAGGGTTCCGGGAATCTTGAGAAAAATTAGAAATGAAGGAGCAGTATCAGTCTAATGGTTTCACTTGTAACAATGCAATAGAGAATTGAATTTAAATAAATTCATAAACCGTGTTTTCATTATTAGTCTCGCTACTTATGACTCACCCGCAAGAAACACGCATATGAGCTAGAAATATGAAACTATCAAAACATTCCACTTGTTATACAATATCGAATGGGTCAATGATCATGAGACACTAGCACCAGTATTCATATTGAAACGTCGTGAGAGTTTAGTTCTGTACACAAAATAAGGCAGAAGCTTCTCGAGCAAAATGTTCTCACGCTCGAAACGTTCAGTAATGGAACGGTTCGTAGAACTAGCCGAAATCCAATTACAAAAACAAAATATGTAAACTCAAATTCATTCTAGAAGCATCATTGGTTGCTTTCACAGCAAACACAGAGAGAGAGAGAATTATTAAAATCAAAACGAATCAAATCAAAATGTCACACTTCATAAAAATCCGATGGAATAGAACACAAAAAGTAGTAGAGAAAAAGGACAGTGCTTACCTTCCTCGCTGAGACCCACGTCGTGCCAGCCGCAGAAGAGATTCATCTTGTTCCATTCACTTTCGCCGTGGCGCACGAAAACGACACTATATTTGCCAGCCATCGTTACACTTTTCGCTACGAAAATTAAATGTTCCACTCGGAAGATAGGTATCTGCTCTAATAATCTCGGGAAACACTGCTCACAGTTGCGTGCTGCTCAACTCGACATCTTGTTGGCCATTCCGGCGATAATCTGCAGACGAAAGTAACCCACATAAGTCTTGAGCAAGTGCATCTATCGGTATGCAACAATCGAAATGCGGTACGTTTTATACGGTGAGAATGGCGATAAACAACAGAACAAGTTCAAGACTTGAAATAACACTTGCTGCGCCTTCACTTACGCCAAGCGGCCAACTGAATGTAGTTCGCTAGAATTAAGCGCCTATAAAAACAGACAGCGCCGAGTATGTGCCAGTCTTATGTTTACCAACATTATACACTGATTAAAGTCGCCTACTTCGCTTCAGTTCGGCTCGAACTGGTCCAGCAAAGCAACGCTAGAGGTAACTCCGGGCATGAGTGAGCGGAGTGGCGGCGAATGTTACATATTTGTTTGCAGCCAGCGCAGCACAGATTAAGAGACACGATAAATTGGACATTCTGCTGTATATGTTTGTATGTATGTACGTATGTATGCTTACAATGACGTACGTACTTACAGATACGGAGTACCGGGGGAACAGTGCATGCTAGCGTTCGTAAAAGAATGCTTGGCCACAGGTCGGTCGATCGAGGGCATCAGCACTATCGCAGACGAGTGCACAGTGGGACGGCTACTTACAAATGCTGGCCAAGCCAAATTAAATGTCTGTAACGTTAAATGTACTGGAAAAAAATACATGGTTCTTATGTAATTGCAAGACGTTAAGGTTGAATCTAATATAATTTGTTATGTAACTTTGATAAAAACGTATATTTGTGGTGTCTAGTCTAGTATATTCTACACTTACACAGCCAGTACTTGGAAGAATCTGGAAAACAATAAAATAATTTCCAAACTTACTTATTTACTGTACTCCGTTGATCGACGAACCGTTTGCCGGTCTAGGGCTGAACGAAAAAGAGATGTTCAGCTTCTTCTGTCTTGGACAGTCCTTTCCCAGTCACCTCGTACACCAGCAGATCGTGCATCTTCTTCCACTGAGTGCGAAGCCCTCCACGGAGTCGATGGCCTCTTCCTGGTTCATTACTGAAGATAGTTCTGGCGTCTCTCTCGGCAGGCATTCTGGCTACATGCCCAGTCCACTGAAGCCTGTCATGCTGTGTCATTTTTTGTATACTTGGTACAACTCGTGATTCACGGGTGCCACTGTACATCTTCCAATTTTTTGCCAAGTACCGACGCAGAACTTTACGCTCAAAAACTCCAAGCACTCGTCGATCAGCTTAATTCAGTATTTCAGTCCCTATTGGGCCACCGGGGGCGAGTTTTCAAATTACGGGGATAGCTGATTACGTAGTCCGTAAAAAGCCCTGTTCATTGTTTCACATCACGGCTCATATCGTTGTCAGATGTCACAAGCGTACCAAGATAAATGAATTCAATAACCACTTCAAATCGTTCCACATCAGCTTTTCGTACTGCACCTTCAAGAACGATGTTGTGTTTACACGCATGATTTCGATACCCCCAGCGTCATACAACTCAGCCTAATTAGTTGCGTCGGAAAACCATGCTCCAGCATAATTTGCCACAGCTCGTTTTTTTTCACTGAGTCGTATGCCGCCTTGATATCTACAAACAGATGGCAAGTCTGCAAGTGGTGCTCCTGGAACTTATCGAGGATCTGTCGACGATGAAAATTTCATCCGTCGTGGAACGCCCCTATCGAAAACTAGCCTGGTATTCGCCGACGGAGGATTCCGTTCACGGTCTCAATCTGAAGAACAGGATACGAGAGAGCACTTTGTATGCGGAGCTGAGCAACGTAATGCGTCGATAGTTGCAACCAAGCATGGAAATTTTCACTCACTAGCAATATTTCATGCAAATGTGTTCATTGATTCATCAGGTATCGTTCAATTGTTTCCACTCGCGTACAAGTTTTTCATAGAAACGCTGCTGATTATTTTTCGCTTCTAAGAGTTCCGAATACTATAGAAGAAGACTGAATGATTCAAAAACACGATAGTATTTAATGTATCCAAGTTCACTTGCATTCAACGGTATCGCGAGAATCTTTGAGATATTATCGCCAGTGATACAAAATTATGAATCCAAATGAACGTTAGATTGCGTTTAACTGTTTGCTTACCGGAGCAAATAGGTATCATCAATGCTTACGGAAATGGTAGCATGGTGCATTAGCATGTGATATTTGAAATCACTAAGAATCATAGCGGTATATCACGGTGAAAGCACGACGTGGAGTAACCGAATTACGCCCGCAAGCAACCAACATTTGAAAGAATCGCTGCGATCGCTCGAGTGCAATCGTATACGATTCTTTCGTGAAACACTCGCTATATGTTGCTCGCTCCCCCTAAAGCAGGCGATACTGCAACAAAATCATCAAAGAAAGCTACCATATATTTCTTTGCTATAAGTTGTCTCTTGCATGCGTGAGAATGTGTAACTTTTAATAGTGATGGTTTGCTGGGATTAAAAGCTTATGAATAGCAAATTCATAAATCTAGATAAACATTTCAAAAGGTCCTTTCTGCTTTCATCGATTTTTCGGAGCGTCTTTTCATTTTGGTAATGGTTCAGTTTTAGAAGCTCTCCCAAGCGTGGTTTTCGTTAAGAAGGCTAGAGTGATCCCTCCACTATCAACTAGTGCAAATAACCTGTCATAAAAGGTGTTTTATAAGTTGTAGTGATTGAATGAAAATGATAAAAAAAAATCGATCAAAGCAGATAGGACCTTTCGAAATATTTCTCTAGAAATGATACCCGAATGATTGTTATGCGAAACGATTTTTTCCATCCTTGGTTGCAACAATCCCTTCTTGTAGATTGGGCATATCAGACCTTCCAACCAGTCGTTCAGCATATATTAATCCACCCAGATCCCGAGTATGATCTGGTGGTTCGCATAGAACAGCCGCTCGCTTAGCGGTTCTAGAAGTTCGACCGAATACCATCCTTCCCAGCGGCCTTATCGGTTTTTCAGCTCACTCATCGCTTTTTTAACCTCCTTCTGTGTTTGTGGCTCTACAGCTTGCTCGTCGCTTATAATCCTTATCCTTTACCTGTTTTACTCATCTTGCTCCTAATCGTTCAATAACGCTTGCAAGTGCTCCTTCCACCTGGCTGCAACCGTCGGTTTATCCATTAGCAGGTTGTCGTTCATTCCTGGAACTGACTCTGTTGACTGTTCTATAGAAGCTCCGCGCGCCGTTTCTAGTAACGTTGTTTTCTGCGCTGCGCTCCTTGTGCTCGCGCTTCTTCCAACGATGGACTCTATTCTCGGCAGCTCCCTGTATCTCTAACTGTTCTACCGTGTAGCTGCAGCGAACACACGACTCCTGACACGGTTCTTTTCCTAACACCCTGACATCAGTAACATCCGAAAAGTGCCGATCGTCAATCAGTATGTGATCA
The DNA here is from genome assembly GCF_029784165.1 of Wyeomyia smithii. Lineage (NCBI taxonomy): Eukaryota > Metazoa > Arthropoda > Insecta > Diptera > Culicidae > Wyeomyia > Wyeomyia smithii. Next base: position 165,135,250 of record NC_073694.1, read on the forward strand.
AAAATGGTTTCCATACATTTTTCACATTAAAAATGATTTCCATACATTTATCTTGTAAATGGCCAGGCCACTGAGTAGTGCAAAATAAATTTTGTGGAAACAAGTGTATATCATGTCTTCATACTATGTATAGACAGATGGCATCATTTCATCCACAAGTAATCTAAGAACGGGGACATTCCGTACCAACCGATCCGCATATATTTAGATATAATTTGTTAGTAGTGATGGGAACTATCATTAAAAATTCTTACTGATAAATACCAGTATTCTCTAACTCGTTACTGATTACTATCAGTAAATATCAGTAATTTGCATTCACGTTTTAGGCAAATTATCAACGTTACATTTGATGTTAGCGTTGCTTCATTTAGGTGTACATCCTTGGCTCGATATTGTTTTCCGTTGACGGTATTGCATATGTTTGGTGATTCAGGTTTACATTAGAGAAATCCAATCCAATCTGTATAGTTCATTTTGATAAAAATTAGTCAATCGCCAAAAATTGTTTTATTCCGCTTTCAAACACAAGAGCTCTCGAATGCCGCAAAGAACGCTCTTATCTTACACAAGAAATTTTCTAGTCCCCACTCAGAATTTTTCACAGAAAGGTTGTATTCTTCATAGGTCCATTTAATACTTCTTCTCAAGCTGTGGAGAGAAGCTTTTCAATAGTACGGCGAGTAAAAACGGGGCTTAGTAAGGTCAACACGCAGAAGAGATTCTCGTATCTAGCTCTACTCAATACTGAATCAGCTTTGCTAAACGAGGTTGGCGTTGACGCTGTGGCTAAGATTTTCAATTCATTAGTTCGGATATTCAATCCAGATTGACGTGATCTATTTTACTGTAGGTATTTGTTTTATTTTTGTGTCGTACTTTGTTACACAATATTTAATTAAAAAAGCATGATCGTTTATCGATATTTTTTTCAAGCGTTATTTCATCGATATTTTTTCAATAAAAAGTTAGGAAAAACAGCACCCCTAAATTTTTTTTAGTTGCACCTATGTGAAAATGATATAACTGTAGAGTACCTCTTCTACAAAATAATTCAGACATTATCAGTAAGAGAAAAACTTGACTGATAGTTAATGATATTTTTTCTTACTAATAACTATCAGTAGTTACTGATAGTTTTCCCATCCCTATTTGTTAGAAGTGACAAAGCCAATAAAGTACACTTCATTGTAGACAAATATCCTGGGATTGAACATAGATATTCCTTAGGTTCCAAAACCAAGGAGATAACGCCTCTACTCGCTTCAACCAATACTGTTGGAACTTGAATACCAAGTCTAGTCCTAGCATTTGTTAAGTTATAGCGCTATTGCTCACTCTCTTAAAAGAATATGAATTAGGAAATAAATTTGAGTGCCATTCATACTAAGAACTTGTCTAAAATTTAGTGAACCTTTATTTGGTAAAATATGACTATATAAGATGCACGAAATGCGCCTATGTGTACAAATCTGGAGGCAACATACATACATTGTAAAAATAGTTGAAGAGGTTGTTTATAAGACACGAACGCAAGGATAACGTAGAATTACGACAGCCTCTCTTATGTCAATAAATTTTTTTTTGCAATAGGTTTGGAAATACACACGATTGGGGTTAATTAATTTGATGGTGTGAAAAGGTTTATTTTTTTTGTGTAATATTTTTTCCCCCGTAAAAATGAACGAAGTCCGTTGGAAACTTGATTCCGCCCCGTGTCGAATGGAAGCAGTTTGTTGCATGTTTGATATTGCCGATGGTAGACATGAGTATGAAGGTCGAAATTCTGCTGTGATGTCAAACTATAACCGTCTTCTTCAAGACGTTACATCCTCGTTAATGAAATGTTGTGAATTTTCTAAAACGGACTCAGCATCGTGAGCAGAACGTGCCGAAGCTTTCTGTTTGAAATCGGATTTGTTTCGTATATACCGCTTATTTGTTCAGTGGTTACATTCTAATCTGCCTTTTGTGAAGCGCCCTAATTCACCTGCTTGGGGAACTCTTTGGTTACGTGAATTGAAACGGCTAAAGAATAGCTCTCAGCGCAAATATCGCCGATTGAAAACTGCGCTTACGAAGTCTGATTTTAAACGTCATAGTGATGAATATCGTCGTTTGAATCGCACACTGTACAGGTCATATGTGCTACGGGTGCAGACCGACCTTCGAAGGAATCCGCGAAACTTTTGGAACTTCGTTAACACCAAAAGGAAATGTTCTTCCGTACCTGTGAATGTACGTTTCGACAATGATGAATCAACATCGGAATCCGAGTCATGTGAGCTGTTTGCAAAGTTCTTCGCTTCCGTTTTTGCTGATGAAGCTGCCTCTGACTCCGAGGCTGAATCAGCGGCATCTGGTGTTCCCCCCGGTTTAGTCGACCTAAGTACCTTTACGATTACGACCGATATGGTATTGGCTGCAGCAAAAAAATTGAAACGGTCATATTCGGCAGGTCCTGATGGAATTCCTGCTGTTGTTTTTAGTCGTTGTGCTACCACTCTTGCTGTTCCGTTATGCCACATTTTTAACAAGTCTTTTACGCAAGGAAAGTTTCCTGCAGTTTGGAAGCAGTCGCTGATGTTTCCCGTTTTAAAATCCGGCGACCGGCAAAACGTTAGAAATTATCGTGGCATCACTAGCCTTTCTGCTGGGTCTAAGCTATTCGAGATCATAATAAGCGGTTATATGCTCTCCTGCACTAAGCACTATATTTCAACCACTCAGCATGGATTTATGCCGGGCCGCTCAGTCTGTACCAATTTGTTAGAGTTCACTTCGTCTTGCATCTCACAGATGGAACAAAAAGCTCAAGTTGATGCGATATACACCGACCTCAAAGCGGCTTTCGATCGTTTGGACCACTCAATACTCCTGCGTAAAATCTCACGCCTAGGTGCCTCCCACCAGCTCGTTGCATGGTTGAGCTCGTATTTACGAGGAAGAGTTCTACGCGTAAAACTGGGTTCTAGTATTTCATCGCAGTTTACTAACAAGTCAGGAGTTCCCCAAGGAAGTAATATGGGGCCCTTGCTATTTGCACTTTTTTTCAATGACGTGACACTGCTGCTGGGTGATGGCTGCAAGCTGGTGTATGCAGATGATTTGAAGTTGTTTCTGGAAGTTCGAACTATCGAAGACTGCCGTCGTCTACAAAATTTCTTGAATGTATTTACCAGCTGGTGTCGAAAAAACTGGCTTGTGGTTAGTATAACCAAATGCGAAGTTATAACCTTCCATCGTATTTTAAACCCTGTTATCTTCGACTATCGCATCGACGGATTGGAACTAAGGAGGGTTGATCATGTAAGGGATCTAGGTATTCTTCTTGACACTAAACTTACATTCCACCTACATCACGCAACGATAATTTCGAAAGCTACACGCCAGCTTGGTTTCATATCTAAACTCGCCCGTGATTTTAATGATCCGCACTGCCTAAGAGCGCTTTACTGTTCATTAGTACGCCCACTAGTCGAGAACTGCAATCTGGTTTGGTTTCCTCACCAACTTACTTGGAACTTGCGGATTGAGCGTATCCAAAAACGCTTCGCCCGTATTGCATTACGTGAGCTCCCCTGACGTGATCCTGCTAACTTACCTCCGTATCCAGATCGCTGCCGCTTGATCGGAATTGATACACTTGAGCACCGTCGCCGATTGCATCAAGCTGTGTTTATAGCTAAATTACTCCATGGAGAAATCGACTCACCGAAGCTTTTGTCTCTCGTGAACTTTCGTGCATCACAACGCGCTCTGCGTTCAACTGGATTTCTGCAGACCCCTTTTCATCGCACATCGTTCGGTTATAATGAGCCCGTCACCGCCTGTGTAAGAGCATTTGCTTGTGTTGAGCACTTGTTTGACTTCAACGAATCCGTGAATAAATTCGTGCAGAAGATTAAAAGAACGAACATTTTATGAACTTAACTCTAATATTGTAATATTTATTAAGACATTGGTCAGATAAATGGTAGAAATAAATAAAATAAAATAAAATAAATAAAATTATGCACAGTATAAACAAATCGTAATAAACATCACACTACTGTGTATTTTCAGCAGCATCAAACCACAGTTGCAGTTTAATAATAACCATTCATTATGCTCTTCCAAATACATGTAGTAGCCTCGAAAGAGGCCAATCACTCCAATTGTGATTTTCATTTAATTATCACATAAATGCTTCATAGTCAGATCGCGTGCGAAATCCGCTCTGACATGATAATTTTTTCGAACGTTGGAGAATGCTGTAACTGGTAATGGAGGCGTTACTTCTTTATTTCCAGTTATATCATTCTCCAACGTTCGAGAAATTGCACCGTGATCAAATCACCTATACTATCCGCACTGACATAATAAATAAGTCACTCCTTTATTTCCAGTTTTACCATTCTTCAACGTTCGAAAAGTTTTAATTCGTATGTCGCAATACTAATGTACGAAAAATGAATCTCATTTTATTCTGGTTTAGATCTGTCTTCTGAATAGCCTCGCTTCAATTTCAATCTCCCACAGTTTGTCTCAGTTTCGTAATACGGATGTACAAAAAATGATTTCTTGTGGACACTCCGTCGAGCCGGACCGGTAGAGCCGTTTTGCTTTGAGACGCACTAGCGTAAGTCATCACGTTTTAAACGATCCTCGTTTTGTTTTTTTAACATGCTAGAATTTAAAAGATTTCTAGGAATATAAAAATATATGATATTTGCTTCATTTCTGTTATCTACTGCCATCCAGTACGAGAAAGAGTATAAATTACAAACGGCCTTTCTAAGGGTCACCAACACGTTCTTGAGGCAATGTTGAATTTTTCTTGCCTTGCAAATGCTGAAATTTGCAGTTTTACGTTTGTTACACATGATGAAAAACTTAACTACTGCAATCACATAATTGTAGAGCACCAAAAGGTGTTATTATATTTCACAACAGTACAACACTGGCAATTTTGTTCAATTATCATCATTTCGGATAACCAATCAAATTTCGAATTGAAACCAAAAATAGCTTTGACTTCGAAAGCCCAGCGAAAGCGACAACCCAAAAAAAACGTGTATTTGAGGTGATAGAATTTTTTTACTATTTAAGAATTTTTGAGAACAATTCCTTTTTTTTTGCAGTTTTATTATATCACATGCATCATGTCAAATTGATTTCCAAATACTTCAAATTACTCTTCAGCTATTAAAAGACTCATTTGTTCTGAAATATTTTGAAGTATCATGATTATACATTATCCAACGACTGAGGTTTATTTTTCGCTGTTTTTTAGAAAGATAAAATTTTGAAAAATACTTTTTCCTGCAAGCCATCAGTTTAAAGAGACTTTAATCTAAGGTCCTGTAGAAAATGGTATTTCACGTTTTTTCGAGAAAAAATATAGCTCCAAGTTGGTTTGATTAAAACGCAAACGCAAATAACTGAAATCTATATATTGTTGAAAAAAAAAAGAGATTCCATGTCCATGGGATTTTTTTTTAACGGAATGCGTATTTGATAAGAATAGTTTGAAAACTTTAACAAAATGCACGTGGCCAGGTTGTTCGTCTGAAGTGCTTCAAGCCTGGGTTGAGACATCGAATCGTCAATTTTAAGGTGAAACGGGACGTGGTCGCGATCAACTCGAATTTTGCAATTTAATTTTCTCTTGATTTATGAAGACTACCTACATGAAACTTTTATTAAGTGTTTTCACAACTGTTGCATGCCTGAAGTAGCAATATGAGTGCTGTTTATTTAGTGGAAGCCGATTTTTTTACGCTCAAACTTCAAAAGTAAAAAAAACTCTAACCTCAAAATTGTATAGGAAAAGACCACAATCCCGTTTCACCTTAAATCTCGTTTAAATAGAAATATTGAAAGAGTTTGAACTAATCATTTCTAACGAACACGCAGCTGTGCGTTGGGAACCAACCAACTAGCGCTAACACTCAACACACTGCAAAAATCTCATTCGAATTTTATCGAGTGTGTATTTTTATTTGAACACATCGATAGTATCAAATTACATTAAAAAGAACATTTCAAAACCATAATCGAAAGTAATTTGCATTTTCGATTCTCAGTCAATGGCCAGCAAATTTCCACTGTATCACTTTTTATTCCCGATGGAACCAGTATTTCCACGTGTTACACAGTATAGATTTCACTGCTAGGCAAGGAAAAAAGACGTTTTATTCCTATTAGACTGATAGCCCCTAACCACTTTCGGTGATTCAGGGACATTACGCGTTCGCCAGTGGTAGAATAATCGCAACGACTCTTCCACAAAAAACTGTCCAAGTTTTATTTTTTTTTTTCCTCATCTATAGTTTATTTGACACGGCACAAATACAATTCAATGTTTAACGGCGCCAATTATATCTGGTAGCTTACTTGCTAAAGTATCTTAATAACTAAGAGCAAATTTTTTATCCTCGCTGCCGACTACGAGCTGAAACTAAATCTAACTTAAGCTAGAATGTTTTGCATGAAAAGCACTGATTTGTTGTTTGATGGTTTTCCATCGCCATAGGTAAGCAGCATATTGAATATGTTCCGCTGCTGGGCCAAGATATTACGGACTGGCATATTGGGTTGTCTCCCTCGGGGCCTGAGAGTATCGTGCGGGTCTAGTTGCTGATTCCGGATCCGGGGTCTTAACGTGTTCTTGTCGTTTGGTTGGATGTAGGCGGAAGGGGATAGGACTAAACTGGGGCGTGGATGGATTTCAGGAAAACGTATATAAGGGACATGTAGGATAGGTCACGGCTTGCCAAGACATCACGAACAGGAACAGCCGACTGCCTACCTTCGGCCTGCAGGGAAGCTATTAATCTAGACCTGGCGTCACGGTATACAGGGCATGACCAAACAACGTGCTCTATGTCGTGATAACCTTCACCACAGGCACAGATACCACTCTCCCCGAGCCCAACACGACGGAGATGCGCGTCAAATCTATAGTGATTGGACATAAGCCGGGACATCACGCAAATGAAATCCCGACCTACATCCAACCCCTTGAACCACGGGTTCGTCGATACCTTGGGGATTATGGAATGTAACCACCTTCCCAGTTCCCCCTTGGTCCAAGAATTTTGCCAACTGATGATCGTATTCTGACGTACAAATGCGAAAAATTCATTAAAGGCAATTGGTCTTTCATAAATATCACCGTTTGTTGCGCCCACCTTAGCCAAAAAGTCCGCTTTCTCATTACCCGGTATCGAGCAGTGAGAAGGGACCCACGCTAAGGTAATCTGAGTAGATTTTTCGGATAAAGCACTCAGATGTTCCCGTATTTTCCCCAGGAAATACGGAGAGTGCTTAACATCTTTCATCGATCGGAGAGCCTCAATGGAACTGAGACTGTCCGTAAAGATGAAATAATGGTCCGTGGGCATTTTTTCGATAATCCCTAGGGTGTACTGAATTGCAGCTAATTCTGCGACGTAATCAGAAGCAGGATTATCGAGCTTATGGGAGACGGTTAAATTGTTATTGAAGATACCGAAGCCAGTGGACCCATCAAGAAGTGATCCGTCAGTGTAGTACATATTGTCGTAGTTGATGTTTCGATATTTATTTATTTGAAAAAATTTTGGGGATCTGCTGCACGCGTAAATGATCCGGGATTCCACGAGTTTCTTCTATCATGGATGTATCGAAAAACACAGTAGAATCAGAAGTATTTGATAAGTCGACACGATTTGGAATATTCGAAGAAGGGTTAATATTTTGGGACATGTGATTGAAATACAATGTCATAAAACGGGTTTGAGAATTAAGTTCGATTAACCTTTCAAAATTTTCAATCACGGGACGGTTCAAGACCTCACATTTGATAAGAATACGAGAAGACAGGCTCCAGAAGCGGTTTTTCAATGGTAGTACTCCAGCTAAGACCTCCAAACTCATCGTATGGGTCGACTGCATGCAACCTAAGGCGATACGCAAACAACGATATTGTATTCGCTCCAGTTTGATCAAATGTGTGTTTGCTGCGGAGTGGAAGCAGAAACACCCGTATTCAATAACAGACAATATCGTTGTTTGGTAAAGCCTTATAAGGTCTCCTGGGTGGGCTCCCCACCATTGTCCGGTTATTGTACGAAGAAAATTCACTCTTTGTTGACATTTTTTCATCAGATACCTCACGTGACAACCCCAGGTGCCTTTAGAGTCGAACCAGACACCAAGATATTTGTGTACCAAAACCTGAGAAATCGTTTTACCCATTAATTGTGTTTGAAGCTGAGCAGGTTCATGCTTCCTAGAAAAAACTACTATCTCAGTCTTCTCCGGAGAGAATTCGATACCTAGCTGTAAAGCCCAAGCAGACAAATTGTCCAAGGTATCTTGCAATGGTCCTTGCAAATCGGCAGCTTTGGCTCCTGTAACAGAGATTACACTGTCGTCTGCAAGTTGTCTTATCGTGCATGAGTTTGCCAGACATTCGTCGATGTCATTTACATAAAAGTTGTAAAGAAGGAGGCTTAAACATGAACCCTGGGGAAGACCCATGTAGCTAATGCGAAAAGTTGCCAAATCGCCGTGCGTAAAATGCATGTGCTTTTCGGACAACAAATTGTGCAAAAAATTGTTCAAAATTGGAGAAAATCCTTGTCGGTGAAGTTTACCCGAAAGAATGTCAATAGAAACGGAATCAAAAGCCCCCTTAATGTCCAAGAACGCAGACGCCATTTGTTCTTTGCGAGCATACGCCAGCTGAATATCTGTTGAAAGCAACGCAAGACAATTATTCGTCCCTTTGGCACGGCGGAAGCCAAATTGAGTATCTGATAGTAGACCATTTGATTCGACCCAATGGTCTAAACGACGGAGTATCATTTTTTCCATCAATTTCCGGATACAGGATAGCATTGCAATCGGCCTATAAGAGTTGTGATCAGAAGCTGGTTTCCCTGGTTTTTGGATGGCGATCACCTTCACTTGCCTCCAATCCTGCGGTACAATATTTTGCTCCAGGAACTTATTGAACAAGTTCAACAAGCGCCTCTTGGCATTGCCGGGTAGACTCTTCAACAAGTTGAATTTGATTCTATCTAACCCAGGCGCGTTATTGTTACAGGACAGGAGGGCAACTGAAAATTCTGCCATCGTAAAAGGTGATTCAATCGCGTCGTGGCCCGGAGACGCATCGCGAACAATGTTTTGCTCAGGAACAGAGTCCGGACATACTTTCCTGGCAAAATCAAATATCCACCTACTTGAAGACTCCTCGCTTTCGTTGACCGTTACGCGATTCCGCATTCTTCGGGCTGTGTTCCAAAGAGTGCTCATTGATGTCTCCCTCGACGTCTCGTTTACGAACCGACGCCAATATCCGCGTTTCTTTGCCTCAGTCAAGCTTTTAAACTTGGTATCAAGCTCCGAATAACGTTTAAAGTCGTCGGCATCGTCTGTATCCCGGAAGGTCAGAAACGCGTCGGATCTTTGCGTGTAGACATCGGAGCACTTTTGGTCCCACCACGGAGTGGGGGGCCGTTCTTTGATCGTTACGCCGGGATATTTCTTCGTTTGGGCTTGCAACGCGGCGTCGAGAATCAAGCCCGCGAGGAGGTTGTATTCTTCAAGTGGTGGATGATGTTGAATCGACTCGACCGCTTTTGAAATCATTTCCTCGTATAACTTCCAATCGACATTCCGTGTGAGGTCATACGGAATGTCAATTGGTCGCATGCGAGTTGACCCGTTATTAATTGAAATAAGAATAGGCAAATGGTCGGTACCGTGAGGATCAAGGATTACCTTCCATGTGCAATCCAACCGTAGCGACGTCGAACATAAGGATAGATCCAAAGCGCTTGGGCGCGCTGGAGGTTTCGGGATACGTGTCATTTCACCGTTGTTTAAAATAGTCATGTCGAAGTCATCGCAAAGGTTATAGATTAAAGAGGAGCGGTTAGCATTGTATGGGGAACCCCAAGCCACGCCATGAGAGTTGAAGTCTCCCAAAATCAAACGTGGCGAGGGAAGAAGTTCTATTAAATCAAAGAGCAGCCGTTGCCCAATCTGTGCTCTGGGAGGAATATATATTGAGGCAATACAAAGCTCTTTACCTTGTATTGTCATTTGACATGCGACAACTTCGATGCCTGGAATCGAGGGGAGGTTAATACGATAGAAAGAATAGCACTTTTTAATCCCTAAAAGTACTCCTCCATATGGGGCGAATAAGGCGAATAATATTGAAATCATGGAAGTTGAGATCAATATTTGAAGTAAGCCAAGTTTCACAAAGGGAAAATGCATCGCATTTGTTTTTATTTATCAAAACTTTAAACGAATCAATTTTTGGTAAAATACTTCTACAATTCCACTGTAAGACAGAGATAGAATCCTTCATATACGCAGTTGAATTAGGCATCGAAGGATACAATCGCTGCAAGGAGGGGCCATTGGGCAGTCAACTGCTTCAAAAATGATCTAACTGTTGGGAGGAATGCTGTAAGAAAAATTTTAATTGGATCGGGTACATTGAAATTTTCAAAAATCCAGTCCACAATGTCAGAAAATTTCACTAATCCAGAGTTTGTTTCATCAACTGGATGTGCAAAAGGAACAACTGGGGTTTTAGATGTTCCTGGCAGTGCTGGGAACTCCTTCTGGGACTTTAAATTTGCAAGCCCAGGAGGAGTTTGCTTCGGTTTTTCCGCAGCACTGTTTGGTTTGTTCGTACTTTTCATTACACTTTGGGAAATCTTAGGACCTTTACGGGGAAGTTTAGGAGAAGAAACATTTTTCCTCTTCCTAGACTCCCCAGGATTGGCATAAGATGTTCCCGCTGATGAATCGTCAGAATCGGTTTCATCAGAGGGCAACAGATCAAAGGGGTTCGATGTTATGGTAGAAGTGGTCACGGTCTTCTTCAGCATCTCAGCGTAAGAACGCTTTGAACGCTCCTTAAGTGACCGCTTGATTTTATCTCTGCGCTGCATGTACACCGGGCATGTGGAGAGCTCATGCTGGTTTTCCCCACAGTGAATACATTTTTCAGCATTAACACTGCAAGAATCTTCCGCATGAGTCTCCCCACACTTGCTACATCGTGCCTTATTGCAGCAGTAGGCGGCTGTGTGGCCTAACTGCTTGCAATTGGTGCAATTCATAACACGGGGTACATACAATCGCACAGGCAGACGAACCCGGTCGATCGAGACGTGGCTAGGGAGTGCAGATCCGGCAAACGTAACGCGAAACGAGTCTGACGGAGTGTAAACTTTTTTACCGCCGACGAGAGACATGGACCGCAATTGCTTACAATCCAAAATCTTCGCCTGTGTTTCGGTATTTTTGAAGCAACCGGTTGCGCTTTTTAGGATACACTCGACAGACAGACTCGAATCGGTTATGACACCGTCGATCTCCACGTCTCGTGCGGGTATGTAGACGCGATACTCGCGTGTGAAGAGCTCAGAGCAAGCGATAGCATTGGCCTGTGCCAGATCACTGACCACGACACGGAGCTTGTTAGGTCGGACCTTGGAAATTTCGGTCACGGCCTTGTACCCCTTCGTCAGGTCTTTAGCAATTTGCAGTATGTTTAAACGCTTTGAATTCACTCCTGCCTTTGGACGAAAATAAACAGTATAGCTGCCTTGTTGAGATCCGTCCGGGTAAAGCCTGGGGCGAGGGGGGACTGGAGAATGAACAGGGGAGGGGGTAACAGAAGGGTCAGGGTCAGGGGGGTTCGGGGATGGTGGCACGGGAGGCGAGGGGTCTATATCCATTGCGCTAAATGTAGCGCACTAGCGCCGACAAGAACACGTACCTCTTTACTTCTTCCTTCCAGCAGTGGTTGTCCGATCGTTCGAAGCTGCACCCAAAGCAGCCAGCAGCACCAGTACAGCAGCACCAATACAGCCACCAGCAGTGAGCCGGGTGTGAGATCACTCAGCACAGCGACACGGACTCGACTGTCAACTGATGGGCTTGGATTAAAAAGATCTATTCACGGTGCACAGATCAAAACTTCAGCTGGTATTTTGCACCAATACAGCCAAAGTTGTGAGCCGGGTACAGAACGTATCGACACAACTCACAATCTAGTTGGCCTTTAGCGCGAATAATACACTCTTTTGTTTGGCTATTCGTACACACGGACCGGATTGTAATAGAACGACCACCTTGCACGTCCGTTTCTGTCGAGTGTTCGACGCGGAATGTGTCCAAGTTTTAATATTTTCTTAATTGATTTTGCTGAAAGTTTGCGCAGATAGTATAGGCAAAAGGTTTTTCAAATCTCGACTAATATTTAGGAAGCTATGTAAAAACGCAATGCAAACAAAGTATTGATGATTACAAATATTTTCAGAGCCAAAACGGTTTGTTTGATAGGTGAGATGTTTTCGAAAAAGTTGTAGATAATAATCTGTAGATTGTCTTTCCGAAAAATATTAACACTCTGAAAATAAAAATTTATGACAATAAGTTACAGCTTACAGTGTCAAAAGTGGTAGATTAAAATGGTTACCCGATTTTTTGTGGAATTGCTCAGTGTTCCAAGTTTCATTTGTGTCGACTCTTCGCGCAAACTGATAGAGTACCGAAAATGCGAGCCGCTCAACTCGGACGCCATTAATGTAGGTCAGGGTGATGCGAAAAGTCGCAAAGTGGCAATTACCAATCGGAAATCAATTGAGAAACCATTTTATGGCCGTTTTACTACAATCAACAAAGTGATGATCAAAATGCCTGCCAGCACGAATGGTTCGAGTCACGACAACCCACAATAAACATACCAACAAACAGTATACTCTAGACCAGATAATTTGCCCCTTCGTCGTCGTCGTAATAGAAGCTATTCCATGAATAGACAAATATTTGGTCAAATAAATTGCTGACGATTTTTATAGATATCACAACACTGCCTACCTAGCAGTTGGAAATAAATTTTGCTCTCTGATGTCTCTGGTGTCATGCAGCGAACTCAAATGCACTCGTATTGCACTCGTATTTCAAGATAAACTCTACGAACATTTTTCTATTAACCAATTCGATAACAAAAATCACCATAATGTCCCGAATTCGGAGATAATTTTCTCTGTTCAACACAGCAGGACTGCGTCTTTGGTAGTTTCATATTGGTTACCAACATTCTTGATTCGACAGTTTTCTCGCCCCTTCAGAATCTATTAACATTTTTCGATTGTGGAGGCTATTTCAAAATCAATTGGGACTAGCTTTCAAAAGTTCCGAATATGTATGTACGAGAGTCACGCTTACCAGTCTTAGTGTAAAAGGTCTAGTTGCTGCAATAATTACTATTGAATTTCATTATACACGGACGTTTGGTTTTGAGGTTATGTAGAAAAGTATGAAAATAACAACCCTCAATTTTCTTAGAGATTAAGTAAACGATTGCAACAATCTTAGTTCAAACAAATGTTTTCCTTATGAGCTTATCATTGCGATCAGAAACGTTAAACTGTTGCTATATTTGTCCGGTCGGTCTGCTATATTCCGCACTTCTATTATTAGCAATAGCACTACTCAGAGAGAGCTACCAAGCTTCATTCCTCCTACCAAGTATCTTCAACTTTAATTCCCTAAAGGTTTCAATTGTGTGTTCCTCTGTCCAGTTTTATTATAAAAAGAACATAATTCGTCAATAAGTAAAAGCAAACGTTAGAAAACATGAAAAAATAGCTAATACAGCCAGTGGCGTAGCTATGGTTTGGTGGGCCTGGTGCGGTAACAAAAATGTGGGCCCCCAATAAAAATGACTGGGCAGTTTTTTCTTCCATAAAAGGAATTGAGAGAAACAAAAAACTTAGATTTTTTTTACTTATTCATTCCGTTGTCCGCAAAATCAAAAATTAGGTATTTAGATACTAACTTTCCGAGCCGTTTGGTTGACAAAATCAGAAATAACAGATTCAAAATCAATGGAATCAGTGATTTCACGTTCGATTGATAAATTGGCAAGGTATGTTAATCTCAAGTTACTCATCGTTGACCTCAAATAGTTCTTGATCAACTTTAACTTAGAGAAACTTGATCAACTTTAACTTAGAGCCAACTGTTTTCGAGTGCATATAGTCTCGGGTGTACGCAGATTATTTCCCTCGCTCTGGTTCATGTTTTCGTTAGCCACACAGCAACACAGATAGACAGCGTAACTTTAACTAACTTCTTATTTAGCTTCCTAAATATTTGTAACTTTAGAAAAGCACCAACGAAGAGATATCCGCTCTGTGGTGCTGGTGGTATTCTTCATTCTTCGCGTGCCGAATCATCGACCGAAGCACCCAGCTCAAGTGCGTGATACCTAGCAAGCAAGAGCTCAATTTTTGTTCCACTTCTAGTGCGGTGCGTGCTTTACTAAGTCTGGTTTTCAGAGGATTGCAGAAAATCGCTCCTTCGTTGCGCGTTTCCACGTTGCATCGAATGTTTTGCGCGATCGTAAAACATTCAACTTCGGCGTCAGTCAAATCACGAATCATGGTAACAATGAACACCGGTATCACGTATACTTTGTCCGTGTGGATCACGAGAGCAGAGTGGCGAGTACAAATACATGAGGTTAAGTTCAGATGGGCAGTTAGACCGGTTCGGTGTTCGCAAGATTTTGGGGCCCCCTTGAGTGGCGGGCCTGGTGCGGACCGCACCAACCGCACCCCCCAGCTACGCTACTGAATACAGCTGAAAACTTCAAGAACACTATTTTTTTCAAGTGAATGTGGAATGTGGAATTCAAAAATCAAAACATCATTATTCATTTATTTTTAAGTGTGTCCATACTTTCTGGTGCGCGTTTTAAATATACGATTACAATATACGCTACTTGAAAAATGTTTAGAGAAAGCAAAACAAAACAAATAAATTTCTTCTTTCCCAGGACAGTACCGGCGCGGAAAACGAGCGACGAGAATGGCGGTGTTATCTCCCGAAAGAGACCAGACCAGTCACCCGGATCGTTGTTGAACGTAAGTGTGCTATTTTTTCCTGTCTTATCTTCTGGGTCGGGATAAATAAAATTATGCGATGGTACCATCAGACACCGTGAGTCAACGCAACGTTTATTCTACAACGGGCACATTTTATTGTCGCGGATATAATCCCGTATGAGTAAACTTTACTGGTCTATTAACTGGACGAAAAACAGAAAATGGCGAAGAAAGAGGTTTTAGAAATTACATCAACGCTTATGCTCAACGACTAGCGTCAAAGATTGCGGACAGTTTTAATGAACCAAGCTGATGAATACCACATGTCAATTTTAAAAGTATCAACGAGAGCATTTCGACAGTCAAACTTCATTATTTCAAGTTATAACATTATTTGTATAACTTACCTTTTTAAATGCTGATTCATAAAATTTTTAATAGAACTAGTATTCTAGTGCAAAATTCAATGGTAAAATGCAAAAGAGTTTGCTCTATAAAACAGAACTGTGTTTGTGAATTGATTTCTTGCTCAAAATGAAGCCTTTGATGATGATAGTTCTTCATAATGCATGATAGTTCTTAATAATGAAGAACATCTTCCTGCAAAAGATTAGTTCTCTATGACTTCATTAGCCTCCCGGACGGTAGTTGAACAAACTTGACGATAATAGAGCCGATACCCTGCTTAAATTTGGTTCTAATCACTTTAAGTGTTTTTTTTACCGTACCATACGCTCCTCAAATTCTGTTTTTTGCCGTTAGTATTCATGATTTGCCCTTTGTCCCTCCCAGCTGATCTGAAGGTACGATGCTGGCCTAACAAGCCAGTCGCCGTAGGTTCGAGTCTCGGCTCGGGAGAGACTGTTAGTGTCAATAGGATCGTATCGTTAGCCCCGTAATTGTTGAATGTAGCACCGAGGCTTTGCTTTGCTTTGCTTTGCTTATTCAAGATGGCTGCCTTTAAGGCTATATAGCTATTTTTTCACTTTTTGATATAATTTTGGTAGTACGAAAAAATAGAAACAGGCTTCTAATCCGGCGATTACTTCGTCACCAGTGTGGAATCTATATTCAGTGAGCATTCTCGTAAGGTCTTAAGCGGCTATTACACGAAGCAAATATTTGTTATTTTTGATACCGGATTTATTTGCGCAAATTTTTTCTACGAGCAAATATATTTGTTATGCTATTACACTACAGCAAATATTTACCTCAAAACCTGTTTGCTTGAATGCTAGCAAAGTCTCTTTGTTCATTTTATGGTAAATTCGTCTGCTATGCTATTACACGATGCGAAAAATATGAAGCAAATCTAGTTTTTATTCGCAGCACAATAATTCAACTGTCAATCGAAAACATTGTTTCTGTGTTTTAGTGGTTTTGGTTCAATAACGGTAGTGTTTGACATTATATATTTTGTTTTAAGTGGAAATAGCTGATTTCGAAGAAGATTCGCTGTTGGTTTGCGTTTTGGTCATGCTTGCCAATTCACCATTGAAAATTGTGAGAATCGGAAACGTTGTCGGTTGCGCAGTGTGTGGGTGCGTGATTGGATGAAACGACGAAAAGACCGAGGATTCTACAATCAACTTCTTCGAAGATGAGGGGCCGCTGTTATATCAGAACTTTCTGCGCATGAAAATAGACGATTTTCACACCCTTTTGGAATTGGTATATCCGTTAATCAAAAAGCTGGATTCAAATATGTGAGAAGCTATTTCTGCCGGTGAAAGGCTAGCTCTCACATTGCGCTTGGTTGCAACAGGTGATAGTTTCATGTCGTTACAATATCTCTATCGTATCCCACAATCAACAATAATTCCCGAAGTTTGTGACGCAATATACAAAGCTTTGAAGCCTGATCATATGAGGTAAAATTCTCTCAAACATCTTTTAGCTCAACAATTAACGATGTTTTTTATGTCATAGTTTCCATAAACTGAAGAAAACTGGCCGGAATTGACTGAAAATTACGACAATAGATGGAATTTTCCTCATTGCATCGGTCTATAGATGGAAAGCACATCGTGATGAAAGCCCCAGCACATTCAGGAAGTGTTTATTATAATTATAAAGGTTAGAAATCTTTCCAATACTTAATGAGAATCACTCTCCACAACTAGGTACCTTATGATGCGAAGCAGAATTTATTTTAATCCTACGATGGTCGATCGCTACGACGATCAAAGAAGTGTCATTGATGGTGATTGGCGTAAAGTTAACAATATGAAGAATAGCTTTTACCCACTCGAAGTATGTCGCACTTTTGTCACAGGTAACAAAGGCAAACAAACACGTGATGGATTATCCCAATATTTTGTACATGAAGGAGAAGTTAATTTTCAATATGGTCGTATATAAATAAATTATTAAAATTTTGTGTAATAATTGTTTTGTTTATTAGATAAAATTGTTAGAAGGACTTATTTTTTTTCGATATTTGTATTATTAATAATTAGGCCGATACAAGCTTCATTTTCATTTTATGTCACCCCCCCTCCCCCTTTAAAAATGTTGAGAATTGGAAGAGGAAAAAAAATCACAGGAGGGTTGTGTGCAAAGCCACGACCGCAAGGTTGAAGTAGAATACTTTTACAAGAAAGATAACCCGGCTGCTTGCGTGTCAGTCATTTCTAAATCAGATTCGTTTCGTATATACCGCTTGTTAAGCACAGTATCAACAAATCGTAATAAACATCATACTGCTGTGCATTTTCAGCAGCATCAAACCTCAGTTGCAGTTTAATAATAACCATTCATTATGCTCTTCCAAATACATTTAGTAGCCTTGAAAAAGGGTGATTGCTGCAATTGCAACTTTCATTCAACTATTGCATAAATGCTTCATGGTCAGATATACCCGCTGCAACTACTACGCTATCCATAGCCATGCCACAGTTGTGGCCGCTATACGCTACCATTGGTATCCGCTGCCCCTTCATCAGCTGGCCTAGCTGCTATCGATGCTGAGATCCGCTGCAACTGGTGCGCTATCAATTGCTATGCCACAGCTGTGGCCGCTATCCACTATCGCTGGTATCCACTGCACTGCTAGTGCTGCTGCTAAGGGAGGACGACTACTGTTGTTGCTTTCTAGAACTTTTATGAGCGGCTTCGGCTGATACAGGCTCTTATATAGGCCAAATAGCATATTTTAAACTGCAAGGTATATGATTATGTCGACCTTGCTTGGAAAGCAATCTTATAACGACCAGTCAGAAGTCTAATTTTCCGTTTTGACAAGGCTTAACTATTTTCAATAGTACAATAGTTTGAATAATAAAATTACAATTATCTTCATTTTGGAAGAATCTTAAAAGATTTTCCAATCTATTGCTGCAAGAACGAAGGAAATCCATCGAATACTAACCGATTTATTAGCATTTGAAATTGGACATATTTTTCACTTTTTTCGGTTTTAGATTTTCATTTCACATCCCTATGTAGCCGAACTTCCTGAGAGAAGTATTCTACTTCAAAAAAGTTCAAGCCGTTTTGTTCATATTATTGACTTTTCGACAGCGTATATGTTTAATTTAGCAACAAACAAGTCCAGTGACAGTGAATGTGTTATCAAAAGGCAAGCCAAATAATTAATAAAGATAATAATATGATATTTTTCAACACACTTTTGCATGCAAGTTACAAACGTCGTAACTTGCACACAATTTTTTATGAAAGCTATTCCTTTTTTTTTTCTTCTCAGTGTTATTCATTTTTTGCCCTCCCCTTAGCTAACTTTGATAACCGTGGACATAAAAACTAGTCAAAATTTGTATCAGCCTTAGTATTTAAAATACAAAAACGACAATAAAACTACCACTAATCTTCAAGTTGAACCAATGTCAAACAAAATTATGTCATTGGTGGAATGGTTTTCGCATTCAATGCAGTCCAATTAATAGCAGCAGTGAATTCAAAATTACAAAATAAACACACGAAGGTTTTCACGTTGCTATCACGGACACAAACCATAGACAATCCCGTAAATTACAGTCTCAAAAATTATCAATTAGTTTTTTTTTGCACATCAACACTATTTATCGTTTTGAGTGAACAAAATTTATCGTATTAAATAAATAATTTTTCAATCATATTATAATATATCGCACTGGCTAGTTTGCTACGTGAAAAACTGATTTGAAACATTGATACTCATTTGCTGTAGTTTACTCATACCCTATTTCAGTATGACCAAAGAAAAAATTCAACCAAATATTCGCTCAGTCGTAAATTTACTAGCAAAGAAAGATATTAGACGAAGCAAACCTTTGCTAATATTTTATTTAGCAAATACAACAGCAAATATTTTTTCGCAAATAATATTTTGATATTATACGGACAAACAAATAATAACTGTCATTTTATGCAAATATTTGCTTCGTGTAATAGCCGCTTAAGCCGTTTTCCACAATTAAAGTTTTTTCCTGTTTCCAATGAATTCGCCTAAATTTTTAAACTAATAACTTTTCACAATTGAATGGCTTTTCAAAATTGAAAGTTGAATTCTTGGGTGCCTAAATCATGGCTTGATGTGCTTATTACGATTTATGTTATTATGTATTTGTACCAGTCAATGTCGATTGACGAAAAAAATAGAACCATTTCGAATCCCAACGGAGGCTAGCTTCGACCAGAGTCTATGTTTAAGAGTCCCGCAAAGATGAAACCAAAGGAACCAAATCAGTGTCAAACGAGGGTACCAATCGAGCAATGTAAATAAACAAGGTGATAATATTAGGAGTGGATGAAAAGTGTCGTAATTGAGCGTAATAAAGAATATGTGTTTTTCCGAAGTTTTACTTACACATTTTAATCCAACATTAAACCTGTACACTGGTTCACTTAAATTTAACAAAACACCACCGGTGTAATCTTTCAAAACTGTGTACCTTGTGAAGAATTTCAAAAAATGATATTCGCTTCTGCATGGTGAAAAACAGAACTGTATAGTTCTTGGCAACAAACGGCACAAAAACTGTGTTGCCGAAACGATAGATTTTCTCTTCGCGCGACTCTATATACCATAGACTCTGGCTTCGACCTGCGGATCTTCACTCTAACTGAAAAATTACTAATCACTTGGTTTATTAACTCCTTCCTTCAAGCGAAGCATTTGACACAAAACCCAACAAACTACAAAGTACGTAGTTACCTCGCAACAAGAAGCAACCATACGTAATGTTAAATCACTGCTTTTTCGTGCCAGTGACCTGACAGCTATTGTGAAGGTCATTCAAATGCAATGTAATACCGAAGCTGTAGTACATATCGGAATCAAACGAAACGTTCGTCCACAAATAACTTTACACGCTTGCTATCGCGCAGATAACAAAACCTTAGCACGGAAGCACCGGAAGGAGCTACTCTGCCTCTGCTAGACCTGTTATTTAGCGACCTATTATGATAGCAAATCAATTTAATTTATTCGTTAGAATGACGACATATTTTTACAACCGGTGAGCACCGCTTAGTTGGGTATCCGAGGTTATTAAAATTGTTTGTCGCAATATTCTAGTGTTGAGTATAAAACGTACGGCTAGATAGAATGAATGCGGTGTTATTTTTACTCACGATTCTCCCGGAGGTATGCTCTGGAGTTTGCCGTCAAAACACCAAGAAAGGCACACAGAACAACTGCGTAGCACGAGACAAACTATACCAAGCTTCTTGTACCTACTATGTATTGTATACCGTTTGTTCGTCTAATATTTTTCCGCAAACACTTCTTCCTACCGTCAAATGAAAACTGACAATCGATGATTGATATATGCCGAGGAAAAACTAACTTTTCTTTGCTGCATCACACACACACTGAGTACTAAATAACTCACAGAGCTGAAATCGTAGCACTCGGCGTCTTCACTGCAGAGCACATGCTCTTGCCTACTGCTTGCTACTGCTACTGATGTTGATGATGATGATGATTCACAGCGAAGCAAGAGTCAAAAACATTCCTAGTCGCCACACCTTCGCGTTCTTCTTTCCGATACCTGTACATACAATTCCAGCGCCATTCCAATTCAACGCAACAGCAGTCGAATCTTCATTCGGTACGATAGTTACCGCTACGGAAGGAAGGCTTCCAACAAAAGCAACCCAAAACAAACGAACGCATCTACTCTCTGGTTTTCTCCCTAACTCTGCTTCTCTCTTGTTTGTAAAATCGTTCATGTGCTAGTGATGAGAGTTTGAACTGTCCGATCAATGAGAGATGACAAAATGTTTTATCTACTATATAGTTATTGTTTGATTACTTATTGAATTAAATTAACAAAAACCCAGAACAAAACAAAACCCGGAACAAACCCGGACAAAAACCCAGAATCTTACAAAGGGGAAAAAACATAAACAGAGATTCAATAGCCCGATACAGATAATATAAATAAAATCAAAACAAACTATGCACATCAATTAATTATACTAGAAATAAATTAAGATTGTTGAGTCGATTATACACCAGGGCTATCCGACGAACAGATTTATGTTGGCCATAGTTCGTGCGGCTTGCGTTTGTCTGCAATAATCGCTGATACCGTTGTGGACGAAGAGGGCATTTAGCAGACAAAGGCTTCCGTATGGCGGCAGATGATCAGGGTTTCTCCATGGCAATCTGCGACAAATCCTTTGTCTTCCATATGCTATATGTCCTTAATATCCTTTGTCTTCGGAAGCACCTGTCCTCTCTCCTTTCACTTTTTACCTTAAAATAATGAAAGGAGTATTAATAACGTATTCAAAATGGTTTTGTGTTGAATCTCAAATAAAATAAAAATATTTAATTGTTTTTCTATCAATCTGATAGACTCATTGTATACGCACAATGAGTATTATAATTTAAAAAATATAACTGTTATGCAACGAGTGCCACTTTCACTAAGCATAAAAAAACAAAATGGCACCCGAGTATTCCATCCGCGTGTTGGATTTTCGTTTCGCGAATCACGAAGCACGAAATTTATGCGGCACGGCAATGAAGGCCACTGAACTCATGCCTAGCCTAGCACCACAGAACGGAAGGTCAACTTCAGGTATATGATCGAACAGAAAGTGCACACAAAAAGGACTGAAAAATGACAATTGAATTTTCTGTGCTCTCGGGCAATATTTATTTGTCGTGTACGTTTATGCCGCTTTGCCAGTGGTATAATGTGGCATAATTTATTCGATGTTTTGAATTGACGGTTATTTCAACAGTTTAACCCGTTTAATACAATCTATTACGTTCGATGCAAAAACGTTTTGGGTAAAATTCGCAATTATTCACATTTGTGGAGTTTGTCATATTACAATAGTGTAACGAAGGTATCGTAATCGACAAATGTTGATTTGAAACACGAACAACAATCAATGTTATTGAAAAATCGTGCGTTTTAAAACGTTAATGTTGCAATTCTTCAATTTACAATTGTACCATGTGTCATAGACGGCTATTTTTGAAAATTGTTAAAATTTAAAATGCAGCTCGTGAGTTTTTTTTTCAATTAAAGAAAGTACTTTGAGTTTTTAAAAATCATGGCACAGATGGATTTTTTAATGCAAATTTTCCGAATATTTATAATAAATGAATCACATTTTTATTCGAAAATGAAATTTATAAACTATTTTCATCCTCTTATAAGATTATATTGAATGTTTTGCCGATTGACTCTAGTCCATTATGGAGAATATAGATTTTCTACTCATTGATGTGACATGCGACATGCCATTTAAATAAAAATAAGCTGAATGAGGTTAATTAAAATCAGGTTAGTTTCTAGAGCAACGAATAATGCGATTGTAAGAGGTACCGGTTTCATTGTGCAGTCTTTTTTTTTAAATCTGATAAAAATCTAATCGTGATTTGAAAAAATGCGCTCGAGCAGGCAGAAATCAGTAAAAATCTGCACACATTTTGAGAAAGTCATAGGAAAAAAAAATGAAGTTAACCTTCCCGCATAATCAATAACCATAAAACGTGCCTAACAACTAGTTCGGGATATAGTTTCGACTGTATGGGGTATCGTTAAACCATATGGATTATCATCCGTTTATGGTTATTGATTATGCGGGATGGAGATTGAAAAATACCGCACATACCTGCTATTCAAAACAAATCATCGTTTTGCTGACAAATCTGGTATCTTTGCTGACAACCGAAAGTGACAACCTTACAGAACACTAAAAAAGGATCGAAATGCGTCGTAACCTGAGAATACTCCGAAGTAATCAATGTCATTTTTTTCGAGTAATCAAAGGTAACCATCAACAATCAATGACAAATAAACTCAAGTACGAGTAGTAAAAATTTATTTTATCATTTAGCCACTTTTCGGGTTTCTTGCATGCATTTGAATGTCGTTCCATTTTGACATAAGAGCGCTTTTTAGATGGATGAGGGCCCAACTAACAAACCCCCGACTAAGGAGCAACTGGTAAGCGAATCACCATTGTATATCAATAGTGCCTTACCTCTAGCGTTCGTTCATATATGGAAACATTCGTATAATACATAACGCGCTCAGGGGAGAGGTGGAGGAAAGGTATCCAGCGAAGTGTTACACTGCATAAGACCACCATGCAAATTTGCGTTACTTAGTTGATGGGGGTTTTGAAAATTGCCAAATTTCACGTTACGTAATATACGAATATTCTTTAAGAGGACTCTAAACGAGATGGTAATTAGAGACTTGAAACAAAAGATGCGACTCTCACTTTATGTAACTCGTGTTAATAATCTGATTATTTTCACAGTTAAAAGGAGTAGATTACTGAAAAACAATAAAGGAACAGTTCTACAATCATCTATGCCAGTATCTGAGTCAGCTGTTTTGAAGAATGCTAGGGGCAAGACACTGCGTAACCCAATAGGTGATTAGTATTGTGAGTTTCACTGAAACTTGTTCGCCGCGCTATAAACCGCAACTCTGAAACCAAATGCCCTTCTTGGTTGCAGAGTCGATTTTTTTTCTTTGGGACACTAAACAACAGCCAAAATTAAATCTACCTGCTTTGGCAACCCTTTCCAAAATCAAAACAAACTTCGATTCTGGCAGCACACTGAAGGCGACAGCAGGGGTGCCAGGTTTACAGATTAATCTAACATAAATTGATATCATAATGCTTGAAACAGAAACCACAAAGTGAGCATATGATGCGATAGATTTTCCTCTGGTGATTAGTAATCCTTTTTAGTCTCCACTGTCTCCAGCAGTGATTTCTTCAAAGATTTTCCCGATACTTTAACAATGAAGGTTGATGCAAATTAAAACAGCATACATCTGGCAACTCAGCGCGGCCTTTGATTCAAGCGCGGTGATTGGATTAGACCGCGTTCAGTTTTGGGCAAATCTCTTAATAATCCCAACAAAAAGAAACAACCGGTGTCATCTTGCAACCTGGATAGCTCAACCCAACGCGTGAAAGTCCTTTACTAGTTGGACTACGAATTTAGTGCAACGAGCTAAATTCGATTTATTCATTGTTACTAAGTGTTTATCGTTGCATTTTCAGACACTCCTCTAGTTACATCAAAATCTTTCTCATCAAATCTTTGAATCTTCAAATCTTTGAATCTTTCTCATCAAATCTTTGAAGTCATACTATCGTTGTTGCGATGTTGGTGTATAGAAACATAGTAAAACGGTATGTCAAAAGTACAACCGGCTATATTGCAAAAAAAATGCCAAAGAATAAAGTTGTTTATTAAAACAACCGATGACCAAAATTCATCGCATCTCATAATATACTATTTCGATGCATTCAAATTATAAATCCGGTAAAGCTACATACCTTGCTACTGATATTCATTCATTTTAGAAGCAATTCACAACTTGAAACACATGAATTTGCGATTTTCATTTGCTTAGTTAGTAAGAATCTATTAACAAGTAGAAAAAGTTATTTGCTGTCGCTTGGTGATGCCTCGTCTTCAACCGTACAAAATAAAAAAACGCTTCCCCGCTCGTGCCTACTTGTTGATCAAACCGTTTCACCATGTCCTATACGCTATGGTTGGGAAGTTAATGTGATAAATAAATGATAGATATTAATATCTATATCAACCATTACCGAAATATTTTTCATGAAATAAAGTTGTCAAGCCCCTAGAAATAATGTGTTTTCCTTCTTACAGATGCTTAGCAGGGTTAACCTGTAGTGTTTTCGCCGACAGATTTATACCAGTGTGTTTGATTGATTTCGATAAAAGTAGTATAAATTTTGTTTATTTTCCGTGTAAAAAGCGTTCTTTCCACCCCTAGGGAGCGCTGCAAAATTCACTGAGCACTTAGCAGTTTTCGTATCACAGATGACCTTCCGTTCTGTGACAGAACGGAAGGTCATCTGTGATACGAAAACTGCTAAGTGCTCAGTGAATTTTGCAGCGCTCCCTAGGGGTGGAAAGAACGCTTTTTACACGGAAAATAAACAAAATTTATACTACTTTTATCGAAATCAATCAAACACACTGGTATAAATCTGTCGGCGAAAACACTACAGGTTAACCCTGCTAAGCATCTGTAAGAAGGAAAACACATTATTTCTAGGGGCTTGACAACTTTATTTCATGAAAAATATTTCGGTAATGGTTGATATAGATATTAATATCTATCATTTATTTATCACATTAACTTCCCAACCATAGCGTATAGGACATGGTGAAACGGTTTGATCAACAAGTAGGCACGAGCGGGGAAGCGTTTTTTTATTTTGTACGGTTGAAGACGAGGCATCACCAAGCGACAGCAAATAACTTTTTCTACTTGTTAATAGATTCTTACTAACTAAGCAAATGAAAATCGCAAATTCATGTGTTTCAAGTTGTGAATTGCTTCTAAAATGAATGAATATCAGTAGCAAGGTATGTAGCTTTACCGGATTTATAATTTGAATGCATCGAAATAGTATATTATGAGATGCGATGAATTTTGGTCATCGGTTGTTTTAATAAACAACTTTATTCTTTGGCATTTTTTTTGCAATATAGCCGGTTGTACTTTTGACATACCGTTTTACTATGTTTCTATACACCAACATCGC
Organism: Wyeomyia smithii; assembly: GCF_029784165.1. Taxonomy (NCBI): domain Eukaryota; kingdom Metazoa; phylum Arthropoda; class Insecta; order Diptera; family Culicidae; genus Wyeomyia; species Wyeomyia smithii. The sequence goes on from NC_073694.1 coordinate 165,161,166, forward strand.
AACAACGATAGTATGACTTCAAAGATTCGATGAGAAAGATTCAAAGATTTGAAGATTCAAAGATTTGATGAGAAAGATTTTGATGTAACTAGAGGAGTGTCTGAAAATGCAACGATAAACACTTAGTAACAATGAATACAATCGAATTTAGCTCGTTGCACTAAATTCGTAGTCCAACTAGTAAAGGACTTTCACGCGTTGGGTTGAGCTATCCAGGTTGCAAGATGACACCGGTTGTTTCTTTTTGTTGGGATTATTAAGAGATTTGCCCAAAACTGAACGCGGTCTAATCCAATCACCGCGCTTGAATCAAAGGCCGCGCTGAGTTGCCAGATGTATGCTGTTTTAATTTGCATCAACCTTCATTGTTAAAGTATCGGGAAAATCTTTGAAGAAATCACTGCTGGAGACAGTGGAGACTAAAAAGGATTACTAATCACCAGAGGAAAATCTATCGCATCATATGCTCACTTTGTGGTTTCTGTTTCAAGCATTATGATATCAATTTATGTTAGATTAATCTGTAAACCTGGCACCCCTGCTGTCGCCTTCAGTGTGCTGCCAGAATCGAAGTTTGTTTTGATTTTGGAAAGGGTTGCCAAAGCAGGTAGATTTAATTTTGGCTGTTGTTTAGTGTCCCAAAGAAAAAAAATCGACTCTGCAACCAAGAAGGGCATTTGGTTTCAGAGTTGCGGTTTATAGCGCGGCGAACAAGTTTCAGTGAAACTCACAATACTAATCACCTATTGGGTTACGCAGTGTCTTGCCCCTAGCATTCTTCAAAACAGCTGACTCAGATACTGGCATAGATGATTGTAGAACTGTTCCTTTATTGTTTTTCAGTAATCTACTCCTTTTAACTGTGAAAATAATCAGATTATTAACACGAGTTACATAAAGTGAGAGTCGCATCTTTTGTTTCAAGTCTCTAATTACCATCTCGTTTAGAGTCCTCTTAAAGAATATTCGTATATTACGTAACGTGAAATTTGGCAATTTTCAAAACCCCCATCAACTAAGTAACGCAAATTTGCATGGTGGTCTTATGCAGTGTAACACTTCGCTGGATACCTTTCCTCCACCTCTCCCCTGAGCGCGTTATGTATTATACGAATGTTTCCATATATGAACGAACGCTAGAGGTAAGGCACTATTGATATACAATGGTGATTCGCTTACCAGTTGCTCCTTAGTCGGGGGTTTGTTAGTTGGGCCCTCATCCATCTAAAAAGCGCTCTTATGTCAAAATGGAACGACATTCAAATGCATGCAAGAAACCCGAAAAGTGGCTAAATGATAAAATAAATTTTTACTACTCGTACTTGAGTTTATTTGTCATTGATTGTTGATGGTTACCTTTGATTACTCGAAAAAAATGACATTGATTACTTCGGAGTATTCTCAGGTTACGACGCATTTCGATCCTTTTTTAGTGTTCTGTAAGGTTGTCACTTTCGGTTGTCAGCAAAGATACCAGATTTGTCAGCAAAACGATGATTTGTTTTGAATAGCAGGTATGTGCGGTATTTTTCAATCTCCATCCCGCATAATCAATAACCATAAACGGATGATAATCCATATGGTTTAACGATACCCCATACAGTCGAAACTATATCCCGAACTAGTTGTTAGGCACGTTTTATGGTTATTGATTATGCGGGAAGGTTAACTTCATTTTTTTTTCCTATGACTTTCTCAAAATGTGTGCAGATTTTTACTGATTTCTGCCTGCTCGAGCGCATTTTTTCAAATCACGATTAGATTTTTATCAGATTTAAAAAAAAAGACTGCACAATGAAACCGGTACCTCTTACAATCGCATTATTCGTTGCTCTAGAAACTAACCTGATTTTAATTAACCTCATTCAGCTTATTTTTATTTAAATGGCATGTCGCATGTCACATCAATGAGTAGAAAATCTATATTCTCCATAATGGACTAGAGTCAATCGGCAAAACATTCAATATAATCTTATAAGAGGATGAAAATAGTTTATAAATTTCATTTTCGAATAAAAATGTGATTCATTTATTATAAATATTCGGAAAATTTGCATTAAAAAATCCATCTGTGCCATGATTTTTAAAAACTCAAAGTACTTTCTTTAATTGAAAAAAAAAACTCACGAGCTGCATTTTAAATTTTAACAATTTTCAAAAATAGCCGTCTATGACACATGGTACAATTGTAAATTGAAGAATTGCAACATTAACGTTTTAAAACGCACGATTTTTCAATAACATTGATTGTTGTTCGTGTTTCAAATCAACATTTGTCGATTACGATACCTTCGTTACACTATTGTAATATGACAAACTCCACAAATGTGAATAATTGCGAATTTTACCCAAAACGTTTTTGCATCGAACGTAATAGATTGTATTAAACGGGTTAAACTGTTGAAATAACCGTCAATTCAAAACATCGAATAAATTATGCCACATTATACCACTGGCAAAGCGGCATAAACGTACACGACAAATAAATATTGCCCGAGAGCACAGAAAATACAATTGTCATTTTTCAGTCCTTTTTGTGTGCACTTTCTGTTCGATCATATACCTGAAGTTGACCTTCCGTTCTGTGGTTCTGTGCTAGCACTGTGAATAGCCAACTAGAACTTTTTCTCCCACTCAGCGAAATTGCATAAAAACGAAGGTCAACACTAATGAAAAAAAAAAAATCGCTGGAAATCGACATGGAATATATCGTTTATCACTTTTCTTTGTCGCCAGTTTTTGTATATATTTATTATAGATAGATTTAGGTACTAGTTATAGAACAATCACTTGGGCACAGTAGCCCCGAAAAACTTGGGTTTGCCTCTAACCAAGTTACCGCTCACAAACAGCAGAACTCCGAGCAGAACCACTTCAATCCGGAAAGTCTCCCACAGTCGGGAAGGAAACCAGACATCCCCAAATAATCCTTTTTAGGAAGCACTTACAAAACCACCAGGAATAGATTTCTTTTGCACTTTAAAATATATCAACTTGCAGCTTCCGATTGTAACTTATGAATGAGAGGCCCGCTCCCAGTTTATTTCTTTTTCATCGGATCTACCAGAGTAACCATCGTTAATGTTTTTTCGATACTTATTTTTAAAAAGGGCGTATGCCTTTATGTGACAACAAAACACCCAAATCAGTGACAAAGTCGCTACGAGAAAAAGAAAGTGCCGCCAGCAATACAATAGTCAGACAACAAAGGCTGTTTTTTTGCGCTAGAACATGCATACGGTACATTTAAAAATGCTGAACATCACAAAGTTGTGACTAACGTTTAACGATCATCATGGTTCTAAATAATTTGGAGTATTTTAGTATCATCAGCGTACAATAATCGTGAGTCAAGTGGTAGAACTTCAGTAATATCAATTATGTACGAAGAGAAGAACAGTGGTCCAAGAATACTGCCATGAGAAACACCAAAGTTATTGCTAAACTAGGCAGATTGCGACGTTCTCAACTTAACAGCGATCTGTCGGTTGCGCAGATAAGAACTGAGCCATTTTACCAATCCAGATGGTGTTCCGAACCTGACTCATTAAGCACAAAGTAATCCATGATCAAAAGCAGCTTTTAGGTCCGTGTAGGCAGCATCAATCTGTGGACCACGATCCATACCACACAAGCAAAGTGAAGTGGTTTCCAGCAGGTTAGTGGAAACGGATCGACCATGTAACATATCAATCCTCTAAAACTCATCTGAAGACACCATTTTGGATCTTGGTAGTATTTTCATTTTGATGGAATGTTTTTAAATTTAAAGCAAATATTTTAATTTACCGCAAATTTGGGAATTCGCACGTTCTAAAAAGTCCTTTTCGGAAAAGTTCCTTCAATGTGAATTCATAGATTACCATGTTGTTTCAACAAGCACATTTCAAAGCTTACAACGACTTTCATTGGACTCTTTATTCTCATAAAAAATGGGTTGCAATGGGTTCTCATATTTTCATATTTTTCTCAACGAGTAAAGTACGAAAATAAGATTAAAAAAAAACAAGGATATCAGATATTTCAGAAATTCTGCGTTTTGAAAATATATGCTGGAAAAATTGTTTAACTCTACATTCACTTTATTCCAATTTCAATTTATAGCACTTTAAGACTTAACATACAGCCACGCTGGATAACAAACGATACGGACCCTACCAGAAGTACCAGAGATCGTCCGCTTCGATTGGTCCGGCTACGGTAAATCCCATCCCGTTAGTGCTGTGCTCTAGACTTACTTCTGACCCTTATACTCTTTCATGTGGGCCAGAACCCAGGCCGGATAAGCCAGCACACCGCAAAAGATGAAAAGCCCGTGAGCGACTTTTTCCTGCAGAAGCACACAAACAAAGCGGTTACGTAATGAGAAGATATAACTAAAAACGATTTAATAACGAAATATCGTGAAATTTGCTTAGCACTAGCCATGATGGTCAAGACGTGGCCGGATATTCCGAACACAAATACGGAAATAGAAAAAAAAAACATAATTACCCCGAACGAGACTCGCACTTGTGGCAGACCTCCGGTTACCGAACCAGCAGCTCGTTGCTGCATGAGGAAAGGTCGGGCAACAGTCGCCAATCGGGGTACGTTGTTCATCCTGATTTTAGAGGTGTAAATTATACGATTATGCTATAATCAGAAAATAACGGTACGATTATCGGAGATAATTATTTCGATCTTACAAAGAATAATTTTAGCTCTTACAGCGAAGAGAATTCCTGCGGCAAACCTCTGTCACGTTCGGAACAAAAACCTAGGCGATGAAATTTTGACAGTTTGCAAGCTGCCTTCTTTTGGCCTTAACATGCGATGTTTTTCTCAACAGGTACCATTTACATACAACGTAAACGAAGACTATTTAGGAAACATTCGTATGTTACGTAACACGGAATTTGGTCGAAAGGCCACAGAGTGATTGCTCGCCGGGTTCGTCGCTTCTACGTTCACTTATGGGAAAACTTATTCAAAGCCCTGAAAATGTAGCTTTGGCTAGATGCCTAAAATTCACAGGAATGGTTGAAAAGCAATAGAGATAAGTGATTTTTCACCTACGCACACTAGCAAACGCGTATAGCCGTGTTAAGTTGCCCTTGTTTTCTTCAAATCAACGTATCTCATTGTTCCAACTTTTTATCAATTTTTGGCCTTGTTTTGTCGATTACGTTCAGCAGCTTCTCTTGATTCGATATCTGAATTGGATTACCACCACTGGTGGGGTCCAACTCAGATCGAAGCCGAAGTTGTCGACCAGAGAATAAGGTTCTCTCCATGTTGAATGTCCTTTTATAGTGTCACTCGGTATGAAGAACTTTGGTGGTTGGGGAAAGAACCAATCAAGGGCAGCATCTTTGCTTCCTTTCCACGTCACTTACGTCGGGTGAAGAATGCGATGACAATTGGCTGGCATTGCTAGCCATTGATTGAACGCTTGAAATCATTTCGTCTATGTTCTTGATGTGTGCGTTAGGAAAATATGCCAATCATATGGAAAACGCAGATAGATATTTGACCTTTAATCTTTTCCGTAAATTCCACCAAATAAAAAAATAGTAAGAATAATTATCATATTGTAAAAATCTTGTATATTTTAGCTGTTCAACGGTATTTTAACCATATTAAATCTCTCTTTATCATGGTTACTCTAGAGCACCACAGGTTTTAATGCAAAAAGCCTTTCGAAATATTTACCAATGCTACTCAAAATGCATAAATATATTCTTGAACAATATACTGATTGTCCAAAAACATATTAATGCATTTTGAGTAGGATTGGTAAATATTTCGAAAGGCTTTTTGCATCCAAACTTGTGGTACTCTAGAGTAGCTACGGTAGAAAGAGGGTTAACCATTGAAATCGGTACAATTGTTTGAGAGCTTTTAGCAATTGAAAACTTCCATTTCGACAACCAAAAACGTTTCATGTCCATTTTAATTTTCACAGAATCTAGGTACTCCAGTCTAGTGATGAAAAACGTAGTCTCACGTTAAAATTCAACAATGCGTCGCATAAAACCAACCAATTAGAAAGAACAACTGGATAGGTGTTGAACAAACAATGCGTTCTTTTTCAACCGCAAGGCTCCTAGCCCAAGTTCCTCATTAATTGCTTCTACGCTCCTACTGAAAGCAGGTGTGGCATGAGTGCTGGCTAAAATCGTTAGCAAATCAACGTTTGTCAAATAACAAGTTTTATAAACTTTGTATAAATGTTTTTCCAACACAAGAAACTATCTAAGCTGCACTTGAAAGCGATTCTGGAATAAGTAACGCCAGAATACATGTTCATCAATGCATCAATAATAGCGTTATTGCGGTTTGATAATTTTTGCGGAAACCCTATACTACAAACAATATCGCACGCTAGCCTGGGGGGGGGGCTAATGCGGTCTCGATCAACTAGATTAGTTGAGAGAATTCGTTATCGATATTGTTTTCGGCACATTTTGCATGTTGTAGGATAAGTACAACGATACACCGTGCCCCAGTGCTGAAGTCGAGAAAATTTCCAGCTCGAAAAGATCCTCGACCTGATCGGGAATCGAACCCGATATCACAACCGTGTGGGAGAGCTAGCCGACCGACATCGCTAACCACAGAACCACGAGGACCACTAGGAAACACTATACTACTACTATTCAAAACCTTTACAGAAGGAAACAGTGATACAAGAAATCAAGTTCTTCGAACCATATAGAGTTTCAATGACTTTAAAAAAGCTTCACTTTATTTCCTGTCATTTGTTGATAGTGAAGCAAAGAAATTTTTTTTTTCGTATATATATCGTACGATTGTTTGTTGTATGATAGCTACTCTATTGTTTTGTGTTGTCCTTTAGGCAGAAATATTGGTTCCGTTCAACAAACTTGATTCATATAAGCGTTCTAACCGAGAAGAATAAAGAACGATCATATCGTTTATCTTTACTCAATATCAACCAAAAACGTGTGGGATCATTTGAACTGCTACCCGTAAACAAATCCTACTAGGTGACCCAAACTTTCTGAAAAGCCTTCTTCCACTATAATACAGTCATATGGCAGTGTGGCAAAGAATACAGACATTGGCCGTTGTGGTGAGAGCAAGCTGCAAACGAAGAAAAGTAATAGTCAAACATTAGTTGTTACGGTTGGACATCAATCAGGTTCGGGAAAATACTCACGTAGTTATGCACCTTGTTTCACTGGTCCATCCTGTTCCTTCGTTCCGTTGAGTGCACATGCACGAGCAACAAGAAGGACGAGAGGGGAAAACTGTCCGGCCAATTGTGGGAAAGTTTTCGTTATTTAACCCATTCAACATTATACCTACAACTAAAACTATAAAAAAGTTAGGTTTGCTTTCTACTGTGCGAATTAAACTGAAGTCTCGTGTTTAAGTTGATCGCGCACTTTTAAAGTTACTGTTTTACAAATAGAAAAGTATAGCAGTTGAAAGTTTTTTTTTGTTCTTGGGAATTTGCAACAGTTTCCCAGTATTTTTTAATTTCGAATATTTTCTTATCAAAAGTAGTGCTGGGCGATATTTTTTGCGCGCTTCTTATCTATTAGTTGTTTGTTATTACCGCTTTACTTCTTCTTTTTTAATTTGTTGATTGAGATAAATCTAAACTAGTGGAAAATCTATTCGTTTAATGCACGCGGCTTCATGAGAGAGAACATTCGACCGTTGATAACGGCATCTTGCGCAACTATAAATCGGAATTGGTTGTTTCTCGCCCCTCAAACGGAGACTGCAATAACATAACTTTCTGAAATAAAGAATACTCATTGCAAAGTAGTCTAATATGAGTTAGTACAATTCTAAGTATCAAAAACAAGTTTGTTATCGCTATCCAAAGGAACTAAAATTTTGAAGGATTTTCAGTAACCCGGGCACAGTTATCCTCTTTAAGGGCGTTAATGTAGAACAAACGATCGACTCTAATCTGCCCTAAATCTTCTACGCGCTCAGTAATAATTTGGTATGGTGATATCTATCTATTTTAGTGGCTATATAATCTCTGTACGTTTTTAATAGGTATTTTTCGTAAGGAATCGCGCGTTATCTATATTTTTCGCATAGTAAATATTTCTAAACTTCAACTAATAATCGGATCAATGTGTAACTAGTAGTTTTAGTTATTTATTAGTGTGAATGTGTCCTAGAAAGTTAATGTAGAGACCTTTCTAATGACCTTGGAATATAAAGCCAACTGCGCTAATGTTTAACAGAATGATAAATGTAGTACATACATTATGCTAAAAACTAAGTTCTTTCCAGCAGTTTCCAGAAAGTTCTAAAGTTTACCTTTATAGACAAACAAATTCAAATGCTAATTGATATCACAATTATTTAATAAATACTTGCACTACATTCTTGGCTTGTCAACCCTAGCTACGGACATTTGAACGAGAAAATTCTACAGCGGCAAAAATTTGAAACTGGATGAAAGTTTCTTTCAACTGCGTTCGCGTACAGAAAACTAGACGGCAGTCAAATCGGCCTGAGCTTCTGCTTAAAGTTTGCTTAAATTGTAGGGTGCAAGGGTGGATATGCAGGCATTTCCGAATTTAGTACGGTAAGCAGCACCTCGTAACTATAGTCACTGTATTTTACTAGTCTGGCGGAGTGGGGAACCATGCAACTGGCAACCCACTTTTTCACATTAAAATCCTGACACCACTGGATATAATTCATGTTGCATATGACTTCTTTGAAAGTAAACATTTGATGTGAAAATGAAGTGCGTTTATAACAAATGTAACAGCAATTGGCGAAGGACAAACAAACAAACAAACAAGCTTACTCCGGTTTCCAAAGAATGCGGAGATTAGAGGAAAATGGCTTAAATTTTGCGAGTTACCTGATAATTCATTTATTCGTTGAAAGAGAAACTTATAAAAAAAAATCATTTTGTTTCTATTGAGCATTTCCCGTACAATTGTACAGCGTGAAAAGCGACAGGACAGCAAATCTATGGCAGTATAATGTTATCAATAAACAATAAGAGCACGTTATTGATGCGACGAAAGAAAATATTCCTTGTGATTTTCTCACATGTATAAATTTAACATTATTGTGATATCATTAATTCATTACAATAACTATTTTCAAAAAAATAGCAATTGTCACAAAAAGTCCAATTATTGAGTCTAATTTATTCTGTATCTTTTTACGGCACGATTACAATACTTCAAATGCGAAAATCGACGCACTATCGACTGGTTCCCGTTTTGACAGCTCACACTGGTTCCCGAAATCTAGTCCGCCGGACTAGTAAAGTATACAGTGACTATACTCGTAACTGCATGTGAAAACGGATTTTTATGCCAGATGCCGTGAAGGTGGTAATTTTGCACGTAATCTTCTAGGAATACTCTAGGACTTGGTCCGGCAGAGCTTCCTTATTCGAACCGGAATTCAAATCTGTGAACTAGATATTGCAACGAAAGTGTACTCTAAATACATACTTTTATATCGGGATCGTCAACTTAATATTTGAGAAACAGAATACTAGCCATAATACATTTGAAATTTCCAGAGATGCTGAGCGAATACATCTTAATCACGTGCAAATACATAACACTACCTTTGATACATTCACAGGCCATTACCGTCTAGTTTGTTGTACTAAACGAAACCGCAGTATACGTCATAAGTCCATGAATAGGTCTCACAAAAATTGTGTGCGCGACATCCGGTACTGGTATTTCTATGAGTGATAATGATCGCTAACGTACTGACTAGATGCTTGCTTTCGGCTGAATGTGCGCCGTGGTTACGCACGTGAACGCGTGAGAATTGCGAGCGCAGAAAGCAGATGGGTCCTTCAGCCATGCTCGCGCAGCGAAAGCGAGAGGAAGGAGGAGAACGCGCGAAATTAAAGCGAATAAATTCGCGAAAACGATCGAATATTTACATTTAACCGCCGACGAAACTGCTCCAATCGAAACGTAAATATGTGAGTCCTACGCAGGTAACTACATGGTTCCCACAAATGTTAAAAAGAATCTATCAGATCGAATGCGTTGCCAATGCAGTTCACCTGTTCGACCACTTTCCACTTGTACTTAAGTGCCTTCTCGGTGAACGGATCATCCGTTTGGATGTCGATGTTCTCGAACGAATTGGGAAGTACAAGCCGGAACGCATGAAGGAACATCCGTGGTGGTGAAGTGTCGATTTTTAGACTGTATGTGTAGTCGCCCACAATCACGTGCCCAATCTGGGAGCAGTGAAGCCGCAACTGATGCCGCCGGCCTGTGATTGGTCGCAAGAGCACTTTGGTTACCGGTTTCCCGTTGTAGTAGCCCCGGTCTAGCACCAGCACTTTGGTGATGCTGCGACGAGGGTTTTGGCACAGCTCATCCTCCAGGATGGTGCACATTTTCTTGCTAGTGTCCTTAAACCGGATATCCTCGCCTGAAATTTATAGAGGAAAGTTGAATTTTGGTCATTTCACAGGATATAGAACACTCACCAATAGCGATATCAATCACTTCCTCGTCAAAGTCTGTGTGGCCACGCAGCAGTGCAAGATAATATTTTCTTGCGCGCTGCTCCTCGAACACCTGACAAACTTCCTTGCAAGCGTTTTTGTTTAGCGGAATACACAGAATCCCACTAGTGGCAAAATCCAGCCGATGAGCGAAATAGAAATCATGCGTCAAATTGTCCTGTACATACTCTGGGAATTGTTTTCGCATAATCGTTTGAACAGTTTTCTGCAAACAAAAAAGCAATATCATAAACAATTTTGACTGTAAACCAAGTTTTTATATTACCTTTTTGGTATCGTTCGAGTTTATAAGCAAATCATGCTTTTTGTTTATCACAAGAAAATTCCCACTGCTGTACAAAACATCTACCGTTTCGTCTTTTTTCTTATAATTATTGCCCTCACATACCGACAGGATGAAATTCACGAAGCGTTCGCACAGGACCAGCAGAGCTTTGATGATCTTCTCCACTAGACCAGTGGCGAAAAACTGCATTATCCTGTTAATAATTTCCTCAATCATACTGAATGGACACTGCAGCGAAGAACCCGGCTTGCTTCTGGGGAACATCAATCTCCGGTTGCCTGGTAAGATCTACTTTTCTTCCCTGGAGCGTCAAGACTGTCAATTATTTATTTAACATGCATTGCACAGACACCCTTCCTCGCGGACTACTTTCCGGACTTTCCGTTCACTTTTGTCCGAATCTATCACAGTTTTCTCCAGCTCTCACGATCTCTCTATCGCTCTTGCGAAAAATTTTTCACAGCAAAAACTAGCACTCTAGCATCGAAAAATTTTTGCCCAGCGCTGCTTAGAGGTCCTCAGGTCACGGTGAATTTTCAATCCGATAGCCATCTCCTGCCGTCCGGTTTAATACGGTAAAACGTCCTCCAGGGTCAAACGTTTCATTTCCAGCATGACACAACCGTGAATAATACCTAGCACCTAATAATAATTAAACTTCTCCTCACGGACATCGAGTGATGATACTTCGACTGACTGCAGCTTACGCACTCACATGCGATTAGTCGTTAGGATGACGGAAACTCACTCTATCCTTTTGACCCTTCATTCATAACTTTGAGAGCGAATCCTTTTTTATTCTTTTTGTTATTCCTCACGGCTGACTGTCATCAAGTTTTTGCTTTGCTCCTAATTCTTTATCGTACGATCTGGTGTGGTGTGTGGGACTGGGAAATGTGAATCGGTATCCGATCGCGATAGTCGAATGCTTGGAAGAAATCCGATTACACCGTTTGTTATATAAAACAATAGAGCTAAGTGACTTTTCACCTACGCACACTAATGAACGTGTAAACTCATGTAAAGTTGCTTTTGTTTCCTCCAAAATGTAAATCATCGCATCTCGTTGCTCCAACTTTTTATCACTTTTTACCATTTTTGGTCGATAATGTTAAGCAGCTTTCCCCGATTCATGATCACGAATGAGAAATTCATTCAGAAACGAGTTTAGAACTTATAATAAGTATTCAACTGAATATTTGTCCAGCTGCCAAAAACATAGCATAGCAAACAAAAAGGCGATTTGTAAATACTTTCCTCAACTAGGTGCACTAATACATTCGTACGTAAAAAGGTCTATTGGCTTTACACCATTTTTGAAAAGATACATAAACAGCGCAAAGCCAATAGACCTTTTTACGTACGAATGTGTTAGTGCCACTTGTTGAGGAAAATATTTACGGAAGCTGTTTTGTTTGCAATGCTATGTTTTTAGCAGCTGGACAAATATTAAGTTGCTGAACATAAATGACCAAAAATGGTAAAAAGTGATAAAAGTCGAAGCAACGAGATGCAATGATTTACAGTTTGGAGGAAGAAAGGCAACCTTACACGGGTTTACACGTTTACTAGTGTGCGTGGGTGAAAAGTCACTTATCTCTATTATTAGGCAGCACAAGTTCTAATTAACAGGTCACAAATAGTCATATTGGTTTCGTTTCGCAGTAAAGTTACACCGTTTGCTGTTGCACTGTGCACCATCGGCACGGTACGGAAGCCTTGATGAAGCGTTGAACTTCGTACTCTACACAATAAACTCCGCAACGCCCGCAACACATACTTCAACTCTTAATCCTAGGACAGTCGTTGCACTCTTCGTTCAATCGAAAGTCAGTGCATGTCGCTGCTCGCAAACAGCTGCAAAAATACGAGAACGTAGTCAAACCTTAAGCAAATCCTTCAATTCAAATTCTGGAAATTTTAACTACCATAGGGAATGTGCAATCGCATTCCTACTACGGTTTTTGCATGTAACTTACCTGTATATGTAAAACTTATTTTTAAGAATGGGTAACGGACTTTCAGCCTATATTCAAACTCAAATACAAAATACAAGAAATACAAACAATACGGTCTTTTTGGATAGAACAACGGCAAATTGTCCCAATTAGGTGGCAAATCTGTTTGCGAAGCTTGGCACACAGACTTGATGGTAACGTGGAATGGACGACGTGGGACGTGGGATTTGAATTTCCTCCGTAGAACTTCTCACCAGATGACGTTCAGAAGGCATTACCCAATCTCGATCCAAATAAGAGTACCAGTACTCTCCGCTCTTCTTGAAACATTGTGCACGCTCACTTTCGCTTCCGATATTCTGTATATTCAATCGTTCTTTGTTGGAAAGGACGTTTCTAAGCTCCTGGAATACTGCATCTATTACGCCTATGCGTAAGTCTGGTAATCGTGAATTACCGAGGAATTGCACTTCTATGCTCCATCAGTAAGACCTTCGAAACGCTGGATCATGGAGCCCTCTACGACGTTGTTCGACCCTTTATCTTGGAATTTCAACACGGATTTGCTCAGCATCGTTCACGAACTTGATGTGCTACAAAAATACACTATTTCAAGAGATGGAACTACCCGCATAATCAATAACCATAAAAGGTGCCCAACAACTAGTTCGGGATATAGTACCGATTGTATGGGGTATAGTTAAACCATATGGATTATGCTTATTGATTATGCGGGTACGCAATCAAGTTGACCTAATCTACATAGACTTTGCAAAAGCATTCGATGTCTGCGACAAACACGTGCCTGCGACAAACTGAGAGCGTTAGGTCTCCCTGATTGGATGGTTGAATGGATCAATTCTTACTTAACCAATCGATATGCTTTCGCTAAGTTACAGCTTTTTCGGTCACCCCGTTGTTCCACAAGGCAGTGTCCTGGGGCCGTTGATCTTCGTATTGTTCTTGAAAGATTTGTGTCCTCGTACATCATATTTCACGCAGCTGTATGCAAACGACCTGAAGAGGTACAGGAAAATCACTTCTATTCTCGATTGTTTGGCTCTCCAACTTGATATAGACAATCTTCTAAAGTAGTGCGAAGAAAATGAAATGAGAATCAATATCGAGAAAGGTGAAATAATCTCATTCTCCCGTCGCTGTACCACCGTCGATCACCAGTACATCCTGGAATCATATTCTTGGCAACGTGTCTCCTCCATCACCGCCCTGGGGATTACGCTAGTCTCCAAACTGTCGTTCAACAACCACGTAGCATTAAATTCATCGAAGTAGGGATACCATCCATCCTGATTTAGCAGGACATGTCCTGATTTCGAGACCCATTTGTAGCGTCCTGAATTATGCCGGTTGTTCAGAAATGTTGAAAATTGTTCAGTACTTTTACTTCGACTCCGGAACGAAACGGACTTTTTTTTTCTTCATAAACGAAACGAACTTATTTCGAACGATTTTTTTTCTTCGGTTGAATTTTGACGAGAGAAATTGTCTAGTCGTTGCAACTCTCAACTATCTGACTTTTGGGTCCTAAAGCTATCCAGCTTTTTACGCACCATGATGGCGGTCGCTATAATGCGTGTTCGTTATATGCGAACCACCCTGCTTACGTCAGTTTTGGGATTTCTGAGGTGTTGGCAACACAAATGTTGTCAAATTTATTTCTCTTTTGAAAAAATACGTGAAGACTTCAAAACGACGTGAGCAGAGTAGTAAAAAGGGTGGATGATTTAATACGAACTTTGCATTTTAGCGTCCGTCATTACGGCGCGTAAAAAGCTGAATACCACTTTTTATATATCATTTGAAAAAGCCGCGTTTTCTGAGAAAAACGTGATTTTTAAAAAAATGTTTATCGTTTTCCTTCGATTTTTTAATGAAGAATAAAAACTTGCTCTAAATGGCTTAAATGACATTTCGCACACGTACAGTATATGGGAGAGCTGTCATTTAAGGAATTTCGAGCAGTTTGTTATTCTTCATTTAAAAATCGAAGTACAACGATAAACATTTTTTTAAAGCCACGTTTTGCTAAAAAAAAAATGCATTCTCTCAACTGATGTATAAAAAGAAGAAAACCGTGTAAAACTTTTGGACTCAATTTTAAACCGTTCACGTGTGCCTCATGTTTTAGGTATCTTCTAACGCCCAATGAATCAAAGTTGCAAAATTGGATCGTCCGAGAAATACTTCAAATAAATAAATGAGTGTTTTGGCGTATTTTGAAGTGCAAATCTCAAATTACGTGTTTCGTTTATTGACACCTCAAACAAAGAAAACACCCCATATCAAATTTGTACCGGAAATATTTGTCCTGATTTTAAACCCCGACCGAATGGTAACCCTACATCGAAGGCATATGCTGTACTTGGATTCATCCGGCGATACGCTTAGCATTTAACGGATATCTTTGCTCTGAAGACACTATACTACAATCTTGTTCATAGCTTTCTCGAATACGCTACTCCCATATGAGCTTCGTTTCATATTGCGCTCGTTATCAAAATTGAACGGATACAGAGGCTGTTTATTAGGTTTGCGCTACGCAATTTACCACGGCAGAATCCTCGCTGTACATTAATCAGTTTGAAACGTTAGGAGCGGAAACATTGACTGTCCTTACTCAGGAGTTCTTCGCTTTTTGTTGATTCTATCCACAGAACGGCGTTCGGTCGAAACAATCCTTAACTCTTGGTTGAGGGCCTCCAACGACGTTAATGTTCACTATGATTTTATAATGTTTTATATTCTCTAAGATATATTCGAAGACGAAACAATAAAAACTGAGCCAAAACAGGAAGTTCTAATGCAAAATCTGTTTCAATGTGACACTTTTTTGTTAGGGGAATAGAATTATGCTGTCCAACTGTGTGAACTTTTGTAATAGACATACGTGACATTTACCCTAACGGTGAGTGTTTTGTGCGCTAAGTAGTTCATAGTCACTGTAGTTTTGCTCTCCCTTACCGTTGATAACTTAAGCTAAGTAAAGTCTTGGTGCGGCCTTTTGTTTATTATACACAGACCTCGCAGCCAACTGTTTTAGTGTACAGGACAATTGGGTTGTTTAGCTATGTCAGTTTTATATGTCATCTGAAAGAGCTGCATTTCCTAAGCAAAACGTGATTTTCAATAATTTTCTATCGTTGTCCTTCAATTTTTAAATCACGAATTGAAACTGCTCGAAATCGCTACAATGACAGTTTGCCCATATACCAACTGTCATTGTAGCGATTTGTAGCGATTTTAATTTTTCATTTAAAAATTGAAGGACAATGATATAAAGTTTTAAAAAATCACGTTTTGCTCAGAAAATTAAACTCTTTTACCTGATATATAAAAATCAGAAATCCGTGAGTAGCTAAACAACCCAATTGCGGGACTAGCGCTACGATCCTACACACACTAACAGTCTCTCCCGAGCTGGGACTTGAACCTACGATTGATGTTCACTATGATTTTGGTTTGTTAGGCCAACATCATACCTAAAGCCCAGCTGGAAGGGTTGATAACTGTTGATAACTTAGTATACAATAAATACTGTCTAAATCAATGAAACAACCAATCACCCTCAAAACCAGAACACTCTCAACCGGTGCCGGTGCCAAAGACTCGTTTATGCAAGCGGTCAGATGCAGAGCTGTTTCCAACTCAAAAAAAACTACGCATGCTTATCCCAAATGCTCTTTACATATGAATACCAATGAACAAACCCAATAGTCCTACCATATCGACCCATATCCATTTTTATTGGAATCCACGGTATTTTACCGTGTTTTGGCATTTGACTTGTTTTAGCATTAAAATCTGGGTGTAAATAGATTGATTTTGGTATGCATGACACAGCAAACAGAAGTGTAAGATACTTGATTTTGTGCTGTGAACTGAACCGCATGTGTATTCCACGTAGATTTGAAATGTCTTGTCTATTAGATGTAAGTGGAATGCGTTTTTTATAGTGTATGTACTCATGGGCGTAACCAAAATTTGAACCAGCTTTTCAAAATTTTAGACGCAAGAAGTAAATTATTATTTAAAAATAAAGAAAAATTATCAATATAATTTCGCTATACGTAACGCATTAAAACTCCTCGTGAAAAAAAAAGCTGAGTAAGAATGTAATTAGTAAAAATAATTATCAACCAGCTTGGACGAATTAGTTCTATTCTCTGTAGGTGTTTTAGCTCAGTAACACATCTGTAGCAGTTAACCGTGGTCAAAGGGCTGGAGGAATTATCATAAATTTCACAGATAAGAGTCATTACATATTAAATCATGTGCAAGCGAATATAAAATATAAATCATATTTTACTAGCACTGAGATCAAAGGATAAACATTCGACAAGATGTTTATTATTAGAACCCGATTGCGGCTTGACAGCCGCAATGTTTGCGTGTATGCGTGCACTGGCGCTGTGCTGTGCGGTGCAAAGGTGAATCATCTGGTGCTGCTGTCAGTTGGGGGCGGAAAAACAACAACAAAACCACCCCCTTTTCGGTTGCGGCCGCGTAGGACGCACGTAGTTTTTCGCGGCCCGTCCGTTGCTGGCTAGTTTGCTCACTCGTTAACACGTCTGCACGGTGGTATTTTGGCGTCACAGAAGTGTGTTGATGTTGCTACTAGTCGTCCACTTCCTGCAAGGTGCACGCTCACTTTCGCTTCCGATATTCTGTATATTCAATCGTTCTTTGTTGGAAAGGACGTTTCTAAGCTCCTGGAATACTGCATCTATTACGCCTATGCGTAAGTCTGGTAATCGTATTAAGTCCGGTAATCGTGAATTACCGAGGAATTGCACTTCTATGCTCCATCAGTAAGACCTTCGAAACGCTGGATCATGGAGCCCTCTACGACGTTGTTCGACCCTTGATCTTGAAATTTCAACACGGATTTGCTCAGCATCGTTCACGAACTTGATGTGCTACAAAAATACACTATTTCAAGAGATGGAACTACCCGCATAATCAATAACCATAAAAGGTGCCCAACAACTAGTTCGGGATATAGTACCGATTGTATGGGGTATAGTTAAACCATATGGATTATGCTTATTGATTATGCGGGTACGCAATCAAGTTGACCTAATCTACATAGACTTTGCAAAAGCATTCGATGTCTGCGACAAACACGTGCCTGCGACAAACTAAGAGCCTTAGGTCTCCCTGATTGGATGGTTGAATGGATCAATTCTTACTTAACCAATCGATATGCTTTCGCTAAGTTACAGCTTTTTCGGTCACCCCGGGTGTTCCACAAGGCAGTGTCCTGGGGCCGTTGATCTTCGTATTGTTCTTGAAAGATTTGTGTCCTCGTACATCATATTTCACGCAGCTGTATGCAAACGACCTGAAGAGGTACAGGATAATCACTTCTATTCTCGATTGTTTGGCTCTCCAACTTGATATAGACAATCTTCTAAAGTGGTGCGAAGAAAATGAAATGAGAATCAATATCGAGAAAGGTGAAATAATCTCATTCTCCCGTCGCTGTACCACCGTCAATCACCAGTACATCCTGGAATCATATTCTTGGCAACGTGTCTCCTCCATCACCGCCCTGGGGATTACGCTAGTCTCCAAACTGTCGTTCAACAACCACGTAGCATTAAATCCATCGAAGTAGGGATACCATCCATCCTGATTTAGCAGGACATGTCCTGATTTCGAGACCCATTTGGAGCGTCCTGATTTATTTTTCATATTTTAGCATTTGTCCTGATTTTTCTGAATTATGCCGGATGTTCAGAAATGTTGAAAATTGTTCAGTACTTTTACTTCGACTCCGGAACGAAACGGACTTTTTTTTTCTTCATAAACGAAACGAACTTATTTCGAACGATTTTTTTTTCTTTGGTTGAATTTCGACGAGAGAAATTGTCTAGTCGTTGCAACCCTCAACTATCTGACTTTTGGGTCCTAAAGCTATCCAGCTTTTTACGCACCATGATGGCGGTCGCTATAATGCTTGTTCGTAATATGCGAACCTCTCTGCTTACGTCAGTTTTGGGATTTCTGAGGTGTTGGCAACACAAATGTTGTCAAATTCATTTCTCTTTTAAAAAAATACGTGAAGACTTTAAAACGACGTGAGCAGAGTTGTCAAAAGGGTGGGTGATTTAATACGAACTTTGCATTTTAGCGTCCGTCATTACGGCGCGTAAAAAGCTGGATACCACTTTTTATATATCATTCGAAAAAGCCGCGTTTTCTGAGCAAAACGTGATTTTAAAATAAATGTTTATCGTTTTCCTTCGATTTTTTAATGAAGAATAAAAACTTGCTCTTAATGACTTAAATGACGTAGCGTATTAAAACTCCTCGTGAAAAAAAAGCTGAATAAGAATGTAATTAGTAAAAATAATTATCAACCAGCTTGGACGAATTAGTTCTATTCTCTGTAGGTGTTTTAGCTCAGTAACACATCTGTAGCAGTTAACCGTGGTCAAAGGGCTGGAGGAATTATCATAAATTTCACAGATAAGAGTCATTACATATTAAATCATGTGCAAGCGAATATAAAATATAAATCATATTTTACTAGCACTGAGATCAAAGGATAAACATTCGACAAGATGTTCCGAACCCGATTGCGGCTTGACAGCCGCAATGTTTGCGTGTATGCGTGCACTGGCGCTGTGCTGTGCGGTGCAAAGGTGAAATCATCTGGTGCTGCTGTTAGTTGGGGGCGGAAAAACAACAACAAAACCACCCCCTTTTCGGTTGCGGCCGCGTAGGACGCACGTAGTTTTTCGCGGCCCGTCCGGTGCTGGCTAGTTTGCTCACTCGTTAACACGTCTGCACGGTGGTAGTTTGGCGTCACAGAAGTGTGTTGATGTTGCTACGAGTCGTCCACTTCCTGCAAGGTATTTAGCTTTTGTCATTTGTGATTCAAGTGCCAGTATTAGACCGTGCAAGCAACAGACGCGACTTGGTCGCGGTCCATCTCGCGTGTAGGTAGTAATAAGCTTATTCGTGTATATGCACATTTTGTAGACATTCGGTGCAATGGTGCATTTTTAATAGATTTATTGTTCTTTAATGCAGTATGGCTTTGCGACAGAAAAGAAATAGTTATCCTGTTTCGGACGAGTTAAAAAGAGTTTCTGGCTTAGAACTGAAATTAACCGCGTGTGGAAGTGAAAATTTTAAAGATTTATCGTGCAATCGAATGTAATTGTTACGAAATGTGTTCGTTGTTTAAGATAGCATAAAATCGATAATTCTTCAGCTAAACTTTCACCGTCTACAGTGACGGAGAGTTGGGAACCCGTGCCTTGTGGGTGGACGTTCATGTGTTGTTCCTCATTTCGTTAGCTTACGCTAAGAAAATATGCCACTGAAAAGCTGCCCAATAGTGGTGAACGTAATTTCAAGGACATCCAACAATTGCCACGATAGTTTCCTGTTCCACCAAAGTGCATCAGCTGAGGCGGTAGTTGTTACGGGGTTGACCGGGAGAAGCAGCAAAAGTGTTAACACGTGCACCAGGTACTATAGCACTTGGAGAACGAAAAGCACAAACCTAAACGAGCGTAAAACGGTAAGCGTGAACGTAATAACTATTATAATAGCTACGAATGGCAAAGCCATTTTCCGTACCTGGAAGCAATATTGGCAATTTTCCGATACATATGGCATTGTAGATTCTATTTCACGTACGTTTTCATTATTGCATCATTACTCTTGTTGAGTTCGATGTGAACTATTGAACTTAAGTAGGTTTAAAATCTCTACTTAAAATATCAAGTTTTCTGATGAATAAAATTATATTTATCAATTTCGTAAGATTTTTGATCACCACTATCATACAGCATTGATCGCTTTAAATTTAACTCGAAATGATATTTCTCTTATATATCGGTACCCATTCCAGGGCCGGTATCGTTAGAACGTGAAACTATTTTCAATGCCATTGTCAGCCACAGCACGTTTCCGGAGAGATACTGCTGCACTGTAGGGTAATTCTAGTCATCTAAAGTGATACACCACCAAGAGTGCTCTTCTGACCGCTGAACTTCCCTAGCGTTACAAATCAGATTTTTTTTTCAAGCATTCCTAGTCGATAAATGGTAGTGACATCATCATATACTACATCCGTAACTGTTCTTTCGTCAGCAGCCTTTCCGTAATGGCTTTGCCTGCATTGTCAAATGATAGCATTCCTATGTGACCAATAACAAGCGGAAGTTCACGTATGGTAGTGATAGTGAAAATACTTGTGGCGCTGCTAGTCCTTTTGCAGGCTGGAAATATCGTAGAGAAGTAGATTAGTTTGAGTTTCATGTATGAGCAAATTTAGCGAAATATAATCAATAGCATTTATTACCGGGATGATGTTTGGAATAGACATTTGAAAAAATAATTTATTTTCTAGTAAATAAAATACGACTTTCAGTTGTTTCAATATTGCGAAATTACAAAAAGAAACAAAAAAGAACGGAAAATGTCAAACGAAAACCTAGAACACATATAAAGAAATCGCTAAATAAAATAAAAAAATCACAGGAGGGTTGTGTGCAAAGCCACGACCGCAAGGTTGAAGTAGAATACTTTTACAAGAATGATAACCCGGTGTGAGTCATTTTTCCTAGCAAATAAATGTTGACCGCTCATTGGCAGAATTGAAAATTTTGTGCAAATGTAGTTGAAGTACTACTAAATTTCAGTTTGCACATATAAATACGACCTCACTGAACAGGAAAAGAACAAACTCTTTGCGGCGCAAACAAGTTTCAACAGTCAGAGTATATGTACATGTGAATTCAAATTAAGATAATTAACTTTTGGTTAAAGCTCAGAACGAGAAAACATTAAATCTTCAATTCATTTGTTTGGTTGTCCTAAAAAAGACAGTTTGTTTAAATTCAACAGAATTTAAAATATGATATGGATATGACGCTGATTGCATCTCTGTGTTACGCCGGTAGCGGGAGTTATGGTGAACTTGCGTATGACGAAAGCATCGTATTACCTGTTTTATTGAATGGGAGAAAGAGGAATGTTGTAAAATTTTTAAACATTTAACTCAAACATTATTACCAAATCGTAGTCAGGCACTCTGACAACAAAGTTGAAGGCTGTTTTCACACTGAAAATCAGATAGCCAGCAGAAGTTTCGATTGCCAAAATCCAGAATGCCGGACAGCCGTGAAGAGAGCTGTTTATTTACCTACGGCAAGTTTCTCGCCCGTTCGCGTTCACCATGGCAGAAGCCTAACTGTCTTTGTGAATGCGTTCTAACAGGGCAGTTTGTTATTCAAAGTCGGTTATGCTGATCGCAACCTTTGAGCTGCCCTTACAGTGGGGGGGTTTACTAAATAAAGCAAGAATTAGGCAACTACAACAGAATTTTGTTGTATCCCGCACAGAATGTCTGCTTGTGTTGATGCCAGAAAATTATTAACTTATTATTAATTACTCGTTTATTTGCTTTGAAAAAGGCATTTTGCGGTTCAAAATGGGCTGCTGATCGCAACCTTTGAGCTGCCCTAACAGTACACATACACGGACAACATGCACATACACGGACAACATGCACTGTGGAAGCTATTTCACATTCAGTAAATTAGACGGGTGCGACAGACTTAAATTGCTAGGATCCAACACAGAATGCTTGCTTGCGTTGTCAAAAATTATTAACTTTCAATGACTTGTTTATTTGCCTTGAAAAAGGCATTTTGATTTTCAAAATTGGATTTCCTGATGGCAATCTTCATGCTGCCCCAACACGAGGGGAATAATGGCAGTCTGGTGACACACGCTGAGAAGAACCGCGCTGCTCCTGAGACGTGGTGACCAACCAGAGGGCTAGTGCTGCTGCTGCGGGAGGACGACTGCTGTTGTCGCTGTCTAGAACTATTATGAGCGGCTTCGGCTGAAACAGGCTCTTATATAGGCTAAATAGCATGTTTTCAACTGCAAGGTATATGATTCTGTCGATCGTGCTTGGGAAGCAATCATATAACGACCAATCAGAGGTCGAATTTTTCGTTTTGACAAGGCTTGACTATTTTCAATAGTACAATAGTGTGAATTATAAAATTACAATTATCTTCTTTTGGGAAGAATCTCAGAAGATTTTCCAATCTATTGCTGCAAGAACGAAGGAAATCCATCAAATACTAACCGATTTATTAGCATTTGAAATTGGACATATTTTTCACTTTTTTCGGTTTTAGATTTTCATTTCACATCCCTATGTAGCCGAACTTCCTGAGAGAAGTATTCTAGTTCAAAATTTACAGAACAAGCCTATAAAAACTTAACAGAAGAAATGAAAGAAAAAAAAACTGACAAAATCAGTAAACACTCAAGTTGAATAGTTGAAGATAAACACAATCACAAAAGAGGAAGATAAAATACGAAACCTTTTGTAAACATGTATGAAATGCAGCAATGTAAAAGACAGTAATACAAAAATAACGAACGATAGTAAAAACAATTAAAGCATAACCCAACATACAAAAAAAAAGAAAGAAAAAGCTTCATAGGCCGGAGGCACGATTGTATGGAGAAAATGGTTCGATTATCCGGAGTTATCCACTGTGTAATTCTCAGGACTTGAGAAAAAGAGAGACTACCCGACTACCAGAGGAATGGATGGAAGGAGTTGTATTCCCCATCTATAATAAGGGCGATCGGCTACGATGCAGCAACTACTGTGGCATAACGTTGATCAATACCACCTGCAAAGTCCTCTCCCAAATTCTGCTCCGCCGTTTTTCTCGGCTAGCGAAGGGAATCGTAGGGAAGTACTAAGTAGGCTTCACACAAACACGCGCTACTACGAATCAAATCTTTACTCTCCTGCAGATCCCTCCAGATATGCCGGGGGTACAAAGTGCCCACACATCACGTTTTCGTGGATTTCAAGGCAGCGTATGATACAGTTGGCCGAGACCAGCTGTGGCAAATAATGCACGACTAGGGTTTTCCGGAACAACTGACAAGGATTGAGACAAGGAGGTGGACTATCCTGCACGTTGTTCAACATTGCCTTTTGAGGGAGTAATCCAACGAGTGGGCATCGAAACGTGAAGCACGATTTTCGGTGAAGGTAGTCAACTCATAGGCTTCACAAACGACTTCGATATTCCTCCGGGAATCTTTGGGACGCAGGAGGCAATCTGCACCAGATTAAAAGTGGAGGCTAGAAATTAATGCGTCGAAAACCAACACTCGCCTCTCACGGACGGTGATCATGGACTCATAGCATCTATTTTGGGCTCAAAATGAAAGATTGGAAAAGGTAAAACTATGTTTTGTCATCAAACATAGCAAACTAATTATTTAATACATCGAAATTAGCTTACAATTTTTTGATAAATATTTTTAAATTATTTGGCGAGTCCGGTAATCGATCCCCTTATTGTGTGGCATCACTGGAACGAAAAGCCTTGCCATTATCAGCTGCGATTTCCCAGCACAGCAGCTGCAGTGCTCGAAAAACTATGAGAGAAACCAGCTAACATTCGTATGAGAATGGGAGAGTGAGAGAAAAAGGAATGAGAATACGGCATACTACTCTCGGTGTATACTATATAAATAAGAGTACCGCCACGTGCTCGCTCACCAGACCAGTCAGTCACCGCGATAGCAACTTGATCGATGTGACAATTTGTTGAATTTGTAATATTCAAAAAAAAAAACGATCTCTTATCAGTGCCGATCGATTAGTGTTTCCGTATAAGGTGCGTGTGAGTGTAACCGTCTCAGCGTAAGACAGTGAATAAAAATTCGATTATGTGTATCTCTGACGTTCGTCGTCTTATCGCATCGATTGGCAACTAAATAATGCAACGTGTACTGTTTTCTGCACGTACATGATAAACAGTTCAGCAAACGAATGTTTACTACAGTTTGTACCGGTTCAGAGATATCCACGTTTAATGTGCCCGGTTAACAGTGATGCAAGTTTTCCTGAGATTTTGGAAATCCCCACAAACTAGACAGAGTGGCGCATTGGACGAAGAATGCAACACTCACTAGTTTTTGAGTCAACGAACCAGCAGAGGTCGAGTTTTTGCGAGTGCAAGTAGACGACTGCCACTATCTGGTCCAGCATTCAGTGGAAGGTAAGGACCATGAATCGACGCCGGTTTTCCTTGGCAGCAATTGTTGTTAGGTTCAACTTGCTTACTGGAGTATTGTTGCTCGGATGCTGTTATGCTTCACACAGGCGGTGAAATGCAGTTAAGTAGTCCAACTGATTTTCGATCACTCTTCATTTGTTTGCGTATTCTCAAACACCCGTTGTTTCATATGCGAAATGTTTCGTTTAATCATTCCTCATGTCTAATCTAATCTGGAGTAATGAATACTCATAGACGTTTGTCTAACTGAAGAATTATTTTTTTAGTAAAATTGAAATTTCCCAACGGCGTTTAATGAATGGAACACGCGACCACAAGGGCGACAAAATGTTCGCCCTGTTGCGTTCCGGCATTTCTTCGCACAGTTAAGCTTATTCTGACTAAGCACATTTCGATTGCCAGTGTGAAATGTTGCGCCAACCAGTCGCCGAACAAAACTGGAAACAAATAACGGCCAGTAAAAATTAGCGAGCAACTGATTTGCGATTCCAATTGGTTTGACACTTTCGTCACTTTGTTGTGCCGGCTACTGTTGCGAACACATGCACGAAATTGCCATCGCGTACTTTTCAGAACGCGATAAATTTAATGACTAATGGGGGACAGGAGGTTAAGCGAAGCAAAATAATCTTTTCAAGCAAGCTAACGTCAGACAGTTTTGTTCATGAAAATCAGTAAAATAATATTTGAAAAAAAACGATCATTTACAATCAATAGTTTAATTCTGTTCCCTACCACTAGAACTGGTTTTCGGAATGTTATTGTTTGAGGAGGTCTCGGTTTTCCAGATACTTTTGGCAATCAAATAGACGGTATCTAGTGAACACGTTTAGCTGTGACGGTGTTGTTTCTAGTAGAAATTTTACTTCTGTAGTGCTATTTCTAGTTTAAAGTTTTTAGTGAATTACCTAGATTTCAAGCAGAAGCAACTCGTGGCTTTTGAGGCAGGATCAACTACGATTTCTGGGAGTTTGAGAAGTTATAAACAGTTAGGGGAAGTAATTACAATTATGTTCGCGTAATCACGCACGTAATTTTCTTTGTTACTATTTAAAAGTGAAACTAGATACTTCCAATAAATACAGAAACCCGTTTAAATGTGCTGAACTGTTACAACTTTTTAATTAAAACTAAATTTTGAATTTTTACGTGAGTTTTAGTTACATTTTTGACGAATTTTGAAGAATGTGTTTATTTCTCCAAGTTAAGAGTGGCGTATATCACCGTTCAATCAAATCATTGGCTTTGAACTATATTCACCGTTAGTGAATGTAAGTGACAATTAGTATTACTAGTTAATGCAATGAATGCTAGTTAATGCAACTGTCAGTGCAGACTTCAGCGAACGAGTAAATTACTTTGCACATTGCTGATGCACAGTAGAAAAATCTTGACTGTGCCGCAAATAATTGCTATCGCAACGCATTTCAAGGTGCGATTCTATCAATAGAGTCCTGGTTTCACTACCTGCTCTGCCTATCTACCTCTTCATCCTGCGATAAAACTGCAATATCAGATTTCATCATACTATCAAACGAAACCGAAAAATTCCATCTCATGTGAAACCGAACTTCTCAATTAGTCACTCAATAACCGAGTGTCGTTACAGTTTTTTTTTACAAATTGCATCAGTATACACCAGGGGCGACTCGTGACTTTCAAACTTGACTGTTCAATTGTAAGTTCTGGAAATCACAGTTTGGGGAAATAGTCACAATGATGTCCGCGAAAAAGCGCAAGTTATTTTTTTTGTTACTATTTAAAAAAATCACTACAAAATAATAAAAC
Source organism: Wyeomyia smithii (assembly GCF_029784165.1). NCBI lineage: Eukaryota > Metazoa > Arthropoda > Insecta > Diptera > Culicidae > Wyeomyia > Wyeomyia smithii. Next base: position 165,187,809 of record NC_073694.1, read on the forward strand.
ATGAATACACGTTTGGATTTAAAATTAATTTTTTGTCTGGCGCTCTCATGTGCAATGCACAGGTTGCACCTATGGACGAGTCGCCCCTGGTATACACGTAATTATTCAATGCTTTACAGTAAGTGCCAATTCACGCTCATGCTGTGTTATCAGTTTTGCAACTTGACAGTCGACCATGACCATGACCATAACCAAGCGCTAAGAGCAGCTAGAAGATAACTGTTCATTTTCGTTATGTCATTGCAAATTGTGAAATGTTTCAAAGCTTCGAACATGCAGATTTTATTCAAGTCAACGCCATCAAAAATTACAAAGATATCCAAGTAAGAAATTTAACAAAACAAAACTGAATATCATAACAATAACAAACTTGAATAAAGATCCAAAAGCATGGGTTTATTCTCAGGCTTCACATTAACCCTTCCTTCACTTTAAATTCTACAAAATTTCAGGACAAAAATAAATCTCTCTCACAATAAAACTGTTCAGAGGTTCTTTTAGTTGTCCAGGGAATTGTAATTGGCGAGAATATTGGCCGTAGGCTGCCAGGCTTGGGATAGTAAGCGTTGAAAAGAATGGCATAAAGGGTGTCCACCATAGGCGTAGCCAAACGGGGGCAGAGGGGGGCAATGTCCCCCCCCCCCCTAATTGTTGACATTGGTGCAGAACTTTATTTTCAATAACTCTAATAACGTTTGCGCTAAAAAAATAGACGAAAATTGCCAATTTTCCATGGGTTACACGCACTGACGAAAACGAACATCGTGCGGCAGTTCGTAGACACCGGATACGCCCGTTCCGGCATCTACAACATCTTGGCACTATTGGACACCAATCAGAGCATTGAAAGCCAGCCCGATTCCGGACGGCAGACGACCCTGAACGACAAGAAGCTCCAAAGGACACTGAAGAGGAAGACCGAGGGAAAAGTGGCTACATCGCTGCGTGCGCTTGGCCTGGAGGTCTGTGCGACCGATCAAACAGTGCTTGGCGAACATGGACATACATGTCAGGCGAACATGGACGGCCAATACCCGTTCACTAGTCTCGGAGCTGCAGGCAATGAAGCATCGGCAGCGCCTGAATAAGATGGTCAAATCGATTTTCCCGGCAATTCACGACGTGGCGGTGGTGATGGACGACGAGACCTGTCTCACCCTGGATGGCAACGACTGGTAGGGCACTTTGTATTTTACTTCCACCACGAAAGAAGTAGGCACTAAGGTGAAATTTCTTTCACTCACCAAGTTCCCCAAGAGGGTGCTGCTGTGGCTGACAATCAGCGAGAAGGGGATGTCAAAGCTGCTCTTCTTTCGCTCCGGACTGGCCGTGAACGGGGGAATTTATAGTACAAAGTACCTGCTGGAAGTTGCGTCGTTTATCAAAAAATACTATAAGGTCGAATACACGGTGTTTTGGCCGGATCTGGAGTCGGCTCACTATTCGAGGCGATCGTTTGAGGAGATGGAACGGCGAAATGTCGATGTGGTACCCAAGTTGGCGAACCCGCCCAACGTTCCCAAATTGCGTCTCATCGAGGATTTCTGGCAAGCCAGAAGCGTAAGATTTCCTTCAACAATTTTGTCGCGAAATTTCAGGAGGAATTGATAAATAAAACGAAAAAAGAATTAAAAAACATGCCTACACGCCAAAAATCACAACCGCGTAGTTGGAGCCTTCAACCGAAACCCGAGCGCCTCCGTTCGGGATGTGGCTAAGAAGCTGCACCTAAGCCGAAGTTTTGTCCAGAAGGCCAAAACTAAGGCTTGGCTTCGAACGGCCCCTAGTCGCGACGAGAAGCAGAACAAGTCCGCCAAAACCCGTGCCAGGAAGTTGTACCTCAACATGCTGACGAAAGTTGAATGCTGGATCATGGACGACGAAACATATGTGAAGGCCGACTTCAAACAGATCCTCGGCAACCTGTTTTTCACGGCCAAGGATAAGTTCAGCGTTCCGGAGCATGTCCGCACTCAGAAGATGTCCAAATTTGCGAAGCCGCCACTTCCTTAGGTCGTTAGAGTGAGGAAGAAGATTGTAAGGAAAAAGGTGTAACAGTCGTTGTTGTTGGTGACCGAGTTTACTTCTGCATCTCTACGAATGCGACGGAGAGGAAAGGTTGTATCACCGTGGTAAGTGAAGGAATCAAACGATGTTGCGCGCGACGTTAACTCGTTACAAAGACGAGCGATCAGTATATTTCTTCTCTACCGGCGCGAATCTTTGCGAGCGACGCATGCAAAATCCAAACATCACTCTAAGCCTTCTGAACTTCTAAGCTTGTTTGTCTATAACCAATCCTGAGTACCCTTGGGAAAGGAAACGCACTTATACACTGTTATACACTGGGTAATCGGAATACTATGCGATCGAATGAAACGTTCTCCGATTTGCGACACGCTTATATCAAAGCAACAGGGGAGCAATTTCCGGGTTAATGGTCAGACTGAGATCGAGTTTATTTCTAAATTTCTACGACTGCGGAAGAGAAAGGTTTGTGTTGTTTGTGTTATCTCCGTGGTAATTGACGAACTCGAACGATTCGAAGCTTGTTTACTACAAATATTGTTGTTGGTACACCCCCCGTGCGATATTGTTGTTGGTACACCTCGTGAAGTGATAACGTTTCGAAAACCTATAGATGAGCAAACGTTGCCCAGGCCGAAGACGCATTTACATCGGACCATTATGTACGACTGCTCTTTTCCCTCCTATCGAAGCAAACGCGCACGAATACTTTTACATAATCATAAAAGCGCGAGCGAAATTCACACTACGAAAGTAAATTAGAACGAGCTCGACGAGTCCGCTTATATGATGAAGAACTATGTCTCCTGTTCAATTTGAAAATGGCAAAGAACTATGCATTTAAAGCCTACAAGTGTGCATATGGAACAAAAGAGAATTGTAGTTAAAATTTCTAAAAATCAAAATAAACCAATTAACGTTATCTGATGTGATTTTTAAGGCCTACTATGTTCTGGACATTTTTTCATATTTCAGAAATACTAAAATTTTCAAACTATAATTTCTTGCAAAGCTGCAAAAACAACAATCTACACTCGAAAATGGAGGTTAACACTAGCTTTTCTAGGTGGCTTCACCAGTTTCTCGCAGTCTTATGGAGACTAAGACGTTGGTGACTTTTTTTTTGTTTTTTTTTGCGTTTTTTATGTGTCTGTGTTTTTTTTAAATGTACTGAATCGAAAGAATCATTGATTTATCATTAAAAATTACGAAAATCATTTATGTTCATGGCACCGTACATTATTTGGAAAACATGAAAATAGAAAAAAAAATATTTTTTCCGAAACCAATTGAGTGCCAAGGTTTTTTTTAACAAAATTAACAGCAGGCTTCATTTTTTTTTCAATACTTGCATTCTTAAAAGAAAATGTCAGCTCAGAGATGTAGATTATTATTTTTTATTTTTGTCCATCCGGAGACACCTCCGTATGTTTGTTTGTTTATTTCTAAGTGTATCATCTAACATAAAATCTTTATGAAATGAAGGATAACCATTTAAAGGCAATAGACTTAGCTATTCTATGTTTGAAACTATGACTAGGCTCGCCAAATTCAAAATGACGCTCGACACTCGTGAATTTTCTCCCACAAAAAGTAACAGGTTCATAATAACCAAAGTTCGTACGATGGAATTGGTTCATCAGCAACGAACAGGGCCTCAGCGTACGTTGAGATGCACGAAAATTCAACAAGGTCAGCAACTTCGGGGAATCCACTTCAGCATTCCAAACTTGGCAATGCTACAGCCTGCTGAAATTTGCAGCGGCGTTCTAGACTGTCAAGCCTAAGCAGGCGGCAACGATCCGGGTAGGGTGCCAAATTGGTAGGATCACGCGAAGGTAAGTCTTTTAGGGTCAACCGAATGAAACATCTCTGTATACGCTCGAGGCACAGGTTGCATGAAAGCTGGTGCGGAATCCAAACCACACTTATGTTTGTTAGTAGAGGGCGTACAAGTGAGCAGTATGGAGCTTTTAGACCAGCTTACCCCTTGGCGATACTTTCCAAATCAATTGTACCCTCTGGCTTGAAACTAAACACCCTCAACGCGTCCAATAAACATCAATTGTGTCTGAATACGTGTTATCGGATTGGCACTTTTGACAAGACATTTCTGTAGTTGTTATTGTCAAGCTCGTATTCGATAGTTTATGCACATTACACACACACATTCACCATTAATGTTTCTGAGAGTCGTTCGGGGGCGCCACATTTCTTGAAGTTCGCAAGGTATATGAGAAGATTTTACACTTGTGTATCTTGTTAACTCGTCTTTGCTTGATATGTTTTCGCAGAGTAAGAGAGAGTAGTGGTAGTCTGGTTCAGGTTTCAAATTGACTATGGTTTGTATGATCGCTGCAGTAATTTTTTAAGAGCAAGTTTGAACAACAAATGAAGTATTACAAAGAAAAGTTGCTCTGTCCGCCATTTCTGATTTTATTTCGCATACCCCTAGGGGTAGCGTACTCCAGGTTAGGATCCGCTGTTTTAGACAACAGGGATCCTTTAAGTCACGTTAAATTTTTGCGATGAATCCCAATTGGCGACTTGCTTTCGAAAAAAAATGCAGCACAGTGTCTATCGAAGGGCTGCTTTCGGTCAAGAATAACTCCAAGGGCGTTGACGCGGTCCTAGGTTACTACCCTGTGGTACACCAGAATTGTTCAAAAACGCAAACGAGTGATCCCAGATCCAAGTTTAAAAAACCGCAAAAACCTATTACACAGGAATGATTCAAGCCACTTAACGAACCGTGATGAAGCACCTAGACGAGAAAATTTGTTCAGCAATATTCGATAATCAATTCAGTCGAAGGCAGCTTTGAGGCCCGTGTAAATAACGATAACCTGTGCGTTTCGTTCGAGTTCGAGTACTTTCGAAATCCATCAGAGTTGTTGTTACAGATCGTCCAGAAACAAAACCATGCAGGTCCAAAGAAATGTAGTTGCTTGTGCAATTCAATACAATAGAGCTTACAATGATCCCAAATCGTTTAGACGCGATAGACAGTTTAGTTATTCCCAATAGTTTTTGACATTTCGTCGATCACCACTTTTAAAAACCGGAAACTTATGAACACATAGGAGTGCTTCCATACCTCAGGAAACTTCCTTGAGTCAAAGATTGGTTGAAAATAGTGCAAAGTGGAGCAGCCAGAATATCAATACAACGGCACAAAAGAACAGTCGGCCAACAGTGTATGAACATCTAAGTTTCTTAGCAGCATTAGTAATCATATCATGCGTGACCTCCAAAATGACAAGATCAACAAGATCGGCTGGCACATTAGCTGCAGCACGCAGATCATCATCATTTAGAACACAATCCGTGGCAAATACGAAAATCCGTGGCAAAAACTTCGCAATCTTCGAAGGCTCTCCGTATGAACAATCATCAGCATAAATCAAAGTTATAGCATTAGGTAATTTGTCTGGCAGTTTGTTCGAATAACAGCGGTCCTAAGTGGCTTCTTCGAGGTACACTGGAATTGACAATGAACAAGGCAGGGACGCAAACCAGCATGTAAAAATAAAGGAATTATTTTTGCATACTGGATACTTCCTACCAAGTATGTTTGCAACCAGCTGTAGAGCGGGCCGCCAATTCTGAAGCAACTCATCGATTGAAGAATGCTGTCCGTTTTAACCACGTCAAATGCCTTGCTCATATCTGTGTAGATACAGTCGACTTAAAATCCTCTGAATATATAATCGGTTGGCAGTGAAGTAAATTCGCAAAGATTTGTGGTTACGGATTTTTTTTTAATTTCAAAATCCGTGTTGTACCGAAGTAAGTCATGCACTAGGCGTCCGAAGAGTTTATCGACATTATAATATAAAATCTGAAAGAAAAGCTCAGATAAATTAAAATAAACGAGAACAAATCAGTCACATCAGTGCAACAGGCAAAAATATATTTAGAAAAGGATTCGAAAAGTGCTTGTTAAAATCTCGGATTCTCTAGCCGAAAAAAGTAAGTCCCGAAAACTTTGGATTCATCAAGCGAGCATATTGAAAATGAAGATTATCCCAGAAGGCATGAACACAATCAAAATCAATCAATAGTATTTAGTTCATTTTTATGGCTGTGTTAAATTGCTTATCTCAATGTCGGATAATAGTACACAAATGGTGCACAAAATCTAGATTATCATTTAGGACAGTTAGTGAAAATTGAAGGTGTAAGTGAGGGAATCAGAAAAACTTTCGATCCTCTTTTCTATAAACGAAAGCTTTCAAGTAAAATAGGAGTTTTTTTTTTATTTTCTGTCAATGGAATCAACATCGTTCAACTTTCGCGTCCATAATTTGAAAGGGTTGTTCACTTTTTTATGGTGATATGTGAAAAAATTACCACATCAAAACGATCTCAAAACTAAAAAACGCAACGTGACAGAGGCAACGAATGCGGTAACCAAATCAGGAACAAAACTCTACTATGAACTATAAAAATCAGTTAATGGTTTTGTAACATTTTTTAATTTTTCGTTGATGAGCTTGGCAAGAACGAAATTAAATTACATTAATAATCACAGTACCAAACTTTATCGTTTTATTGAAAATTCAACAGTACACCAATAGGAAACATTAAGGGGCCAATACTGGAACATTTGACCCAATTTAGTTTTTTTGAAAACACTTCCCAACGAAATCATAGAGGGGAGGGAACGGCTTAAGCAGTAGCGCCTATTTTAATCAGTCGAAGAAAACAGGCCTCAAACTCCTGCATTTCGATCAATATCGACAATTTCAATGATGGAAACGTAAACTTTGGTTGTCTAGCTGTCTTACGAATATAAGAAGTACCGTTAATCACACAGAAATCGGTGAAAAACGCCTGCAAAACAGATGGAATCTGCTGTTTTGGGTTCGGGGTGATAGGAATAGTGTCCCTCAATTGGTAACTTTGATTGATGATTCTTAAAGTTTGCTAACTTAGTTTAACAATCTGAAAACAAGTTCTGACAGAGAAAACGATAGAGAACAGATTGATATACTACTGTTTGAGTTTTACCCAACACATTTCGAGTATTTCGTCTGAATACACAGGCGGTTCCTAAAGCTGCTTAGAATATGCTCCCTACCCTAGTATAGCGAATTAACACACTGATGACTCTGGATCATAAAACATTTCTTTTCTGATAAAATGAAGCGCAATTTCGATGTAATGATTTGCAAAACAAAAATGCCAGCAAACATTCCGCTGTTCGCTGCTTTGCAATTGCGCGTCATCGCCTGCTGCGTGATTATGCAAACGAGTGCAGTCTAGTTCCAGAACTCGGGGAAAAATTTCAATGTCAGCACAGCACTCTGCGTTTATTATGACATTTGATATACTGCTTCTGTTTGATTTTCTCCTCTAACTGCTGTTTGGCTTAACTAGGGGGCTTGTGCGTCCCAGTAAACTGTGGGAAACCGCCACTCCATCGTCTCGACTGTGTGCATTGTTGTCAATCAGATGATATTTCCATAATTGAATCAATTGAGAGTTATTGTTATCAAAATCATCATCCTCCTCCGGTAAAAACAACGGAATGAAAGAGCGATAAAGAAAAAGTCACAGTTAAAACGATCGCATCATTTATATTAATTCATTAGGGTGTTTTGATTACAGCCATTAAACGGAGAATGGCATCTGTTTTGTACGATAAATGCATTCAAGCCCCCACGTGCTGCTAACCCTTTGCTGCACACTGTCTTCAGCCAAATGATATTTATGCGGGACCTTATAGAACACATGTAAGAGAATCAGATGGTTCAGTTGCTAGGCTCAGAGCCAAAGCTTTCGTGTTTATAAAACTTATTGTCACAAGTACCTAGTGTTGTTTGATTTTCGGGTGGCAAATTACTTACCACAACACCGCGAAAAAAAACCACGTTGAACTTGCACGTGTTTTTCACTCAGCACAACCGTCGTTTATGCAATATTGTAAGCAGAAATTCCGAACTTAAGGTGCTAGTTCTCAGCTAGGTGACAGGCAAAGTTGCATGATTTGTTTTTTCACCATTTTTTGCTGAAAGGTAACTGGTTAGATCACTTTAGAATATAGAAATGATTCGAAGATACATATCATAATCGATAATTCAATACTGATGCATTTTTATTCAGAAAAACGAAAAGAGAACGCCACCAGATTCTATCGTTAGAATTTGTGAACAGTGAATAATCCATATTTTAAACTTGTTATCTCAAAACCATTGTACTGAACTCAACTTTTCTTATGTTTCAGAATCAACATCTATTGCCCGTTGCCGATAAAGGAACACCAAACTACTTCCGTTCATCCTCTCGCTCTCTCTTTCTCTCTTTATAAATAAGAAGTTATAAAACAAACAAAAAATCGTCCAAATGACGGTCTTGCAGAAGTAAACATCACACGTCCCGAACCGCAGTAAAGATAATAGTTAGAGTTTGAGGTCATCCGATCGAATCGAAATGGACGAAAAGGAGGTCCATTTTTTGCCACGGCCAAAAGTGCCGAAAGCAAAAATTCCTAAAGCGGGTTGCCTACGGTCGATTAGCGGTAAGTAACAACTAGCTGTTCCTATCTTCCCATAAACATTTTCTCAGTTTATTTCTCATCCAAACAGACCGAATACCCGCCCGCCTGGTGCTATACTTTTTGTCCTGGTCCGGCTTTCTGGTATCGTTTATGATGCGCAACGATATCAACTTCGCTCTGGTAGCAATGGTACGGGATGGTAGTTCGAACTCATCGGCCAGTGATCACTGCGGACTGTCATCATCCTCTCTATCACCATCCTCAGCAAATGGGGTGGATGGTAATTACTCAGCCCTGTTGAATGTTTCTGATTTTGAGATCGCCGAAGACGATACCCTACCGGATGTGACGCGGGAAATTGTCGGTGAGTTCGAGTGGGACTCGACGGTGCAGGCCGTCATCAAAGGTTCGTTTTACTGGTGCTACGTACTGTCGCAAGTGGTTGGTGGGGTAGCCACGCAATACTTCGGAACGAAGAACGTGTTTGGCTGGAGTCAGTTCCTAACGGCAGCCTGCAGTTTATGCATTCCATACGCGTCCGATGTGCACTACGGTGCAGTCGTGTTCTTGCGATCGATACAGGGTTTCGCTAGCGGATTGACATGGCCGGCGATGTACGCGATCGTTGGCTACTGGATACCACCCGTCGAGCGAAGCCGGTTTATGTCTAGCTTTCAAGGTTTCAGCATTGGAATTGGGTTGACTTATCCGCTGTGCGGATTTATCATAGCGTACTTCGGGTGGCGATTGGTTTTCTACACAACCGGAACCATCGGAATGGTTTGGTGCATATTTTGGTACCTTTTGGCCTTCAACACTCCACAGGAGCATCCTCGGATAACACCGGAAGAGTTAGAGTACATAGAATTGAACGTTAGTGAGGATATCAAGAATGGCCAGGGAATGAAGGTACCCTGGAAAAAGATCTTCACCTCGATACCAGTTTGGGCCATTGGATTGACAACTTTCGGCCGGATTTGGGTGCATTACACTTTCATAATGTCCGGACCGGAGTATATGCAAAAAATCCTTTGCTTTGACATCAAAGAAAATGGCCTGTTGAGCGGAACGCCATTCCTTTGCTCCTATCTGTCATCGGTGCTATTTTGTTACATCGCCGACTACTTGATGGACAAGCGCTTGATGACACTGACCAACATACGGAAATTGTTCACCGCCCTTTCGCAGATTGTGCCGGGTGTGTTGGTGCTACTGGTAGGCTATCTAGGCTACAACATCCTAATCGTTTTGGTACTGTGGTTCGTGGCCGTCACATTCATTACGGCTTCGTACGCCGGTGCTATGGCGAACATCGTAGACATTGCTCCAAATCTGGCCGGCCCGGTGCTCGCCTTCGCTCAGACAATACACATGACGGCGTCGTTTTTACAGCCCCTCGTCAGTGGCGTCATGGTGACAGATGCGGTAAGTTGGTATCTCGAAGATGTCGTTCCTAAACCTCTAGAAATCCACCTTCGACGACTACGTGGTTTAGGAACGACTTCTAATCAAACAAAAATGGTTATTTTTTTACTATTTTTTTATTTTATTCGATCCAGCAAAACATCAACCAATGGCTGCACGTCTTCGGCGTCAGCTCGGTGGTCGCCATCAGTAGCTACCTAGTGTTCCAGATATTCGGCACTGCCGAAATCCAGCCGTGGAACTATCCGGTACCTGATCCGGAAATTGTTTCGACCGATGATTCGACGATGATTGCCAAGCGCCCAATGTTGACGGTGGAATCCAGCGGGGCTACTGGTGGGCCCGACTTCGACGACGATGGCGACAATAACGATGACAGTGAATATTAAAACCGTGTGCGCTTCAATGGGGTACTTAATGACAACTCTATGGTCGGGTTGTTTCTAGTAGGAGGGTATACTTAAGAGCTCTATATTGCCGTTAAGCGTAGATTAGTGATTCGTAATCAATTCCATTCGCAAATTCAGAGGTTTACTAAAGTGGAAAATACCAACTGTTAGATGCACGTTTAGACACTTAATAGGTAGATTAATTCAAGTAAGATACAGAAAGAGATGTGCCGTGTATATAGTCATTTATATTTACCACCTTTTTAGCTGTGTAAGAAAACGAAAAGCAACAAGTGAATGAAACAGTTATTAATAGGTTTTAATGGTTATTTAGTTCATTAGTACTCAAGATCTCACCGCTCATAACTAACAGTCAATATATTTCAGCCACAGAATTGTAACAGATTGAGGAGATCCAATTATACCTACTACATTAACTACCATTCGGCCTTTCTTTCTGACAGTTGAAATAACAGTGCTAGAATATCACAGAAAAATCTTACCGGACGTCATTTTGTGAGTAATTTCATTCAGTTCTCGTTTTTTTGATAATTGACATATTTGGCGCCTCACTACGTCAAATGATCTGTCAATTCGCAGAAATTTAATCGACCATTATTGATTTGAATGAACTCTGCACACATGCTTGGCTAAGCAGCCTGAGTATTTCTTACAGATGAAGGAAGACTAATGTCCTAGAAAGGTGTATGTCTTTTGGCATAGGTCTTATACAAAGCAAAGCATCAGGAACTATTGGTTGTACATGAAAACTGTCTGAGAACGAATTGTATGGAACTAATAGTCCTTTACAAAAAATAAGTACATAGCGAAACAAAAATTTTTCATAAAAAAAAAAAATTATTTATAAACACTAAGGTTGATATCAATTTAGAATTCTTTTTATGTCCAAGGTAATTAAAATTAGCCAAGGGGGGTAGCGAAAAATAAATAACTCTGAGAAGAAAAAAAAGGAATATCTTTGTAACTTGCATTCAAATGAATATTGAAAAATAACACTTTATGATTATTTTTAATTATTTGGCTTACCTTTTGACGACACTCTCACTGTCACTGAACTTGTTTGTTGTTAAATTGAGCATACAAGCTGTCGAAAAACCAATAATATTAGCAAAACGGCTTGATCTTTTTTGCCGTAGAATTACGTCTTACGGCAACATATACAGGGGTCCAATTTCAATACAGGAATCCAAAAAAAAAAAAATAAAGAAGACACATACCTCTACCAAGTTTCGGAAATCAGCAATGATGCTGCAGTTACTGTCTCGGCTTTCTATGTCGTCGATATGCAACTTCATCAACAGAATCCTTGGACTAAGGATTAATCGCCTTTTCTAGTATTTTTATGATCTTCTTTTCCTTTTAGTTTCAGTTTTTCTTCTAGCAAAATAGTTTTAATTTAAAAAAATGCATTTTTTACAAATTTCTCAATTTTTCAATCAATTACAACCAAAGAAGGGGGAGGGGGAGTATAGGAACGTGTCGTAATTAGGGGGGGGGGGCAGTTGTGACAGTTTGTGACAAGGGGAAGGGGGGAGTTAATTTTTTCCAAATTTTGCCTGACATCATTAATGGATGGTCCCTAAGAAGAACCGGTTGTAAATTATACTTGTTCTCATGCTGGATGGCAGCAAATAACAGAAATGCAGCACTTACGCTGTTGCGTCTTAAATCAAAACCGTTATAGTTTGACATCACAGCAGAATTTTGACCTTCCTATTCATGTCTACCATCGGCAATATCAAATACGCAACAACCTGCTTCCATTCGACATGGGGACGGGAACATTGTCTCCTCTCAAGCCACAACACGACACGATACATGTAATTTTGTTGCCTTTATGAGAGCTCTATCGGTCCGGCTCGACAGATTTGATTTGATTTTTATCAGAGAGCCTTTAACCTGAGGGGTCATTTAGTGCTTCTGCCGGCTCGACAGAATGTCCACAAGAAATCATTTTTTGTGCACCCGTATTACGAAACTGGGAGAGCGGATATCGCACGCGATCATGCATTCATGATATAATTAATGTTTTTTTTTATTTTTCTTTCAACAGAATCAACTTAAGCACATCGATTAGTGCGCCTTTGACGTATAATTACATCTTACGTAAAACCGAAAACATCGAGAGCGTCACGAAAATTGCCCACTTTCAAATGTTTTAAACTCAGTCAGCTTCCAGCGGATTTCGTTAATTTTTAAAGCAAAAATAATATACGAAAAAAATATACCGCTTCACGCCATTAAATTGATCAACCACAATCGAGTGTATTTCCAAACCTATTACAAAAAAAATTATTGACATAAGGCAGACTGTCGTAATTCTACGTTAACCTTGCGGTCGTGTATTATAGAAAAACCTCTTCAACTATTTTCTTTCCCTTTCAATTTTCACCGTTTTCAAAGGGGCAAGGGGTGACATTAAATGAAAATGAATTTTTCATGCGCCTAAGTTTCAATTTGTAACAAAAAAGAAAGGATTTCTTTTTACTGTTTTAAGAAACTTGAAGTTATGACGCAACTTTTGATGAAAAGTCAAGGATTAAGAAATGAAAAATAATTTTTATAGAAGCTTTAATTTAAAAAAAAATTAATTCCGACATTTTTCAAATTATTTGGATACCAATGGTTTTAAATAATTAAATAAGTGATTTTAAATCGGAAAGCTTGCATTAACTTCGTTAATGCATCCTTTTTCAAGTTGTTTTGAATTTAACTTAAGAAAATTTAAAAATAAGGAGACAAATCTTCCCTTGAAATAATTTATTAAAACTTGACATTATTTGCAATCTTTTGATAAAAAGTTCTGGATTGAAAAATGTAAAACGAAATTTTTACTTTTCAACATTTTTGGAGAAAATTCCAGTGATCAAATATGATTTTAATAGCAATTCTATATCTTAAAGATCTCGGCAAATAACTTTCTAAATGCATCCGTTTGCGATATTTCAATATTAAGTTTGAAAAATTTCAGTTTTTTTATGAAAATATGATTTTTTGTGAGTTATTTGTGGTTCTCCAGTGACCAGTGACCAGATTGAAATATTACTTACCTTACCAGTCAGCTCCAGGCCGAAGTGTCCCTTGCTGTTCGAAGAAGTCGTCTCCATTCAACTCGGTCAATGGCTGCAGCTCGCCAGCCATGTCGTCTGCGGAGCAGTGATGGAAACGAAACGAATATGATGCAACCGTCGTTTATTCATCACTTGTGCACTTCACGAAGTGTACAGGCCGGGACTAAACTTGAATCCCCCAACCCATAATGAAATGATGATATGGTGCATAGGTTTCTGGGAGAAAACAAACACATGACTAGACTACATCAGCTCTGAGAAGCGATTCGATCGTTGCGTTTGTCTCTCCATAGGCCGGTAGTTAGGGGAAGAAAGGATAGCAACAGGAGAATATCATGTCGCCTGAACAGCAGCAGAGGTTGGGTGCGGTGAGAGGGAATGTGTGGGGGAAGGGACTACTTCGGCAGCGGTTGAGTTTAAGCCAGTGTTGGAGGGCATACACTGTCATTTTCTTTCTTTTTTTGACAAAAAATCATATTCATGAGTCAAATATATAACAAGTTCTGATCCCTCTATATAACAAGTTCTGATCCCTCTGTTTAACAGAGACGAATAACTTCATATACCGAGTTGTGCACATTGAGAACCACGTGTTGTGGTGTACACTAATCAATAGAATTATATCGTAAAGAGGAAAGCAAAGAGAGTGCACCAGCACCGATACTTTGTTTTTCGCATACTGACGACGATTTCAACGCATCTTAGGCTTGTTTTATGTGTATTCATTAATCGCTAGAGGTGATTTTTTTCCTTCGCTGCTGCGGAGGCCCCGCAGGTCGTCTTCCACTTGATCGAGCCACCTTGCTCGGTGCGCGCCCCGTCGCCTTGTTCCAGTCGGGTTGTTATCAAGAACCATTTTCACCGGGTTGTCGTCCGACATCCTAACGACATGCCCAGCCCACCGTAGTCTCCCGATTTTCACCGTTTGAACGATTAGTGGTTCTCCCAGCAGATGATGCAACTCGTGGTTCATCCGCCTCCGCCATGATCCATCTTCCATCTGCACTCCACCACAGATGGTACGCAACACCTTTCGTTCGAAAACCCCAAGGGCGCGTTGGTCCTCCATGAGCATAGTCCAGGCACAGACAGACGTCAAAGCAAGTACAACATTGATCAAAATTTTCAAAGTAAATTGCGTTATAAATCACTTGTACACTAGCGCCGCCTGGTGACCTTATCGCTACAATACATTTTTTTTCGTTGGTGTACGAGGCTGGCGGTACTGGTAGCGCTATCTGGTTACGGATTGCTACTACAAAAAACTTCACACAAGTTTGAAACTCAGCTTGGACTTTGATTGTTTGTTGGTATAATCACCGTTACTTCATATGTATCGTATTAATTGATATTTTTCGGTGAACAATTACAAAACATCTATTACTTTGCGTGACGTTTCGGCCTACTGTTGCGTTTCAGCCATCTTCTGCAATGTTATTAAAAAAAAAACAAACATTTTTAAAATACATAAAAAACACATAAAAACATTTTGTCATAATTGTCGTTATTTTCTCTCACAACTCACAATTCGATCGCCGCAGCTTTTCGTCACCTCTTACAGCGCCGCACGATCAGGTATCAGCTTGGACGTCTGTCTGCGGTCCAGGTTTCGTGGCCGTAGAGGACTACCGGTCTGATCAGTGTTTTGTAGATGGTTAACTTCGTGCAGCGGCGGATTTTATTCGAGCGATGCGTTCTCCGGAGTCCAAAGTAGGCACGATTTCCTGCCATAAGGCGTCGACGAATTTCTCTGCTGGTGTCGTTGTCAACAGTCACCAGTGAGCCCAGGTACACGAACTTGTCTACCACCTCGATTTCATCACCGCTAATATGAATTCGTGGCGGGAGGTTAACACCACATACATAAGACATACGTAACACTCAGGAAGAAATCTTTCAAAAAAGTTGGTTCAAAATGAACTACTCGAAAGTACCAACCTCTTTAAAAAAAAAACCTCTGTTTGAGTAGTTTATGGAGGTTGTGTACCTGCGCAGCCCTGCATTTGTCTCGTTCCCACTCGAAAAATGCAGCATTGATTTTGTAAACAACTTTTTGACAGTTTCGTAAGGGATTTTGTTGAGGGCTCGAGTAGAGCCGCCATGAAGAAAATTCATTCCGTTCATTTTCGTCGAGCAGTTCATACTGGTGTTGGTACCGGGTGATGTGGGGCAAAGAGTATCAAAAAAAAATCGCCAGTGTTACGTATGTCTAAGTATGTGTTAACACTGTCTTCTCTGGAACCTCTTCCTCGCATGTACTTGGTCTTCGAAGCGTTTATGGCCAGTCCAATTCGTCTGGCTTCAGCCTTTAGTCTGATGTACGTCTCCGTCATCTTTTCAAGGATTCGTGCTTCAATATCAATGTCATTGGCGAAGCCAAATGACTGAACAGACCCTCTAAAAATCGTGCCACTCGTGTCGATACCAGCCCTACGTATCACACCTTCCAAAGCAATGTTGAATAGCAAGCACGATAATCCATCACCTCGCCGTAACCCTCTTCGAGATTCGAAGGAACTCGAGAGTGTCCCCGAAACTCGAACTACACACATCACCCGATCCATCGTCGACTTGACCAACCGTGTCAGTTTATCCGGAAAGCCGTAATCGTGCATAATCTGCCATAGCTGGTCTCGAACGATTGTGTCGTATGCCGATTTAAAATCGATGAACAAGTGATGCCGTACCGCGAATATTTGATCCGTTGTGGCGCGGGCACCCATAAATCCCGCTTGGTATTACCCCACGAATTCCCTTGCAAACGGTGATAGTCGACGGCACAGAATTTGAAAGAGTACCTTGTAGGCGGCGTTCAGCAACGTGATTGCACGGTAGTTGCAGCAATCCAACTTGTCACCTTTTTTGTAGATGGGGCACACTGTACCCTCCATCCACTCCTCCGGTACTACCTACTCCTCCCAAATCTTGGCAATAACCCAGTGTAGCGCCTTAGCCAGTGATTCACCACCGTGTTTTAACAGCTCGCTGGGGAGTTGGTCAGCTTTAGCGGCTTTATTGTTTTTCAGCCGGCCGATCTCCTCTCTAACCTCCTGCAGGTTGGGATTCTGTCGTTCTGTTGAAATATACGATCGATATAACTCGGCTCATTTTTAAACATCAAATAGAAGGATGAATAATTTAGACGTATTACGGTGGACAGAAACGAAAAATAAAACGGCGCACCCCCCGGCGCGATTGACGTTCAGGCGGGAATGATGTGGTAATATGCTGGTATGTGAAGAACTGTCAGATAGTTGCTTGTGGTTAGGAAACACACATGTCATTGTTTTTTCATTGGTTATGGGTAGTAGCATTATAATTAAAATTAATTAAGTGCCTAGTTTGAGACTATTTATTTGAGCTAATTCACTGGAAACGGCTGAGTTTGCTACTGGAAACCGAAACGCTACCCTCCCATAACATTCTCAAAGAAATACCGTAAACATGCAAGGTCAAGGATCATTCGTTCGCCAGACCCGGTCGAAAACCCGAGCGGCCCAACAAAATCCAGCTTGCAGCAGTCCTCAATCATCCCGTGATAGCCCACCAACGATAGATTCGGAGGATGACGGATTCGAACCATCGAGGGTCGACATCCAGCATGGCGAGCATTTCGATTGTGCGGAATGTACACGGCCCAACAATGCGGAGTTGTATATGGTCCAATGTGGAAAATGCGAGAGTTAGTACCATTTCTCCTGTTTGAAAGTGGACGTTAGTACAGTGCGATCCAGTGACTTTAACTGTGTGAAGTGTGTTCCACCGTCCCGTGCAAGCTCTAAGACTGGAAAGTCCAGCACAGCAAGTTCCCGGAGATCGGTGATAGCGCGAGAGCTTCAACGGTTAGAAGAAAAGCGATGTGTGCGAGAGAAGCTGGAGGAGGAAAAGTTGCAGAAGGAAAAACTATTGGTCGAAAAAGCGATGAATGAAAAACTTGAACGCGAAAAAGAGTACTTAGCTCGGAAACATGAGCTGCTTCGCCAGCAGGATGAAGATGTAAGAAGTACGCGTAGCAGCCGAAGCAGTCGCAGTCAAGCAAGCAGCCGAGGCAAAGTAGAAGCCTGGTTCCACCAACAAGCGATGTCCTGTTCATCCGGAAATAAGGTAAACCAACTGGTCCAGGTTCAAATAAAGGAACCCATGGGGTTTTCGACACCCATCGATATCAGCGATGTCCCTGAAGAGTATCCCGATCGAACGGTAGCTGGCGTTGAGCACGCGGGCGTTTCAAAGCTGCAGTCCAATGAGCGGCAACAGCGCATTGATAATTTACCGGATATACCGCTAGTCAACATTCAACCACTAGTGAGACAGTTAGACATCAGCGGTCACATTCCGAGTTCGTTGAAAGTAGACACATTCCCAAAAATCGTCCCGAGGCTAATTGAAAATTCAACACCGTACCAAGAATGGCAACGCGAGACAAGCGAGATGCGGAAGCATGCTCAGCAGCAGGAAGAAGAACTCCGCCGGCGAGAACAGCGAGAGCAGGAGTTGGCAAACCTGCTGAAGCATTCAGCATTGAAGCGAGAGCAGGACAGACAACTGATGGAGGAGATTTATCAGCAACAGTGTCAACAAGAAGAGAAAGCGTCAAAACTTCGAGAAAAGCGGGATCGGGAATTGGCCAACCTGTTAAAATGTGCGGATGCGCAAACAGGATAGGCTGCGACTGCAGCAAATCGAAGCCGACCTGAAGAAGCACAACGACGTTGAAAAGCAACAGCGAAAGAAGGAAATGGACCTTGTTCAACGTATCAAGCATTTAGAACAGCAGTGTCAGGCCGAACGATCGAAGCGAGACGAAGAGAAGCAGAAATTTCTGGTACAGAAGCAGGATCTTGTCAAAGAGTTGCAACGGCTACGCAAGCAACAATCGGCACAGCATATAGTAGAACGACACGCAGATGGTCAGCATCAGCACAACGTTCCAGAGACGAACCCGCAAAGCGTACCCGTGAGTAACAACCATCAAACGACTCCCGATATATCAAATAGAGTAGAAATACCCCCCAAACACCATATGTATCTCATAGGTCAGGTCTGTCCACTGTTCCCCCCTTGGTAGAATCGTTAGGGCTTTTGAACACCCCCATTAATATAAACCCTGTTCAAGAACCGGTGGCGCAATGTCCTGCGCCCCATCAATTAGCCGCGAGGCAAGTCATTACGAGAGAGCTTCCCGTATTTAATGGCGACCCCATCGAGTGGCCGCTCTTTATCAGCAGCTATAATCATTCCACAGAAGTGTGTGGTTATTCGCCATCAGAAAATTTGCTACGTTTGCAACGGGCACTAAAAGGTGCAGCGAAAGAAGCCGTCAGTAGTTTTCTCCTTCATCCATCTACCGTGTCACATGTGTTGTCTACCCTTCAAACGTTGTACGGTAGGCCAGAGCAGATTGTTCATAACCTGGTGGCCAAAGTACGAGCGACGACTGCACCAAAGGCGGAAAAATTGGAGACGCTTATTCATTTCGGGTTGGCCGTACAGAACTTGTGCGGTCATATGGAGGCTGTAGGAATGACGAATCATCTTTCCAACCCAATTCTCCTGCAAGAGCTGGTGGACAAGTTGCCGGCGAACATCAAATTTAACTGGGCGCTACACCAGGAAAGTCTTCCCGTGGTCGATTTAAAGGCATTCAGTGAATACATGCGAAAAATTACGGCAGCTACCAACGGAGTTACCAACTTTTGCATCGCACCGAGGCCCGAGAGTAACGATAAACTTAAGACCAAGGAAAAGGTGTTCGTGAATGCGCATGCTACGCACGAACGGAAGGAATCACCAACCAACCCACCCGCCTTTGCTATGGGCAAAGGAAAAGAAGAAAGCAAAAGCTGCCCTAAGTGCAGCACTCCTGGTCATACAACTGCGAGTTGTGTAGCTTTCAAGAAACTCTCGATTGACGGCCGGTGGAATTTTGTAAAAGACAACAAACTGTGTCGTCGATGTCTCGTGTCACACACTCGTTGGCTATGCGAAGGTGAAGTCTGCGGAATTAACAACTGTCAGAAGCGACATCACCGTTTACTGCACAGTGAGCCACTGAAGAACTCAAACGGGACCGTCCGTCCCGTCAACGTTGTTTAAGATAATTCCTGTAACGTTGTACGAAAAAAAAACGGCGCAGTGGACACTTATGCGTTTTTGGATGACGGCTCCTCTGTAACACTTATGGAACAGGCGATTGCAGACGAGTTAGGGGTGGATAGTCGAGCACATTCCCTGTGCATCCATTGGACGAGTGGAATAAATAAGAAGATAGAAACTACGGTGGTGGATAGGCTGAGCATATCGCAGACAGGTAGCGGAAGAAAATTCCAGCTATCTGAAATATATACAGTCGACAACCTAGGGCTACCGGAACAATCGCTGGACTTTGAGCAGTTAGCAAAGAAGTTCCAGCATTTGCGACATCTACCGGTCACAAGTTTCCAGAGAGTCGTTCCTGGACTGCTGATTGGGTTGAGTAACTCACACTTGTTGACCACAACGAAGCTTCGCGAAGAAAATGAGGATGAACCGATCGCTGCGAAGACTCGTATCGGCTGGGTCATATGTGGCCGCGTACGAGGGGGAGAAAACAATTTCCTGCATCGTCAAATGCACATCTGTGCGGATTCGACTGAACGCGATCTTCACGACTACGTGCAGGAGTTTTTCTCGATAGAAAGCCTAGGAGTTGCTGTAGCTCCTAACGTGGAAAGAGCCGATGACCAACGGGCACGAAGAATACTTGAAGAAACGACAGCTCGGACAGAAAACGGAAGGTTCGAAACCGGGCTAATCTGGGCGCAAGACGACATCAATTTCCCGGATAGTAAACCGATGGCCGAGCGTCGATGGAGATGCCTGGAGAAACGACTTGAGAAGGATCCTCAGTTATACGACAGCGTACGACAGCAGGTGGCAGATTTTGAATCGAAGGGCTACATCCACGTAGTAACCGAGAAAGAAATGGCAGAATTTGATCCTCGGCGCATCTGGTACCTTCCGTTAGGCGTGGTACAGAATCCAAACAAGCCAGGACGGATACGAGTTATCTGGGACGCGGCCGCAAAGGTGAACGGTGTGTCGCTGAATACGATGCTCCTGAAGGGTCCGGATCTATTGACGCCACAGTTACATGTTACGTTCATGTTCCGTGAAAGGGAAGTTGCCTTTTCCGGCGATATCCAAGAAATGTTCTTGCAGCTCGGAGTTAGGAAGAGTGACCAAAGCGCACTGTTGTTCGTTTTTCGTAAATCTTCCGGCAAACCGTTAATCACGATTGCGTGCAATGTCGCTATCTTCGGAACGACTTGTTCTCCGGCGCAGTCGCAGTATGTGAAAAACCTGAATGCAACGGAGAATGAGCGAGAATTCCCTAAGGCGGCAGCGGCTATCAAGGAGAAGCACTACGTCGATGATTACCTCGACAGTGTCGACACTGAAGAAGAGGCCTTAAAATTGGCGTTGGAAGTAGCTGAAGTTCACCGAAAAGCAGGTTTTCGTATACGCAACTGGGTTTCAAATCGACCATCAGTCCTGGAAGCCATCGGTGAAGTGCGCCCCGCTGAGGTGAAGGAGCTTACAATGAACAGCCATAGCGGGTTGGAACGCGTTCTTGGTTTATCCTGGCTGACGACCGAGGATGTGTTCTGCTTTAAGTTTAATCTGCAAGATGATCTGAAGTCGCTCGTAGAAGGGAACATTGTGCCGAAGAAAAGAATGATGCTGAGCTTTGTGATGAAAATCTACGACCCCTTGGGGCTGGTCGGTTCACTAGTAATCCAAGGAAAGATCCTGTTGCAGGACGTTTGAAGAGCAAAGCTGGGCTGGGACGATCGCACACCCGAAAATTTATTCATACGGTGGAAGCATTGGTTGCAAGTTCTAAAGGAGCTGGACAACGTCCGAATTCCCCGATGCTACTTTCCAGGATATGATCCTGCCTGTTACGAAGACCTGGAGCTTCACATTTTTGTAGACGGCAGTGAGCAAGCCTACTCTGCAGCAGCGTACTTTCGTGTTCGAGATCAAGGACAAATTCGATGCACCCTGGTTTCCTCCAAGACGAAGGTAGCTCCACTACAGCAAACGTCAGTTCCTCGACTAGAGTTGCAGGCAGCTGTAATTGGTGCCCGCTTACGGAAGACTATCGAAGATGGCCACTTGGTACAAGTCAAACGCACGAACTTCTGGAGCGATTCCAGCACCGTTATCTCATGGATCAAGTCAGATATTCGCCGATATCGCCAGTACGTGGCGTTAAGAGCCAACGAGATCCTATCCCTGTCGAAAACCGATGAATGGTGGTGGCTGGGAACTAAAATAAACGTGTCAGCGACGCCACGAAGTGGATATAAAGGCCCGAACTGCAAGCTCGACAGCCGATGGATGCGTGGACCCGCCTTTCTGTAACAGGAAAATAAGGATTGGCCGGCGGACAAGTTCACGATAGCAAATGAAACTGAAGAAGAGCTGCGACCAGCGTACGTCTGCAGTCATTTTCTAGCAGTTTCATTGATTGATGTGTCCAGGTTTTCGAAATACGAGCGATTGTTACGAAGCATGGCGTATGTGCACCGGTTTGCTGGGAAGCTATTACAGCGTACTGGAAGGCGACCGAGAAGCGACGAGGGCGATATCCGCCGTGAAGATCTGCAGAACGCAGAGGAGTGTCTCTGGCGGATTGCTCAATCAGATGGTTACGCGGATGAAGTGGCTACGATGAATCGCAACGTACGATTAGCACCAGAGAACCGAAAGGCTCTAAGTCGAAGTAGTTCGATAGCAACGTTGCCTCCGATGCTGGACGATCGCGGTTTGCTGCGCGTTGATGGTCGTATTTCCGCGGCAGACTATGTTCAGTACGATACGAAGTTTCCGATAATCTTGCCCAAATGTCATCCGATCACCAACTTGCTGCTGAACTGGTATCATCGAAAGTTTCGTCACGGCAACAATGAAACGGTAGCGAACGAAATACGTCAGAAGCTCTCCATTCCAAGCTTGAGAGCACGAATTCGGTCACTGGAAAAGAGCTGTCAGTGGTGTCGAGTGTACAAAGCAACTCCTGCAATTCCGAAGATGAGCCCGGTTCCTTGGTTTCGTACCACTCCTTTCATTCGACCCTTCACCTTTGTAGGTATCGACTACTTTGGGCCATATCTAGTAAAGATCGGTCGTAGTAGCGTTAAACGCTGGGTAGCGATCTTCACGTGTCTGACCGTCCGAGCCATACATCTGGAGGTAGTACACAGTCTAACAACCGACTCGTGTAAGAAAGCAGTTCGGCGATTCATCGCTCGCAGAGGAGCACCGAAAGAGGTGTACACAGACAACGGCACGAATTTCATAGGCGCCAGCAGAGAGCTCGACGAGGAGTTGAGGGAAATCAACTTAGCCTACGGACACAGATACTCAGTGGCGGTTCAACCCACCATCGGCTCCGCATATGGGTGGATGCTGGAAGCGAATGGTGCGTTCGGTAAAGACGGCGCTAGGAGTGCTGCCTACGTCGCGTAAGCTGAACGACGAATCGTTCGCGACATTTCTGGCCGAAGCTGAGCATATGGTTAATTCCCGGCCGTTGACTTACCTACCACTGGATAGTGCACAGCAGGAAGCGTTAACTCCAAACCACTTCCTGATGCTCTAGTGGAGTTCGCCAGTTAGTCAAACCACCGACGGATGAGAAGGAAGCGTTGAAGAATAGTTGGAAACTGATACAAGAAAAGCTGGATTCGTTCTGGAGACGTTGGATTACCGAATACTTGCCGATCTTAACTCGGCGGTGCAAATGGTTCCACGATGTACCACCCATCAAAGAAGGAGCTTTGGTGATGATAGTCGATGGAAAAGTACGGAACCTTTGGACTCGTGGTCGAATTAGTAGAATCTACCCTGGGAAGGACGGAGTTGCGCGTCGCGCAGATGTGGAAACGGCGACCGGCATGCTGAAAGGTAGAGCGGTTTGTAACCTAGCGGTTCTGGATGTGACCGATTATGAGAGAGCGAGTTGTGGAGGGCAAAACAGCGGTGAATTCGGTGCCACTCGGCACGAGGGGGAGGATATTACGGTGGACAGAAACGAAAAATAAAACGGCGCACCCCCCGGCGCGATTGACGTTCAGGCGGGAATGATGTGGTAATATGCTGGTATGTGGAGAACTGTCAGATAGTTGCTTGTGGTTAGGAAACACACATGTCATTGTTTTTTCATTGGTTATGGGTAGTAGCATTATAATTAAAATAAATTAAGTGCCTAGTTCGAGACTACTTCTTTGTGCTAATGCACTGGAAACGGCTGAGTTTGCTACTGGAAACCGAAACGCTACCCTCCCATAACAAGAAGTTATGGTTAAGTTAACATTCACGAAAATTTAACACCGTAGATTGAAAAGAAGAAGGTTATAGCTGACACACAACCGCATTGTTGACGTAGGACAAGGAGGAGTTATTCTTCATTAACACACAACACAGAGAGCAAGAGGTTAAAAAACTAAAATCATCACGTCCTTAATTAGGTCCTAAAGTTTTACACGGATTTCTGATTTTTATATATCAGCTGAAAGAGGGCAATTTTTTGAGCAAAACGTGATTTTTAAAAAATGTATCATTTTCCATTGATTTTTAAATGAAGAATAAAAATTTGCTCGAAATGCCTTAAATGACAGCTCTCCCATATACCGTACATGGGCGAAATGTCATTTAAGACCTTTCGAGCAGTTTTTTTACTCTTCATTCAATAATCAAAGGAAAACGATAAACTTTTTTTAAAAATCACGTTTTGCTCAGAAAACACGGCTTTTTCAAATGATATATAAAACCTTGTATAGCTTTAGGACCTAATTGATACTTGTTAAAGTCATTGGTAAACTTTGCGGCCTTCCGTGGTATGGTGATCCGAAGTACCTTCTTCCTCCGCAAAGGTATCCACAAATCCACCTGGAGATCACCTGACCAACAGACAGAGAACCAAATCGACCACGTTCTAATCGACGGCAGGATCTTCTCCGATATCATTAACGATCGCACTTACCGCAGTGCGAACATAGGCAGCGCTACCCACGGAAGAGCAGCTTGGCACAGCTACTCTTGAAGATGGCTGGAAGAGCATCCGATCCGCCATAGTTAGCACTGCTGTAGCGCTTTTAGGTACAAGGGCTCCGAATCATAGAAATAACGACATCGACATTGTGGCTCGGACCTTTGTAAGGATGGCGGATACGTACATCGGACTAAAGGCCGAAGCCAAACATATTGGACTGGTCATCAATGCATCGAAGACGAAGAACATGAAAGGAAGGGGTTCACGAGAAGACAATACTAACCTCCCACCTCGAGTTGAAGTTGGTGGTAATGAAATCGAAGTGGTCGATGTGTTCGTGTATCTGGGCTCACTGGTAACTACCGACAAGGATACTAGCGAAGAAATTCAACGGCAACGGCGATCGAGTAGAATTCGTCGCCGCACCAAGTTAGCCATCTACAAGTCGCTGATCGATAGTCCTCAACGGGCATGAGTCATGGACTATGCTTGTGGAGGACCAACGCGCCCTTGCGGTCTTCGAGCGGAAGGTGTTCCGTACCATCGTCGGTGGACTGCAGATGAAGAACGGAGTGTGAAGAAGGCGACCCACAAACTGCAGGAGCTGCTTGGGGAGCCATCTATCATCCACACCGCTCAGATTGGCAGGTTGCGGTGGACTGGACATGTTGTAAGGATGTCGGGCGACAGCCCGATAAAGATGGTCCTTGAAACCAATCCGTCAGGGACGAGACGGAGAGGAGCACAACGGGCAAGGTGGATCGATCAGGTTTTAGACGACCTGTGGACCCTACGCAGATTGCAGAGCTGGCGAACTGTAGCCATGGACCGAGTGGAATGGAGACGACTCTCAAGCACAGCAAAGGCCACACCACGGCTTGGGACTGTTTGATAAGGTCAGTAAAGTCATTGGTTTCAATTTGATCACCTCTTTAATAGTCAACGCAAGACTTTTTCAACAGGTGCAGGAATAATACCTTGCCCCTGACGACGCTTTAGGCAGTCACGAACGTAGGGTTCATATGCTACACTCAAAATAATTTTTTACGTTATGATTACCGGTAAAGTTATGTGAATATTATCCACTGTCATTTTCACGTAGATTTTACGTAATTGTCATTTGAGTTCATCATGATCTGGTGAGATGATTTATCCTGTGAATATTATTCAGTAGACATATGCGTTTCATGTAATTTTCACGTAGAATTTAACTACCGGTAAAGTGAAAAGCATTTGATTAACGGATAGCTACTACGTTTTATAAAACGTATAAATTTCGATTGTGGTTTCCCAAATTCTTAAGAGAGAAATTAGATTTCAGAATTTTTTGAAATATGTTGCTAGATAAATCGCACGGGCATGCAAAATTTCCAATTCGAAAATGGATTGAACGACATAAAAACTGACAAATATTAAGACATTCACCGTCGATAATTACTGTTAGCTGCTACTGTTTATGTTCAGGTAACTCCTGGATCTTTGAACTGAATCTGTGCAAAATCTGTAAGCTAAAGATTCCATGTCGAATTATGGTTTTTCTAAATCTCACTCATTAGCAAGCCATCGGTGAAATCAATTTTATGTTCAGAGACCGAATTACACAACAGCTTCGCCATTTTGAATCTTGTATATTTTCGCACGGGAAGTTCATTCTGTTTGACGTTGCCAAAGTTCACGTAGATACTACGTGATAAAACATAGTATGCATGTGATTTTCACGTAGATGTTATGTTTGTCACATAAATCATGTAAACTGACAGAAAATGAATAAGTACAGGAAATTTCACATAACAATAACGTGGAAAATATTTTGAGTGTAGTAATGGACCCCTTAGTAGATGTATTGCATAATTTAGATGTAAACGGCTCAAATTCTAAATATTTTCGAAGCAGTATTCTTATATTTGGTTAAAATGTGAAGTCTTTTGCCTAATCTAATGAAATTTTTTTTGGTCAAGTTCCATTTTTATAACCAAACATCAATAACTATTACCGATCTTAATGTGCTCATAATGGACCCTTTTTCCTATTATGGACCCGGGTTCACTATGCGTATAATGGACCCGGGTCCATAATACGCTTATTGTAATATTTGGTCATAAATTGTTGTTTTTTATTTCATTAGTACCAAGTTTCAATCACTTCCACACATTTTTTAAAGGTTTTTTTTTAAAGGGCTTAAAAAATAGCCAAAAGAGCTAAAGCCAAATTTATTGAATTCATAGACAACGGTTTTGTTTGTTTGAATTTCACACAGCATTGGGGCGCGCTGGGCCCCGATGCTGATTTAACGAGCCTTTCGTCGTATGTTGGAATCCCGGCTCGGTTTAGACTGTTAGTGTCAGTAGAATTGTTGCGCTTACCCCGCAATTGTTGTGTACATTAACAGTTGGCCGTGAAGCTTTTGTATACTAAACAGAAGATGGAGTTCCGATAGCGGAATGTAGCACCCAAGGTTTCAGCTTAGTTGGAGGGCCCTTCCTTGATTCTCCAGTCCAATTTTCAAGGCGATACTTTACGATTGAACGTGGGAGCTCATGCAGCCTATATGCCTCTTTTATGGGAACATGATTCTGGATTGCTAAAATACACTGTTGGACATCTAATTTCGTGTAATTACACTCACCCCATTTTGCTCACGAATATTCACTTCAACGCACACGCGAACGACAGATTTTGTTTATAAATGAACGGAAATGAAGGGTTGTCAAATACGCAACATAGTAACCTGAATTATGCCTTTGATGGACCCTCAGTGAATAGACGTTATTTAATTTTTTTCTTCGTTTTCAAGGTTTTTAAAGTAAAATTTAGTATTAGTGCTTGGTATTAACATGTTTAAGATCATATTCGTAACATACAATTCGCTCGGAAAACAATAGAATATAATTTGTCTCTGCTTACAAAATACAAACCGCTGTGTTATGCTGTGTTGAATGAAAACTAGTTATTTTTTCCTATTTTCTTGCAGAAATTAGGTCAATTCATATCATCCTTATCTAAAGCATGTTATAGTTATTCGTGAAATATATTAATAATGGCATAAATATGATAATGACAAGAAACAAATGCAAAAATATACCAGAGGGGTCCACTTTACGGTCCCTACGTCGCACGCATGTCCTCGGCATTTTGAAATAAAATTTTATACAGGTCGGACTCGATAATATATAGTCTCCGATTTTTTTCACTATATATAATCAAATATTATACATAATCGAATAAGAGAAAAACATTTGTTTTTATTTATTTTACATAAATGATTTGTTGTTTTCAAATAAATAAGAAGAATTTTATTTTTGACTCATCCCCCAAAAAGACAAAAAGCACATTTCTTTCAAAAAATATTTTTTTTTTTGTTGATCTATAATTTATTTGACACGGCACAAATACAATTTAATGTTTAACGGCGCCAATTATATCTGGTAGCTTACTTTCTAAAGTATCTTAATAACTAAAAGCAAATTTTTATCCTCGCTGCCGACTACGAGCTGAAACTAAATGTAACTTAAAGCTATAATATTTTGCATTAAAAGCACTGGTTTACTGTACGATGGTTTTCATTGCCATAGGTAAACACATGTTCCGCTGCTGGGCCAAGATATTACGGACTGGCATATTGGGTTGTCTCCCTCGGGACCTGAGAGTATCGTGCGGGTCTAGTTGCTGTTTCCGGATCCGGGGTCTTAACGTGTTCTTGTCGTTTGGTTGGATGTAGGCGGAAGGGAATAGGATTAAACTGGGGCGTGGATGGATTTCAGGAAAACGTATATAAGGGACATGTAGGATAGGTCACGGCTCGCCAAGACATCACGAACAGGAATAGCCGGCTGCCTACTTTCGGCCTGCAGGGAAGCTATTAATTTAGACCTGGCGTCACGGTGTACAGGGCATGACCAAACAACGTGCTCTATGTCGTGATAACCTTCACCACAGGCACAGATACCACTTTCCCCGAGCCCAACACGACGGAGATGCGCGTCAAATCTATAGTGATTGGACATAAGCCGGGACATCACGCAAATGAAATCCCGACCTACATCCAATCCCTTGAACCACGGGTTCGTCGACACCTTGGGGATTATGGAATGTAACCACCTTCCCAGTTCCCCTCTGGTCCAAGCATTTTGCCAACTGATGATCGTATTCTGACGTACAAATGAGAAAAATTTATGAAGGCAATTGGTCTTTCATAAATTCCACCGTTTGTTGCGCCCACCTAAGCCAAAGAGTCCGCTTTCTCATTGCCCGGTATCGAGCAGTGAGAAGGGACCCACGCTAAAGTAATCTGATACGATTTTTCGGATAAAACACTCAGATGTTCCCGTATTTTCCCCAGGAAATACGGAGAGTGCTTAACATCTTTCATCGATCGGAGAGCCTCAATGGAACTAAGACTGTCCGTAAAGATGAAATAATGGTCCGTGGGCATTTTTTCGATAATCCCTAGAGTGTACTGAATTGCAGCCAATTCTGCGACGTAAACAGAAGCAGGATTATCAAGCTTATGGGAGACGGTTGAATTGTTATTGAAAATACCGAAGCCAGTGGACCCATCAAGAAGTGATCCGTCAGTGTAGAATATATTGTCGCAGTTGATGTTTCGATATTTATTGGAAAAAATTTTGGGGATCTGCTGCAGGCGTAAATGATCCGGGATTCCACGAGTTTCTTCTATCATGGATGTATCGAAAAACACAGTAGAATCAGAAGTATTTGATAAGTCGACACGATTTGGAATATTCGAAGAAGGGTTAATATTATGGGACATGTGATTGAAATACAATGTCATAAAACGGGTTTGAGAATTAAGTTCGATTAACCTTTCAAAATTTTCAATCACAGGACGGTTCAAGGCCTCACATTTGATAAGAATGCGAGAAGACAGGCTCCAGAAGCGGGTTTTCAATGGTAGTACTCCAGCTAAGACCTCCAAACTCATCGTATGGGTCGACTGCATGCAACCCAAGACGATACGCAAACAACGATATTGTATTCGCACCAGTTTGATCAAATGTGTGTTTGCTGCGGAGCGGAAGCAGAAACACCCGTACTCAATGACAGACAATATCGTTGTTTGGTAAAGCCTTATAAGGTCTCCTGGGTGGGCTCCTCACCATTGTCCGGTTATTGTACGAAGAAAATTCACTCTTTGTTGACATTTTTTCATCAGATACCTAACAACCCCAGGTGCCTTTAGAGTCGAACCAGACACCAAGATATTTGTGTACCAAAACCTGAGAAATCGTTTTACCCATTGATTGTGTTTGAAGCTGAGCAGGTTCATGCTTCCTAGAAAAAACTACTATCTCAGTCTTCTCCGGAGAGAATTCGATACCTAGCTGTAAAGCCCAAGCAGACAAATTGTCCAAGGTATCTTGCAATGGTCCTTGCAAATCGGCAGCTTTGGCTCCTGTAACAGAGATTACAATGTCGTCTGCAAGTTGTCTTATCGTGCATGAATTTGCCAGACATTCGTCGATGTCATTTACATAAAAGTTGTAAAGAAGGGGGCTTAAACATGAGCCCTGGGGAAGACCCATGTAGCTAATGCGAAAAGTTGCCAAATCGCCGTGCGTAAAATTCATGTGCTTTTCGGACAACAAATTGTGCAAAAAATTGTTTAAAATTGGAGAAAATCCTTGTCGGTGAAGTTTACCCGAAAGAATGTCAATAGAAACGGAATCAAAAGTCCAAGTACGCAGACGCCATTTGTTCTTTGCGAGCATACGCCAGCTGAATATCTGTTGAAAGCAACGCAAGACAATCATTCGTCCCTTTGGCACGGCGGAAGCCAAATTGAGTATCTGATAGAAGACCATTTGATTCGACCCAATGGTCTAAACGACGGAGTATCATTTTTTCCATCAATTTCCGGATACAGGATAGCATTGCAATCGGCCTATAAGAGTTGTGCTCAGAAGCTGGTTTCCCTGGTTTTTGGATGGCGATCACCTTTACTTGCCTCCAATCCTGCGGTACAATGTTTTGCTCCAGGAACTTATTGAACAAGATCAACAAGCGCCTCTTGGCATTGCCGGGTAGATTCTTCAACAAGCTGAATTTGATTCTATCTAACCCAGGCGCGTTATTGTTACAGGACAGGAGGGCAACTGAAAGTTCTGCCATCGTAAAAGGTGATTCTATCGCGTCGTGGCCCGGAGACGCATTTCGAACAATGTTTTGCTCAGGAATAGAGTCCGGACATACTTTCCTGGCAAAATCAAATATCCACCGACTTGAAGACTCCTCGCTTTCGTTGACCGTTACGCGATTCCGCATTCTTCGGGCTGTGTTCCAAAGAGTGCTCATCGATGTCTCCCTCGACGTCTCGTTCACGAACCGACGCCAATATCCGCGTTTCTTTGTTTTAGCCAGGCTTTTAAGCTCCGAATACCGTATATAGTCGTCGGGTATACCTCCCTTCTGGAAGGCCAAAAACGCGTCGGATCTTTGCGTGTAGACATCGGAGCACTCTTTGTCCCACCACGGAGTTGGAGGCCGCTCTTTGATCGTTACGCCGGGATATTTCTTCGTTTTGGCTTGCAACGCGGCGTCGAGGATTAAGCCCGCGAGGAGGTTGTATTCTTCAAGTGGTGGGTGATGTTGAATCGACTCGACCGCTTTTGAAATCATTTCCTCGTATAACTTCCAATCGACATTCCGTGTGAGGTCATACGGAATGTCAATTGGTCGCATGCGAGTTGAACCGTTAGTAATTGAAATAAGAATAGGCAGATGGTCGCTACCGTGAGGATCGAGGATTACCTTCCATGTGCAATCCAACCGTAGCGACGTCGAACATAAGGATAGATCCAAAGCGCTTGGGCACGCTGGAGGTTTCGGGATACGTGTCATTTCACCGTTGTTCAAAATAGTCATGTCGAAGTCATCGCAAAGGTTATAGATTAAAGAGGAGCGGTTATCATTGTAGGGGGAACCCCAAGCCACACCATGAGAGTTGAAGTCTCCCAAAATCAAACGTGGCGAGGGAAGAAGTTCTTTAAATCAAAGAGCAACCATTGCCCAACCTGTGCTCTGGGAGGAATATATATTGAGGCAATACAAAGCTCTTTACCTTGTATTGTCATTTGACATGCGACAACTTCGATGCTTGGAATCGAGGGGAGGTTAATACGATAGAATGAATAGCACTTTTTAATCCCTAAAAGTACTCCTCCATATGGGGTGTCTCGATCAAGGCGAATAATATTAAAATCATGGAAGTTGAGATCAATATTTGAAGTAAGCCAAGTTTCACAAAGGGAAAATGCATCGCATTTGTTTCTATTTATTAAAACTTTAAATGAATCCATTTTTGGTAAAATACTTCTACAATTCCACTGTAAGACAGAGATAGAATCCTTCGTATACGCAGATGAATTAGGCATCGAAGGATATAATCGCTGCAAGGAGGGGCCATTGGGCAGTCAACTGCTTCAAAAATGATCCAACTGTTGGGAGGAATGCTGTAAAAAAAATTTTAATTGGATCGGGTACATTGAAAGTTTCAAAAATCAAGTCCACAATGTCAGAAAATTTCACTAATCCAGAGTTTGTTTCATCAACTGGGAATGCAAAAGGAACAACTGGGGTTTTAGATGTTCCTGGCAGTGCTGGGAACTCCTTCTGGGACTTTAAATTTGCAAGCCCAGGAGGAGTTTGCTTCGGTTTTTCCGCCGCACTGTTTGGTTTGTTTGTAACTTTCATTTCACTTTGGGAAATCTTAGGACCTTTTCGGGGAAGTTTAGGAGAGGAAATATTTTTCCTCTTTCTAGACGCCCCAGGTTTGGCATAAGTAGTTCCCGCTGGTGAATCGTCAGAATCGGTTTCATCAGAGGACAACAGATCAAAGGGGTTCGATGTTATGGTAGAAGTGGTCACGGTCTTCTTCAGCATCTCAGCGTAAGATCGCTTTGAACGCTCCTCAAGTGACCGCTTGATTTTATCTCTGCGCTGCATGTACACCGGGCATGTGGAGAGCTCATGCTGATTTTCCCCGCAGTGAATACATTTTTCAGCATTTACACTGCAAGAATCGTCCGCATGAGTTTCTCCACACTTGCTACATCGTGCCTTATTGCAGCAGTAGGCGGCTGTGTGGCCTAGCTGCTTGCAATTGGTGCAATTCATAACACGGGGTACATACAATCGCACAGGCAGACGAACCCGATCGATCGAGACGTGGCTAGGGAGAGCAGATCCGGCAAACGTAACACGGAACGAGTCTGACGGAGTGTACACTTTTGTGCCGTTGACAAGAGACACAGACCGCAATTGCTTGCAATCTATGATCTTTACTTTTACGTCGTGACACAAAGCATTTTTGAAGCAGCCAAAACCGCTTGCCAAGATACACTCGACCGACAGACTCGAATCGGTTATGACACCGTCGATCTCCACGTCTCGTGCGGGTATATAAACGCGATACTCGCGTGTGAAAAGCTCGGAGCGAGCAATAGCGTTGGCCTGTTCCAGGTCGCTGACCACGACACGGAGCTTGTTGGGTCTGACCTTGGAGATTTCGGTCACGGCCTTGTACCCCTCCGTCAGGTCTTTAGAAATCTGCAGGATGTTTAACGGTTGCGATTTCGGTCCTGCTTTTGGCCGAAAGAAAACAGTAAAGCTGCCCTGAGATCCGTCCGGGTAAAGCCTGGGGCGAGGGGGGACTGGAGAATTAACAGAGGAAGGGTTGGCAGGAGGGACAGGGTCGGAGGGGTTCGGGGATGGTGGCACGGGAGGCGAGGGATCTACATCCACCTCTTTACTTCTCCTTTCAGCAGGGTTGGTTGTCCGAACGGTCGAAGCTGCAGCCGTTACAGCCAGCAGCACCAATACAGCAGCTCCAAACAGCCACCAGCAGCGAGCCGGGTGTGTGATCACTCAGCACAGCGACACAACTCGCTGTCAACTGTTGGCTTCTTCTTTTTCCTCCTTTGTGTTGAGATTCTCGTCCACTGCTGTAGCACAAATCACTTAGCAGCCAAATCGGCTTACGCACCAGCAAACAGCCACGATGCGAAACAGTTGCACAAAGGCGGGCGACCTTGAACCTTCACTCGACCAGGCAAACAATGCCAACACTTGCTCGCGCGTCTTTTGTTTTATATTCTATCGGAGCGATCACCAAACACGTCCTATACTGATGCGTGTTCGGCACAGAATGAAAAAATATATATCTTGTAGTTATTCCTGATGTAAAATTTTGGTCAGTGTAATTACTCATATATTAAAAAATTTCAATTTCTCTTACTTGTTTTTTATTTTCGAACTTATTTTTATTAAGGTATTTTCAATTAGATTTTAATTTTTTTTATTTTTATTTCTTTTAGTTTTCAAATTTTTCTAGTTTTTTTTCTATTTTTTCCCCTTCCCATCAAGCGTTACGTATTTTATGGATGTTTTCTTGCGAGTTTCCTTTTTTTTGTTATAAAGCTACGCTATTTTCTAGAGGGGAGTCTGACTTCGTGACGAAATGCTACGATGAGGGAGGAGGGGGTCAAAAAAAAATGAAATAAACTACGTCATATGTCATTCGTTGTTTTGCTTTCGTCTCGATTAGACGCAAATTGTTTCTCTCCTTTTGATTCGCAAAATAACAATACACGAGTTATCGTACGGGTGTTTTTTTTCGATTAGTTCTTGTGTTGTGCGATAACAATAGCCTGCAGTTTATCGGCAGAAACATCTTCTGCACACTGGTAGGGGTAGGCTACCCCGCCAGTGATCTGATACGCAGCTGATATATCAGCACGAATAATTCTCCCGCACCGCTGTTACCCCGCTAGCAGCACGGACCACCATACGATCGAGCGAGTGGAAGTCAACTACAAGTGGCATCTACAAGGTCGCGTGTAGGATACGGCCACTGTTTCACAACACGAAGCTGGATCGTCATTGTTTGCTCTGCGGAGACACTCGATTGATCCTACTATCAGCCGTGAGGTCGTGACTTAGACGTTTGGTGAAGTATTCACTTTAGATTTTTTATCATTACTATTAATGTTATTACTATCAATATTATTATTATTAATATTATTATTATTATTGTTGTCATTATTATTATAATTATTATTATTATTATTATTATTATTATTATTATTATTATTATTATTATTATTATTATTATTATTATTATTATTATTATTATTATTATTATTATTATTATTATTATTATTATTATTATTATTATTATTATTATTATTATTATTATTATTATTATTATTATTATTATTATTATTATTATTATTATTATTATTATTATTACTATTATTATTATTATTATTATTACTATTATAACTATTGTTATTAGTATTAGTATTACTGTCTTTTTTTTTATTCTGATCCCTTGTAGTTTGAAAAATTTAATATCAACTATTTGATCCCCCCACACATTCGAATATTTATCGTTTGTGTGCGGTAGAGCGTAACGCTCCCGCAAAATGGACGACATGCAGGTGCAACTTTTCCTGGATGTTGAAACAAATGGGGAAGAAATTGAAATTTCCCCCAGCAGTTCTCCCTTACCTTCCCCTGTACCACCCCCGCTACCTAGCCTCGTACCAAGGGTACCGGAAATACGGGTAAAAGCCTACCCAGATGCCGCTAGCGGTCCCTACGTTGTTTACTTCCGGCCCATAAAAAAACCTTTGAATATAATTCAAATAGGCAAAGACCTGGCAAAACAGTTTTCGGCCGTAACCGAGATTACGAAGGTGAGGCCGAACAAACTGCGAGTTGTCGTGAGTAGCTTGAAGCAAGCAAACGAAATTGCTAGCTACGAGCTCTTCACAAGGGAGTACCGCGTGTACATCCCTGCCAAGGACGTGGAGATCGACGGTGTGGTTACCGAAGGAAGCCTCACGGTCGATGACATTTTGCGTCACGGGGTTGGCTGCTTCAAGAACCCTTGATTCAAGATGTAAAGATACTGGATGTCAAGCAATTGCAAAGTGCGGAGGCAATCATGCTGAGACCGCTTGCAGTGAGGATACTGAAAAGTGTCTTTACTGCGAGGGAACTCGGCATGACCTTTCGGCGTGTCCCGCGTACAAACAGCGCGAGGAAAAAATTAAGCGTTCCCTCAAGGAAC
The DNA here is from genome assembly GCF_029784165.1 of Wyeomyia smithii. Classification (NCBI taxonomy): domain Eukaryota; kingdom Metazoa; phylum Arthropoda; class Insecta; order Diptera; family Culicidae; genus Wyeomyia; species Wyeomyia smithii. The sequence goes on from NC_073694.1 coordinate 165,223,378, forward strand.
GATCAAAGCGCTCTTTTGCAGAAATGCTTAAGAGGGCTGAGCCACCCTCGACAGGAAACATTTTTTCCTTTTTGCCAACCGATGAGGGTATCTCTGACGATCCCGTCGAAGGGTGTTCTTATGCCATGCCAGAAGGATCTAGGAAGAGGAGAATGATCAACTCTCCTAATCTTTCTCGCAAAGGCCGCAAGATAACCCCTAGCGGAATGACCAATAAGCCAACACAACAAGGAAGCGGTGGAGAAAACCCGATGCAAGTTCCTCCCGGTTTTAATTTTAAATCAAACCAAGAGTACCCACCGCTTCCTGGGGCACCAAAAACCCCTCGTGCACCCATTTCTCGATCAGAAGATAAAAAAGAAACAGGGTTCATAAAATTTTCTGATATTGTGGACTGGATAGTTAAAACATTCAACATACCAGATCCCCTACAAAATATTCTTCTTGCCCTTCTTCCTACAGTGAAAACCTTTTTGAAGCAACTAGCAGCAACTTGGCCCCTCATTTCAGCTATGATATCTTTCGATGACTTATACGGCGAAAGAGGTTAGGAATTTTATCACTGTATTACAGTGGAATTGCAGATGTATCATCCCCAAATTCGATTTATTTTCTCATTTGATAAATACATACAATTGTGACACATTCGCGCTCTGTGAAACCTTTCTCAATTCAAACGATCAACTCAATTTCCACGATTTTAACATTATTCGTCGAAATCGAGACTCACGCGGTGGAGGGGTACTTTTAGGGATTAAAAAGTGCTATTCCTTCTTCAGAATCAACCTCCCCTCGATCTCGAGTATTGAAGTCGTTGCCATTCAAACCAATATGAATGGAAAAGATCTTTGCCTTGTTTCGTTATATATCCCTCCATCCGCGCGGATTGAACAGAAGCAACTTTCTGATATAGCAGAATTGCTTCCCGTACCTTTTCTGATAATGGGAGATTTTAACTCTCACTGTTCGCAATGGGGGTCGCTGTACGACGACAACCGATCTTCGTTAATCTGTTCCTTAATCGATGACTTCAATATGACACTTTTGAATACTGGGGAAGCGACACGTGTACCTAATCCTCCAGCTCGTGAAAGCGTGCTTGACCTATCCCTTTGCTCGACATCACTAGCGTTAGATTGCCGGTGGAAAGTAATCAATGATCCCCACGGTAGTGATCACCTTCCAATCGTTATCTCAATTGCTAATGGTTCAACTCCCCCGGACCCAATCAATATTTCATACGACCTTACTCGTAATATTGATTGGAAGTCATATGAGACGATCATAGCGGAATCCATCGAGTCTCACGAGGAACTTCTTCCGGAGGAAGAATACGCGTTCCTTTCTGGCTTGATCATCGACGCCGCGACTCAAGCTCAGACGAAACCGATACCCGGGGTAACGATTAGACAGCGTCCTCCCAACAAGTGGTGGGACAAAGAGTGCTCTGAACTGTACGCGCAAAGGTCCTCGGTGTATTTGGCCTACCGAAAACACGGTACTCTTGATCTGCTCCGAAAGTACGATGTACTGGATAGACAGATGACGAGTTTAATTAAAGCGAAAAAACGCGGATACTGGCGGCGGTTTGTAAACGCGTTGTCGCGGGAAACAGCGATGAGCACTCTTTGGGACACGGCCAGACGCATGCGGAATCGTAACGTTTCGAATGAGAGCGAGGAATATTCAGGCCGCTGGATACTCGATTTTGCCAAAAAGGTCTGCCCGGACTCTGTACCGGAACAGAAAACCTTTCGCGACGCGTTTTTAGTAGCTACGGAAGAGCCTCCATTTTCGATGTTGGAATTTTCGATGGCTCTCCTCTCGTGCAACAATAAAGCTCCAGGGTTGGATAGAATCAAATTCAACTTGTTGAAAAATCTACCCGACTCTGCAAAAAGACGCTTGTTGGACTTGTTCAACAAGTTTCTTGAGCTAAACATTGTTCCGCACGACTGGAGGGAGGTAAAAGTCATTGCTATTCAAAAACCCGGAAAACCTGCCTCTGACCACAATTCTTATAGGCCGATTGCTATGCTCTCTTGCCTCCGGAAATTAATGGAGAAAATGATCCTCTTACGGTTAGACAAATGGGTCGAAACAAATGGTTTACTTTCAGATACTCAATTTGGCATTCGCCGGGGCAAACGGACGAACGATTGCCTAGCGTTGCTTTCAACTGAAATTCAACTCGCCTTTGCTCGAAAAGAGCAAATGGCTTCTGCATTCTTGGATATTAAGGGGGCTTTTGACTCCGTCTCTGTAAAAGTTTTAAGCGAGAAACTTCACTCGCAGGGACTTTCACCAAATTTGAATAACTTTTTGCTCAACTTGTTGTCAGAAAAGCATATGTATTTCTCACATGGCGATTCGACAACTTCCCGAATTAGTTACATGGGTCTTCCCCAGGGCTCATGTTTAAGCCCCCTTTTATATAATTTTTACGTCAAGGACATCGATGAATGTCTTGCAAATTCATGCACGCTAAGGCAACTTGCAGACGATAGCGTTGTATCCATTACTGGTAGCGAAGCTAGCGATCTGCAAGGACCATTGCAAGATACCTTAGACAATTTGTCAGAATGGGCTCTTAAGCTGGGTATCGAATTCTCTCCGGAGAAAACTGAGTTGGTCGTTCTTTCTAGGAAGCATAACCCAGCTCAGCTGCAGCTCCTACTAATGGGTAAAACGATCTCTCAGGTTTTAGTCGCTAAATATCTCGGGGTCTGGTTCGACTCTAAATGCACCTGGGCTTGTCATATTAGGTATCTGACACAAAAAATGCCAACAGAGGATTAATTTTCTTCGTACGATTACCGGAACATGTTGGGGTGCCCACCAAGGAGACCTTCTAAGGTTATACCAAACAACGATATCGTCAGTTCTTGAGTACGGGTGTTTCTGCTTCCGCTCCGCAGCAAACACACATTTGATCAAACTGGAACGAATACAATATCGTTGTTTGCGTATTGCCTAAGGTTGCATGCAGTCGACCCATACGATGAGTCTTGAAGTGCTAGCGGGTATCCTTCCGTTGAAACATCGCTTTTGGAATCTCTCTTATCGGTTGCTAATTCGATGCACAGTTATGAACCCATTAGTAATTTAAAATTTCGAGAGGTTGGTCGACCTTCAATCCCAAACCAGATTTATGACTTTATATTTTGACTACATGGCTCAAGATATTAATCCTTCTTCATACGATTTCTCCAATGTCGTACTTTTAGATACTTCTAATAATGCTATATTCTTCGACACCACCATGAAAGAAGATATTATTGGTATCCCGGATCAATTGCGACCGCAAGAGATCCCTAAGATTTTTTCCAATAAGTTCAAACATGTTAGTTGTGATAAAATGTTTTACACTGACGGATCTAATCTAGATGAGTCCACTGGCTTCGGTGTTTTTCACGAAAATTTTACCGCCTCCTACAAACTCGATGCTCCTGCTTCCGTGGACGTCGCAGAACTTGCCGCTATTCAGTACTCTCTTGGGATCATCGAAACCCTGCCCATAGACCACTACTTCACCTTCAAGACAGTCTCAGTTCCATTGAGGCTCTGCGATCGATGAAGACTGTGAAGCACACCCCGTATTTCCTGGGGAAAATACGGCGGTTTTTAAGTGCTTTAACAGATAAAAATTACCGGGTTACCTTAGCGTGGGTCCCTTCTCATTGTTCCATTCCGGGCAATGAAAAGGCTGACGCTTTAGCTAAGGTGGGTGCTATTGATGGCGATATTTATAGTAGACCAATTGCTTATGATGAATTTTATAGCATTTTGCGTCAGAGAACACTCAACAGTTGGCAATCATCATGGAACTCAGATGAACTGGGACGGTGGCTACATTCCATTTTTCCTAAGGTATCGACGAAAGCATGGTTCAAGGGGTTGGATGTAGGTCGGGACGCGTGATGTCTAGACTTATGTCCAATCACTACACGTTAAACACGCATCTCTTTCGTATAGGGCTTGTAGACAGTAATCACTGCGTTTGTGGCGATGGCTACCATGACATCGAGCATGTTGTTTGGTCGTGTGCCGAATTCTGTGATGTTAGGTCCGAGCTTATAGATTCCCTCCGGGCCCGAGGAAAACAACCGAACGTTCCCGTTAGAGACATTCTGGGAAGCGGTGATCTTCAGTACATTAACAACTGTACTGTTATTTGAAAAAGACTGACATTAAAATTTAATATTCTTTTGTCTATTTGTCAGAATACCCGTATACGACGCTGGAGACACGAACACGAAGAGCCTAAATCTATGTTTGAAAAACAAAAAGAACACCAGTCGAAATACAAATAGATCGTATATCTTAATTAGTTTAAAGCAAGAATTGTATCTCCCCTCCTCTCACCTTTAATCCCCACTAGCTCGTAGTCGGCCGCGAGAAATAAAAAAAAGGCCTCCCTCCTTTTCCCGCTAATCTAGAATTAATAAAAAGTGTAATTGGCTCAGTTTAACTTAAAATTGTATCGTGCCGTGTCAAAAAAACCATATTTAAATTGAAAAAAAAAATTAACTACGTCATATATGCATGCATGCTCCCTTACAAAACTCCAACTGTTTTTTCTTAGTTTCATATTTGCTATGTAGCTTGACTTGACCCCTTCCCCCCTCTCCCTCGTCACATTTCGTCACTAAACTGCAAACCCCCCACCTCTCTCCCCGAATGCTACGTCTTCTATGGACCTTCCCTCAGCTATTGTTCATACAAAACTACAATCGTACTATGATGATTACAATACGCAATTTTCCCACCACATCATTTAAAAACCATGTATTTTTTTTAATTTTTAAGTGGAAGACTCTTCCGAACATGAAAATAAATTTATTATAAGTTAAAGGTGAAGGAAGACTAGGGAACCTATACATTAGAGAAATGACAAGACACTCACCGTTAAGGCAACTGTCAACATCAAAACGAATTACGGCAATGCAAAATGATACAACTCGCCCGTTTTGATGTTGACAGTTGCCTTAACGGTGAGTGTCTTGTCATTTCTCTAATGTAGAGGTTCCCTAAGGAAGACCGAAATCGCGCATGACCTTTGAGTGACGAACCGCCGTGAGAGATTCTTAATAAGTCAGCCTTATTTTTATTTTTTTTTTTTTTCTATCAGAACAAGTTTTTTTTCTTATACCCAGACTTGCCTTTAAATAAATGCGAAAGATTATTTCGCTGTGTCGCTTTTGCCACCTCAAAACAACAATGAGAAAAGCCACCTTATGGTGACAACACTCCCTGTATTAACAATTTATTATTCATAGATTTCGCCCTAACACGACGCTAATACACGCTTTTATGCAGGAGAAACGTAGCGCGAAAATTCAAAAACCGCGTAAAAAGAAACAAGAAAAAAGCTCCTTTTCCGTTATCGGTAGTTAATGTGTCGCTTCTATCACAACTCTTACAAGATAAATAGATAACCTTTAATTCTAATCGATAGAAAAGCAATAATTTTGTTTACAAAACCATCCAGTTCACAAGTCTAGCGGTTGACATTGTCTGTCGTCATCTGGCACTTTCTGCTGATTCTGCGAAACTGCATTTTTTTAAACTATAATATTTATTAAGGCTCAGCAGCGCAGCATAACGGAACCGTATGCCTGTTTGAAGTGAGGAAGAGCCTGAATCCCGATTGCTCCTCTACAAACAGACATAAAAACTCTATCATCTTTTAAAAATACAATTCGAAAAAAACAAATCACTTTAACCTACAACTAACAATTACATTACATTACTATTCGTTGAGGAAAGATGAGTCCTTGTCTCTTGGAAATCAAAAGTTTGATGGTCATGTCTCTCAGAGAGCAGCGATGATTCATGTTTCTCTAAAAAAAAAATAAACTAAACTGCATTGGCGAGCGTCGTGAGCTCTACATTACATACACGTTGCGTTATTGCAAGCATAGTCTAGGTGTTATCGACTTTGCCTGGTGCTTTTTTTTTTTTTTTTTTATATAACTCTAATATTTATTTAGGCCCAACCGCAAAGCATAACGGGGCCGAATATCTTTTGGAGTAGGGAAAAGCCAGCTTGAGTAGAGCCTGTATCCCGACTGCTCCTCCTCAAACAGGCATAAAAACCCTCTCATCTTTTCTCTTTTATAAATACAATTTAAAAATACATATCATTTAAACCTACGGCTAACAATAACAATAATAAATAATGTTCTTCTCTGTATGAGTAAATATCAATTCTTAATACTATTCGTTAAGGTGTGATGGTTCCTTATATCTTTAGAAATCAAAACTTATATCTATGTTTGGTGGATCATGTCTCTCAGAAAGAAGCGATGATTCATGTGTCCCTAAAAAGATCAATAAAAGAAAAAGAAAAAAAAAAACAGAATTAGTGTGAACTTTTTGATGGAGGTTGTGTTGGAAAAATAAGAAGAAGAAGCAAGGAGATAATCAAATTCGATACTTGATATCTCTTAAAAAGTCATAAATAGGTATTACAAGCGCTGGGTTGCGGCTAGCAAGCGCATCCCGTACTTGCATTGTAAATGTCACTTTCTGTTTTCGGAGAGAATCAATAAGCTTGGTCCTTGCTCTGTGGTACTTAGGGCATACGAAGACTATATGATCTATATCTCCGTACCCTCCACATTCGCACAGATTACTATCGACTAAGTTTATTCGATAAAGGTGTGCGTTTGCAACATAGTGATTGGACATTAGGCGCGAAATAACTCGAATGAAATCTCGAGTTAAATCTAACCCTTTGAACCAAGCTTTTGTAGACACTTTGGGCGAAATCGAGTGCATCCATCGCCCAAGATCGTCTTTATCCCATTTTTCCTGCCAGTTTGCCAGGGCCAGTCGTCGAGGCAGGTGAAAATACTCGGTATAGATGATCGGTCTATCAAATATATCTCCTTCTATGGCACCCCTTTTCGCTAATAAATCAGCTTCTTTATTGCCTGGGATTGAGCAATGCGAGGGGACCCACACAAAGCAGATAATGAAAGACCGATCAACCAGCACTTCTAATATCCGTCTAATTTCCGGAAGGAAATAGGACGGGTGCTTGACCGGTTTAATCGATCGGAGAGCTTCGATAGAACTGAGGCTGTCCGAGAAGATGAAATAATTGCCTGGTGTCTTGAGCTCGATAATTCGCAGCGAATTGTGTATGGCAGCTAATTCAGCTACATATATGGAGCAAGGCTGTGCCAGTTTGCGGGATATGTGATGATCTGTGTTAAAAACGCCATATCCGGATTGTCCATCCATCACAGATCCGTCCGTGAAAAAGGAGTTCTGTTCTGGGAGGTGGCCGAATTTCGCCGAAAATATTAATGGCACAACTGTTGGTTTAAGGTGTTCGGGAATTCCATGGATTTCTAGTTTCATCGTCAAATCAAATATAACAGAAGAATTGTTGAGCGATGTTGAAATCTCACGGGATGGAGCAACAGCCGAAGGGTTTATCTCCATGGTCATGAACCGCTGGTATACTGACATACAGGGTTTCTGAACAACTTCCAAACACCTCTCATAGTTCTCGATTATCATTGGGTTTGCTATCTCCGATCTGATGAGGAAACGAAGAGCCAACTCGAATAGCCTCTCTTTGAGTGGTAGTACTCCCGCAATGACCTCTAGAGACATGGTATGTGTCGATTGCATGCAGCCTAGAGCGATACGCAAACAACGGTATTGTATCCTCTCTAGCTTCAGCATGTGTGAGGCTGCGACTCCTCTGAAGCATATGCTGCCGTATTCTATTACGGGCAGAATAGTGGTTTGGTAGAGTCGTATTAAATCCTCTGGATGCGCTCCCCATGATGTTCCTGTTACCATCCGAAAAAAATTAATTCTCGGTTGGCATCTTTGCTTCAGGTAATTGATATGTTTTTCCCATGTGCACTTAGAGTCATACCATACTCCTAGATACTTGAAGCTAGGTGACTGAGTGATGGGTATTCCGGACAGAACTAGCTCGAAGCGAGGTGGTGGTCGCTTTTTTGAAAAGACTACCATCTCCGTTTTTTCAAGCGAGAATTCGATTTCAAGACAACTGGCCCAACCGGTCAGATTATCTAGCGTATTTTGCAGGCTGTTTTTCATGTCTACAGCTAGAGTCGCCGTGACTGATACAACGCAGTCGTCAGCTAACTGGCGCATTGTACAGCCGTCCGTCAAGCATGTGTCGATGTCACTGATGTAGAAGTTGTACAACAGCGGACTCAGACAAGAGCCTTGGGGGAGACCCATGTAGCTTGCTCGTGTTATTGTTGAAGAACCGTGGTTGAAAAGTAAATGCTTTTCAGACAGCAGGTTGATCAAAAAGTTTGTTAATATAGGGGAGAATCCTCTCTGATGCAGTTTCTCGGAAAGAATTTCGATTGAAACTGAGTCAAATGCGCCTGTGATATCCAGGAAAACCGAGGTCATTTGTTGTTTGCTGCCAAGAGCCAATTCCGCTTCTGTGGCTAGCAATGCCAGGCAATCGTTAGGGCCCTTGCCCCTACGAAAGCCGAACTGGGTCTCTGATAGTTGGTTAGTTGTTTCTGCCCAGTTGTCAAGTCTACGCAGGATCATTTTTTCAAGCAATTTGCGTATGCATGAGAGCATCGCAATCGGCCTATACGAGCGGTGATATGCGGCAGGTTTGTCTGGCTTTTTGATTGCGATAATCTTAACCTGTCTCCAAGCTTCCGGAATCATATTGTTCCTGATAAGCTTATTAAACAGTTTAAGAAATCGTAGCTTGGCCGAGTCCGGCAGGTTTTTCATCAAATAAAATTTGATCCTGTCCGGTCCTGGAGCCTTATTCTTGCAAGACGCGAGGGCAATTGAAAACTCCAACATGGTAAATTCTGGTTCTTCAATAGCCGTTGTATCGCTGAATTTTTGCTGTGATGGGACAGCGTCTGGGCATACCTTTTTCGCGAAATCATAGATCCAACGTTCAGAGTATTCATTTGCCTCATTACTGTCGGACCTATTGCGCATTTTTCGAGCCGTATTCCAGAGATAGCTCATAGAAGCATCTCTGGGTAACGTGCTTATGAAATTTTGCCAGTATGATCTTTGTTTCAGTTTGTGTAGCTTGGACTGTTCTATTTCAAGCTCCCTAAACTGATCATAAAGCTCAATTGAGCCACCATTCCTGAATGCTAAGTATGATGCTTTCAGAGCTTTTTTCATCTCGGTGCAATCTTTGTCCCACCATTGTTTGTTGGGACGAATTTTCAACTTGTTCTCAGGGGCGGGCCTCGTCTGAGATTGCAACGCGTTATCTAGCACTAATGTTGCAAGGAAGTTGTATTCGTCAGATGGGGAAAGCTCTTCGTTTGTTTCGAGACCCTGGGATATTATGTTCGAGAATTTTTCCCAATCAATATTCCGGGTAAGATCATACTCTACTTCGACTGTGGTAGCAGAATGGAGCCTGTTCATAATCGAAATACTGATTGGCAAATGGTCGCTACCGTGGGGATCTTGAATAATCTCCCATTTGCAGTCCAAAGCTTTTGAGGAGGAGCACATCGACAAGTCTAATGTGCTCTCTCGTATTGGAGGCCTTGCTATTCTCGTAGCTAACCCAGATATGTTCAATAAGGTCAGATCGAAGTCGTCTAACAAACTTTCAATGAGAACAGCACGGCTGTCATCCCTGGGTGCTCCCCACGCCGTACCGTGAGATAAGGATAAGGCGTGGAGTCGGAAGAAGTTCAGCTATTTGTGTCAGCTGCAACCGATTAATAGTAGCTCTAGGCGGAATGTAGACTGATGCAACAGTGAGGCCCTCACCAGCAATTGTTATATGGCAAGCAACAATTTCTGTACCGTCAATTGCTGGGAGAGGAATACGGAAGAATGTGTAGCATTTTTTGATACCAAGGAGCACTCCGCCATAAGAGTTTCCTCGGTCTAAACGGATAATATTGAAGTTTGGTACGGCTAGTGTCGTATCAGTTGATAACCATGTTTCAGATAGCGCGAAAATATCGCATTTGCTATCGTGAACCAGAAGTTTAAATTTATCTAATTTGGGGATCAAACTTCTACAGTTCCATTGTATGATCCTTGTTGTCGATTCGTCACTTCTGTTGTCTGATTTAGACATCGAAGGATACGAACGCGAGGAGGGGCCATTTGGTGCTTAGTTGCTTACCCAACATGCAGATTGTTGGAAGACAAGCCGAGATCATACTTTTAAGAGTATCGGATAAACCAAAAGTGGTAAATATCCATTCAACGATCATTTTGAATGAGATACGTCCATCGGTGGTCTGTATTTCAGGTTCCGATGACTGTTTTTTGGCGGAAGCAGATTGTTTTCCTGGTAATTTGGGAAACTCTTTATCGAAATTGTTACCCTCAGGATTAAGCTTGAATCCTGGAGGTGACGGCTTAGCAATATTTTGCTTAGGAGGGCCACTTGGGGTATCTGTATGCGTTTTCTTCTGCTCTTTTCTAGGGAGCTTGGGGGAAGATACGCTTGGTCGTTTCCGCACGGCCCCGCTTGACGGAAGAGGTTGATATACCTCTTCATCATCATTGGGATCGTCATGTTCCAAGCTGGAATACGGATTTTCCTGATGCTGTAAGGCAGTCTTTAGCATCTGTGCAAATGACTGCTTACAGCGTTGTTTCGTCGATTTTTTCAACGATTCTGAGCGCAATTTATATGTTGGGCACGATTCTATTTTATGTGGTTCACCTCCACATAGACAGCATTTCACGTGCTGTTCGCTACAAGTGTGGTTAATCTCGGAGATTTCACCACACTTGGAGCATTTAGATTTCTTATTGCAGTGGGTTTTCGTGTGCCCTAACTGCAAACAGTTCGTACACGTCATGACTTTCGGAAAAAAAAGTCTTACGGGTAGTCGAAGCTTGTGGAGCTCGACAAAATCCGGGAGTACTTTTCCCTCAAAAGTTACTCTAAACGAGTCGTTTGGGGAATATTTGCCCGTATTGTCCTTGGAATACATTCTCCTGCATTCAAGGATCTTGATTTCAGGAAGGGATGGATTTTTAAAACATCCAACACCTTTCATAATATCTTCTTCAGTGAGGTCGGCCTCTGTGATAACACCTTCTATTTCAACAACGCGTGCCGGTATATAAACGCGGTACTCGATGTTGAAATTTGGATCCTGGACGACAGCATTTGCTTGTCTAGGATCAGAAAAGGTTGCCTTCAGCTTGTCCGTTTTGACTTTAAAAATCTCAGTCAAGCTGGTGTAATCTTTCTTCAGAGTTTTGCATATCTGCATAACTCTGAGAACGAAGACCGGGTTGGTTCACCTGGTACTGTTTGACCCGTATTGGCACATCATTAGTAGATGGGACAATCGGGGCAGTTTTACGGGGCCTTTTACGCTTCTTTACTACATCAAAGAAAGCGTTGTTGTCATTAATGGGAATCTCGGCAAAGTCCATCCCGGACTCTTCACCCTCTGAGGAGGATGAAAGGTCCGGTGGGGTAGCCAGACCCCCAACCGCCATTCAACGGCTGCGCAATGTATCAAGTATAAGAATATGTAATATACTAATGTATACAAGGTAAAAAAAAATGAATATATGTTTTATAAAAAGAATGCAAGATAGATCAGTTATGTATATACACAAGTGGGAAAGAGAATAAATAAAAAGTGTTACTTATCTTTGTATGTAGTTGTAATCAGCACTAGCGGGAGTTACATCGACTGCAAAACGGCGCCGCCGATTTTCTCCTCTGTCAACGCACGCGCCAAAAACTAGCACGACACCTTCCAGCACAGTTGCGATGTTGCACCGTCTGAGAAACGGCGTCACCGCCTCCTTTCCCTCGCCGGAGCTCCGATCAAATCGCCCTGTTCTGCTGGGAGAAGAAGCAAACCAAAAAACAAGCGCTGCACCTTCCAGCACACGCGCCAAAAGCAAGCACTTCTGCCTGGTGCTTCGTTCCTAAGGATTCAAATGATGATGCACATTTTTTATATACATCGATAGAATTTGTTTATATGACGACTGAAACGGTTAGTTTAATGTGTTTATCGGCTTAATCAGTCCGTGTAGTATACACGGACTGATTAAGCCGATAAACACATTAAATACATCGATAGAACTAAAATAAGATTTTTTTACAATATATAGAATATATTTTAACCGTCTTGCAGGAGGTCTGAAGCGAATGAGTTTATAGAAGGTCGATTGCCTTATCCAAATAATAATCAATAAAAAACACAATCATCCAAAACAAAACTCTAAAAAATTATATAATGCCCCAGAAATCTATGGGGATAAATAGCAAACTCAAGCTTGCCTCGACGCCATTCTGGTGTCGTGACCTCCTATTTTTGTTTTTATTATAATTTCCATACCTCCCTTCATCGTAACAACTGTTGTAATCCCCACCGCAAGCATTCACAACACCTCTATCGAATTAACTTAATCGAAAGTAATCTGTGCGAATGTGGAGGGTACGAAGGAAGATATTGACCACATAATCTTCGTATGCCCTAAGTACCACAGAGCAAGGGCCAAGCTTATAGATTCTATCCAGAAACAGAAAGTGACGTTCACAATGCAAGTACGGGATGCACTTGCTAGCCGCAACCCCGCGCTTGCAATACCCATTTATGACTATTTAAGAGATATCAAGTTTAAATTTTTTTTTTCAGTATACCAGCGGTTCATGTCCATGGAGATAAACCCTTCGGTTGTTGCTCCATCCCGTGAGATTTCAACATCGCTCAACAATTCTTCTGTTGTATTTTTGCCTTTCTCCTAGAAAGGTATAGCAATCACTGAAAAAAACCAAAGGTATAAAAGTGCTCCAAAGGGTCGAATCTCGTATATCAATCGACTTAGTTCGACGAGCTGAGAACTTTCTGTATGTGTGTGTATGTATGAGTGTGTGTTTGTGTTTGTGTGTGTGTGTGTGTGTGTGTGTGTGTGTGTGTGTGTGTGTGTGTGTGTGTGTGTGTGTGTGTGTGTATGTATGTATGTATGTATGTATGTATGTAACGGTCTCCTAATCTCACTCAATTTTCTCAGAGATGGCTGAACCGATTTCAATGAAACTAATTGCAAATGAAAGGTCTAGTTGCCCCATAAGACCCTATTGAATTTTATTACAATCGGATTTTTGGTTTCGGGGTTATGTATCAAAATGTGAAAATCACAAAACTTCATTATCTCAGAAACTACACAACCGATTTGAACGAAATTGGTGTCAAAAGAACGGGCTTGTTTTTTGAACCATTTGTGAAATAATTTTATAATGATTGGACATGTAGTTCAAAAGTTATGCAAAGAAACGTGTTTCAAACACTGTTTAAACTCACTCACTTTTCTCAGAGATGGCTGGACCGATTTTTACAAAATTAGTGTCATATGGAAGGTCTTTTTGCCTCATAAGACCCTATTGAATTTTATTGTTATTGGACTTTAATTTTTTCCGTTATGTATAATAATGTGAAATCAGGCTATGACAAGAAACATGTTTCTAAGACTGTTTGAACTCACCCACTTTTCTCAGAGATGGATGGACCAATTTGCACAAATAAGTTGCAATAGATAGATCTAGTTGCCTGATAAAACCCTATTGAATTTTATTATAATCGGACTGTAACTTTGTCTGTTATGTATCAATATGTAAAAGTTATGAAACTCCATTATCTCAGAAACTACTCAACCGATTTGAACAAAATAGTTATCAAATGAACGGGTTGTCTTTAAAACCCCTAAATAACGAGTTTTATGATGAATAAACATGTAGTTCGAAGGTTATGAAAAGAAACGTGTTCAGAAAACTTTATCAAATTCATTCGTTTTGCCAAAGATGGCATCACTGATTTCAACAATCTTAGTTTTAAATTGAAGGTTTAGTTGCTTTATTGGTACCCATTTAATTTGATTATAGTACTGGTTGACAGAATCGAGAAAAAATGCTGCTCTGAAGCTCATAATAATTACCCTAGAAAGAAAAAAAATTACAGGAAAAGCTATGATTTTTCATGTTTTCTTAGTTTGACCTTGTCCGGACTTTTATTTTATCCATTATGTGTTAAATTGTAAAAATTTTGAAAATCTCTTCTTTCAAAGATTACACGACTTATTTAACCCGTAAAGATCCGGGACGGAACTTATTTTTTGAAAATGCTCGTTTTCAGCACTGGAACGGCCGATTTGGGAAAACTTGAACTTTTATTCAAGGGGAATAGTCGCTCTAAGTTTTGGTTAAGGTGCCACCCCTCTGGACCCCTCCCCGTTTTTGTGAGACGCAAATATGTCTGTGTTTTTTTTCTAATTTTTCAAACAGATTGAGCAAACACTGGGAATTTTCATACGTATCAATTGCTCCTTGTTTCAAATCATGTCAGGGGGATGAAATATGGTATGTAAGAGTGAATTTTGAAGTTTCCAAATTATTTCAGTACAAAATCACAAAACTACGTATTTTTATAAAAATTCAAACAACAAGACCGTTCTTCAAATTTTAAGCTCTACATTTTTGCGGTAAGGTCTCCTGAATCCATACGTGATGAAATATTTATTTTAGCATGCAAATATTTTGAGAAAAACCAGTTTAAATTCACCAAAGTACGTATTTTCATGGAAACCTGATTTTCTCAGTCTCCCACAGTAGGTTTCAACTTGGCTCTTTAATTTTCAAGCTCTATATTTTTAGAGTAACGTCTTCTGAATCCAAAGATAATGAAAGATTTTTTCTAGCATGCACAGATTTGGAGAAAATCAAGTTTTCATAAGAACTCGTACTTTAGTGAATTCAAACTCGTTTTTCTCTAAATCTGTGCATGCTAGAATAAATCTTTCAGCATCATTGGATTCAGAAGACGTTACTCTAGAAATAAAGAGCTTGAAAATTGAAGAGCCAAGTTGAAACCTACTGTGGGAGACTGAGAAAATCAGGTTTCCATGAAAATACGTACTTTAGTGAATTTAAACTCGTTTTTCTCATAATATTTGCATGCTAAAATAAATATTTCATCACGTATGGATTCGGGATACCTTACCGCAAAAATGTAGAGCTTAAAATTTGAAGAACGGTCTTGTTGTTTGAACTTTTATAAAAATACGTAGATTTGTGATTTTGTACTGAAATAATTTGGAAACTTCAAAATTCACTCTTACATACCATATTTCATCCCCCTGACATGATTTGAAACAAGGAGCAATTGATGCGTATGAAAATTCCCAGTGTTTGCTCAATCTGTTTGAAAAATTAGAAAAAAAACACAGACATATTTGCGTCTCACAAAAACGGGGAGGGGTCCAGAGGGGTGGCACCTTAACCAAAACTTAGAGCAACTATTCCCCTTGAATAAAAGTTCAAGTTTTCCCAAATCGGCCGTTCCAGTGCTGAGAACGAGCATTTTCAAAAACAGGTGTCGCAAATTCGGATTTCAAAATGAAGTATGAAGTTGATTCCTGGTCTCTGAGCATCATCCCGGGTACTGAAAAACTCACATTGGGTAATGTTTGCCCCTTTTAGACTGGGAGAAACCGGAAGCTACTGTCTAGAAATTTAAAATGGCGTCTGAAGATGATTTCTGGCCTCAGAGTATCATACTGCTTCTTCAAATCGTATTGGATGATACTTGTCACTTTAGGCTGTTGATCGGAAACTGTCGCCATCTTCGCCATAGAAATACCCAGATTAGGCAGTTCGGCAATTTTATGATGGATTTTATGATTTTATGATTTTATGATTCTCAGACAACCAGAAGTGGTCATCTGGATTGAAAATTGGGTTTTAGGACGGATTCTGGCCACTGGGTATAATCCAGGTTTCAAGAACCTATATTGATTGGTATTTGGCCATTCACTGGATGCCTTTCAGAAGCGATCAGAAATATCAACTGCGTTAAAGAATTTCAATTTCACTGATAAGATCATTCAAAATAATGTATAAGGAACAACATTTAATTATACATTATTTGAAATCTACTGACTAACGTTGACTTAAAGAATTCGAATATTCATAGGCAGTATAAGAGTACAAATCGAGTATACCACAATCAAAAACAAAATCGCATCATATAGTTGAAAGAGTTTAATGTTATTTGCGTGTATATGTGTTAATTTATATTCATAACGTCGGTTTCGTGCAACACTAGCACAACTCAAAAAACATAGTTTCGAGAAAAACGCGTTTGAAAATTTGCGTCAAAAATTTATTTTTCGATTTTCAAGAAAACTTTGGAGTTTAAGATTACCAATCCTTATTCAACACCTTTGGGTCTGTTATGCACATATTACGTGCTAACGTTGTCCAAGTTTAAACCTTATTTTTACTAACTTCATCGAGAAATTTCGATTTGTGCAGCAAAGGCACTTCTACTCATAACTCTGGAATTTTTGTGATTTTCGAAATGGGATTTCGTGTGATGAATCTTAACAGTATTTGGCATCTTTTGCCATCAAAAACTCAAAAATGCAAAATTTTGAGTTGTGCCAGTGTTGCACGAAGCCGATGATATGTTAAATTTTAAATGTTCGGTATAGTTGTGCTGTTGGCTACTAAAAATTTGTTGTTTAGAATGAATAACAAATCCAGCAGAAATAATCAAGGTGTATTTTTTAAGTGTTGGAGTAAATCTATTTTAACAAATTATAAGTTCGAAGGGGAAAGGCCGGGTCTCACCGCTAGGTGGATTAATTTAGATTTTGTTTATAACTCTAATATTTATTTAGGCCCAACCGCGAAGCATAACGGGGCCGAATGTCTTTTGGAGTAGGGAAAAGCCAGCTTGAGTAGAGCCTGTATACCGACTGCTCCTCCTCAAACAGGCATAAAAACCCTCTCATCTTTTCTCTTTTAAAAATACAATTTAAAAATACATGTCATTTAAACCTACGACTAACAATAACATTAAATTTCTTCTCTATGTTAAATATCAATTCTTAATTCTATTCGTTGAGCTGTGATGGTTCCTTATCTCTTCGAAATCAAAACTTATACCTAAGTTCGGTGGATCATGTCTCTCAGAAAGAAGCAATGATTCATGTTTCTCTAAAAAGAATAATACAAGAAAGAAGAAAAAAGGAACAGAATTAGTGTGAAACTTTTTGAGGGTAGTTGTGTTGGGAGAAATAAGGAGAAAAAGCAAGGAGATAATCAAATTTGATATTTTGGTATTACAACCGCGGGGTTGCGGCTAGCAAGCGCATCCCGTACCTGCATTGTGGACGTCACTTTCTGTTTTTTGAGAGAATCTTTAAGCTTGGTCCTTGCTCTATGATACTTCGGGCATACGAAAACTATGTGGTCGATGTCTTCGTATCCTCCACATTCGCACATATTACTATCGACAAAGTTAATTCGATAGAGGTGTGCGTTTGCAACATAGTGATTGGACATTAGGCGCGAAATAACACGAATGAAATCCCGAGTTAAATCTAACCCTTTGAACCAAGCTTTTGTAGACACTTTGGGCGAGATCGAGTGCATCCATCGCCCAAGGTCGTCTTTATCCCACCTTTCCTGCCAGTTTGCCAGGGCCATTTGTCGAAGGCAGGTGAAGATACTCGGCATAGGTGATCGGTCTATCAAATATATCTCCTTCTATGGCACCCCTTTTCGCTAATAAATCAGCTTCTTCATTGCCTGGGATTGAGCAATGAGAGGGGACCCACACAAAGCAGATAATGAAAGACCGATCAACCAGCACTTCTAATATCCGTCTAATTTCCGGAAGGAAATAGGACGGGTACTTGACCGGTTTAATTGATCGGAGAGCTTCGATAGAACTGAGGCTGTCCGAAAAGATGAAATAATTGCCTGGTGTCTTGAGCTCCATAATTCGCAGTGAATGGTGTATGGCAGCTAATTCAGCCACGTATATGGAGCAAGGCTGTGCCAGTTGGCGGGATATGCGATGATCTGTGTTAAAAACGCCATATCCGGCATGTCCATCCATTACAGATCCATCCGTGAAAAACGAATTCTGTTCTGGGAGGTGGCCGAATTTTGCCAAAAATATTGATGGCACAACTGATGATTTGATGTGTTCGGGGATTCCCTGGATTTCTTGTTTCATCGTCAAATCAAATACAACAGAATAATTGTTGAGCGATGGTGAAATCTCACGGTATGGAGCAACATCCGAAGGGTTTATCTCCATAGTCAAAAACTGCTGGTATACTGACATACAGGGTTTTTGAACAACTTCCAAAAATTTCTCATAGTTCTCGATTATCATTGGGTTTGCTATCTCCGATCTGATGAGGAAACGAAGAGCCAGCTCGAAAAGCCTCTCTTTGAGTGGTAGTACTCCCGCAAATAACCTCTAGAGACATGGTATGTGTCGATTGCATGCATCCTCTCTAGCTTCAGCATGTGTGAAGCTGCGACCCCTCTGAAGCATATGCTGCCGTATTCTATTACGGGCAGAATCGTGGTTTGATAGAGTCATATCAAATCCTCTGGATGGGTTCCCCATGATGTTCATGTTACCATTCGAAGGAAATTGATCCTTGGTTGGCATCTTTGCTTCAGGTAATTGACATGTTTTTCCCACGTGCACTTAGAGTCATACCATACTCCGAGATATTTGAAGCTAGGTGACTGAGTCTAAAAATGCTCAAAACGAGGTGGTGATCGCTTTTGTGAAAAGACTACCATCTCCGGTTTTTTCAAGCGAGAACTCAATTCCAAGACAACTGGCCCATCTAGTCAGATTATCTAGCGTATTTTGCAGGCTGTTTTTCATATCTACAGCCAGAGACGCCGTGACTGATACTACGCAGTCGTCAGCTAACTGATGCATTGTGCAGCCGTCCGTCAAGCATGTGTCGATGTCACTGATGTAGAAGTTGTACAACAGCGGACTCAGACAGGAGCCTTGGGGGAGACCCATGTAACTCGTTCGTGCTACTGTTGATGAACCGTGGTTGAAAAGTAAATGCTTTTCAGACAGCAGGTTGATCAAAAAGTTTGTCAATATAGGGGAGAATCCTCTTTGATGCAGTTTCTCGGAAAGAATTTCGATTGAAACTGAATCAAATGCACCTGTGATATCCAGGAAAACCGATGTAATTTGTTGTTTGCTACCAAGAACCATTTCCGCTTCTGTGGCTAATAAAGCTAGGCAATCGTTAGGGCCCTTGCCCCTACGAAAGCCGAATTGGGTCTGTGATAGTTGGTTAGTTGCTTCTGCTCAGTTGTCGAGCCTACGCAGGATCATTTTTTCCGGTAGTTTGCGTATGCATGAGAGCATCGCAATCGGCCTGTACGAGCGGTGATCTGCAGCAGGTTTGTCTGGCTTTTTGATTGCGATAATCTTAACCTGTCTCCAAGCTGTCGGGACCATATTGTTCCTGATAAATTTATTAAACAGTTTAAGAAATCGTATCTTGGCCGAATCCGACAGGTTTTTTATAAAATTAAATTTGATCCCGGTCCTGGAGCCTTGTTCTTGCAAGACGCGAAGGCAATTGAAAACTACAGCATTGAAAATTCTGGTTCTTCAATCGCCGTTGTGTCGCTGAATTTCTGCTGTGATGGGACAGCGTCTGGGCATACCTTTTTCGCGAAATCATAGATCCAACGTTCAGAGTATTCATTAGCCTCATTACTGTCGGACCTATTGCGCATTTTCCGAGACGTATTCCAGAGATAGCTCATAGAAGCATCTCTGGGTGACGTGCTTATGAAATTTTGCCAATACGATCTTTTTTCCAGTTTGTGCAGTTTAGCTTGTTTCAGTACCAACTCTCTAAACTGATCAAAAAGTTGAATGGAATGATCTTTCCTGAATGCTAGGTATGCTGCTTTTAAAGTTTTTTTCATCTCGGTGCATTCTTTGTCCCACCATTGTTTGTTAGGACGAATTTTCAACTTGTTCTCAGGGGCGGGCCTCGTCTGAGATTGCAACGCGTTATCTAAAACTAATGTTGCAAGGAAGTTGTATTCGTCGGATGGAGAGAGCTCATCGGTTGTTTCGAGACCCTGGGATATTATGTTCGGGAATTTTTCCTAATCAATATTTCGGGTGAGATCATACTCTACTTCGACTGTGGTAGTAGAATGGAGCCTGCTCATAATCGAAATACTGATTGGCAAATGGTCGCTACCGTGAAGATCTACTATATAAAAATGGAATTCCGTAACGCTTGATCTTATTAATATTATTCCCTCCGTCTCTGAGGTGTACAGTAATCATCATCATTTTGAATCGTTCTAAATCAAAAATATAAGCGGTTTTTTACATGAAAATGTTCGCTGATGTTCAGAAAAGACATTTGAGAAAAATAATGGGTGTCTGATAACTAAAACTTGAGATATTATTCACAAAAATACATAAAAATTGCAAAACTATGACTTTTTGTGCTCAATTTGCCTCTAAATCAAAATTCAAAGCGATGACATATGATTCTTTTTACATTAAAATGTTTGTTAATGTTTAGGAATAATATTATTCACAAAACTGCGTGAAACATGCAAAATTATGGCTTTTTATACTTAATTTGTCTCAAAACCAAAATTCAAAGTGATGACATGTGATTTTTTTTCATTTAAATATTCTTTGATGTTTAAGAAAAATATTTGAGAAAAAATAACAGGTATCTGATTACTAAAATTCGAGATATTATTCACGAAACTACGTGGAACATGCAAAATTATGACTTTTTAAGCTGGATTTGCCTCTAAATAAAAACCCAAAGCTGTGATCTGTGATATTTTCTATCATGAAATGTTCGTTGATGTTCAGGAAAGATATTTAGAAAAAATGTTCAAGAAAGAAAGAAAATTATTAGGTATCTGATTTTTTTAAATTTACACATTTTTCGCAAAACCACATGAAAAATGCAAAACCATGATTTTTTAGGCTCAATTTGTCTCACAGCTATGATATATGATTTTTTCATTAAAATGTTTGTTTATGTTTAGGAAAGACTTTTGAGTAGAAATAACGCTTTGTAAAACATGCAAAATCATGAATATTTGGGCTCAATTTGCCGCTAAATCAAAATTCAAACCTATGATATGTAATTATTTTTCATTGAAATGTTCGATAATGTTCAGGAAAGACATTTGGGAAAAAAGTATTTCAAACATACGTAGTTTTTAAAGTAACATCTCAGCTATGTTTGAAGATAATTTTCTGCATACAGTAAAACACATTAAAATACTTTATATATATTATACATATAATGCATGCAAAATTATGACTTTTTGAGCATAAGCTCAATTCGCCTCTAAATAAAAATTCTAAGCGATGACATGTGTTTTTGACGTAGAACTACGTTTTTCTTTAGCCTACCACATAGGGATGTAAATAGGAAAACTATTAACGAAAAGGGGACGAAATATGTCCCTTTTTAAAAGCTTATAAATCGGTTTGTTTTCAACCGATTTCCTTCATTTTGGCAGTAATTGTTTGGAAAATTATACACGCATCCACCCAAATGTAGAAAATTGTTCATTGATTATGCAAACTATTGTACTATTGATAATTGTCAAGCCTTGTTTAAACAAAAATTACGTCCTCTGATTGGTCGTTATATGATTGCTTCCCCAGCAAGGTCGACAGAATCATATACCTTGCAATTTTTTTTTTTAACTCTAATATTTATTTAGGCCCAACCGCAAAGCATAACGGGGCCGAATATCTTTTGAAGTAGGGAAAAGCCAGCTTGAGTAGAGCCTGTATCCCGACTGCTCCTCCTCAAACAGGCATAAAAACCCTCTCATCTTTTCTATTTTATAAATACAATTTAAAAATACATATCATTTAAACCTACGGCTAACAATAACAATAATAAATAAAGTTCTTCTCTGTATGAGTAAATATCAATTCTTAATACTATTCGTTAAGGTGTGATGGTTCCTTATCTCTTTAGAAATCAAAACTTATATTTATGTTTGGTGGATCATGTCTCTCAGAAAGAAGCGATGATTCATGTGTCTCTAAAAAGATCAATAAAAGAAAAAAAAAGGAACAGAATTAGTGTGAAACTTTTTGATGGAGGTTGTGTTGGAAAAATAAGAAGAAGAAGGTATACCTTGCAATTGAAAACATGCTATTTGGCCTATATAAGAGCCTGTTTCAGCCGAGCCGCTCATAATAGTTCTGGACAGCGACAAGTTGTCAACAGCAGTCGTCCTTCCTTAGCAGCAGCACTAGCCCTGTGGTTGGTCACCACGTCTCAGGAGCAGCGCGGTTCTTCTCAGCGTGTGTCGCCAGACTGCCATTATTCCCCCGTGTTAGGGCAGCATGAAGATCGTCATCACCAAATCCAATTTTGAACAGCAAAATGCCTTTTTTCAAGGCAAAAAAACTAGTCATTGAAAGTTAATAATTTTTGACAACGTAAGCAAGCATTCTGTGCAGATTCTAGCAGTTACATCTGTCGCGGCCGTCTAATTTACAGAAGGTGAAATAGCTTCCACAGTGCATGTTGTCCGTGTATCTTAACTCCCCTATGTTGGGGCAGCACAAAGGTTGCGATCAGCAACCGATTTTAAACAGCAAAATGCCTTTTTTCAAGGCAAATAAACAAGTAATTGAAGGGTGAAATTTTCCTAGCATCAACACAAGCAAACATTCTTCGCGGGATCCTAGCAATCGAATTCTGTTGTAGTTTATTCAGTTAATACCCCCACTGTTGGGACAGCACAAAGGCTGCGATCAACATAACCGATTTTGAATAACAAACTGCCCTGTTAGAACGCATTCACAAAGGCAGTTAATTCGAATATGCAGAGCTAATATGAAGTCGATTCAGTCAATCAGCATTAACAGAATTTCGTCGTCTCCCAGCTGCCAAGTTGCAACATGATGCAACACGCAACAACGAGCAAACGAAATCGCTTGATGTTACAAACCGCAATAAAATACGGGTTAAAACCGTTGCGTGTGTGAGGGCACCATCGGTGTTTATTCGCTGGAAACAAATATCGAATGCGAATTGTGGAATAATTCGTCTAAAGAATATTAAAGAATTAGACAACTGAACTGAAGGGCGTGGCCTATTACGTAGCACCCTTCGGCTAGAAAAGAGGGTTTCTGTGAAAACTAGCTACATTCATTAGTCGGAAGGTAAACTGGATGGACCGTCCACAACGTTGACAGCAGTAGCAGCAGATTTCGGCACTCAGCAGTTGCAGTAACAGACCATATCAGCGGGTCGCGCCTGTGGCTGCCTTCAAATTAAGCACTTGCCCTGTGGTTGGTCACCATATCTCAGGAGCAGCGCGGTTCTTCTCGCTTCTCAGCGTTTGTCGTCAGACTGCCGTTATTGCCCCACTACTGAGGCAGCATAAAAGTTGCCATCAGCAAATCCAATTTTGAGCTGCAAAATGCTTTTCTCAAGGCAAATAAACAAATATTTGAAGGTTAATAATTTTTTGACAACTCAAGCGAGCAATCTGTGCTGGATAGTAGCAATTTAAATCTGCAGTAGCCGTCTAATTTACAGAATGTGAAACAGCTTTTACAGCTCGTGTTTTCAGTGTCTTTATTACCCCACTGTTGAGGCAGCACAAAGCAAGCATTAGTAGACTTTGACTCATTAATGAAACACCTACAACAATGCATTTGTTAATAGTGTGCGTAGTTCTACGTCAGTTATGTGGTCGTGTCTTGGATACAACCTCCTACTTTTTTTTTTCAATAAAACGTTCGTTGTTCCAAATTGATTATGTCCGAGTCGAGCAGAAAAAAACAAATACATTTTTGATGTTTTCGTAGTTTTGTGAGTGGTAACACATTACGGATTCGATTTACTTTTTTACTTTTACCTAAACTAGATCTTGAGACATTTGGCTGAGGAAAGGCCGTACTTCATTGGTTTAATCATCGATTAGGAGGCGACTTATGCATTTTTTTTATAGTTTCTACGTAGTTTTGTGGATTAAAGCATTAACTTCTTCTCAGACGTATTTCTTTGGACACCAACAAACACTTTCGTTATGAAAATTCACATGTCATCTTTTTAGATATCATTATAGAGGAGAACTAATCATGAATGGTCATGCTCAATTCTTATTACTTCGATTTCTTTCTTTCAAAAGTTACATAAAAGAGGTTTTACTGTAAACGGTTATCGAATATCCGGTTATCACCCGAATTTGGTATATTCGGAACTGGGATGACCCCACACAACATTTTCCAAAATGGCGACTTCTGGTTTCAGGAAAATAACCTGCAGTGGTATTTTGCCAACCATTTAAATACTTCCGAAAGTGGAACTCCATACGTCATTTGGATATCCGAAATGGCGACTTCCAGTTTCTGTAAAACACCCCAAAATTACAAAATGCAATCCAATATGAGTATTTCCGTTCTATGCGTTCTCAGAATATTAGAGTACAAAAAGTGATGATGGACGTATAAGATGTGAAATATTTTTGAAGTGAGTTGTGCTATAAAAAATAATTCCTAATTTTGAAACCTTTGATCCCGAGCATCGCCGGGAACGTTTAACTAGTCTTGAAGAATCTCCAATTTGCAGTCCAAAGCTTTTTTGCTCTCTCGTATTGCAGGCCTTGCTATTCTCGTAGCTAACCCAGGTATGTTCAATAAGGTCATTTCGAAGTCGTCCAATAAACTTTCAATAAGAACAGCGCGACTATCATCCCTGGCTGCTCCCCACGTCGAACCGTGAGAGTTGAAATCTCCCAAGATAAGGCGTGAAGTCGGAAGCAGCTCTGTTATTTGTCCGCTGCAAACTCCAACAGCGCAACTAAATTTCTATTTCAGTTTATGACGAGTACCGTGCATCATCATACCTTCATTGCTCTTCATTGCACCAATGAGAATGAAATTAAATAAGCAATGATACCGACTGATATATCTCACTTATTAAATCTTATTGAATACTTCGTATGGTATGTTTGATCAAAATCAGTTCATCTTCTTATTTAGTAATAGAGATATACATGTAGATCACGAATTACAAACTTTTTTGGATCATCGCCAGCTGTTTCAAACATTGCTCACTGGGAAAAAATGAACCCAATTTCCCACTAATTAGAAACCGCTGGGCTGACAACCTGGAATATAGCATTTCTTATGTAAAATTGGTCCATAAATCGATTGGAGATATTTTTGACCTGTGCAGGACACGGGAAAGACACTATATTTTAAAAAATACGCAAAAACAGGGTGAAAAGGGGCAAAATAAACCATTTCCGGTGCCCTGCACAAAATGAAACCATCACCAATCGATCTGTTGACCAATTTTACATAAGGAATGGTATATTTCAGCTCATTTGCTTGATGAAAGCTGGAAGCTTTTCAGCTAAGTGAAAGATGAGCTTTCACATTATATTGGAGATTTCCTGAGCGGTCAGGACGAACGGGAAGACAGCACAATCAGGACGGCCTTGACGGTCGTGACGAGTAGACCGGTTGGGGCGAACAGGACTATATTCGGACTCTTCCAATTGTAACTCACTTACGTCCACCCAGTTTTGACAGTCTTGAACACGCTGAAACAAACAACAACATAACGCATCGGAACGTGCTTCTTTCTGAGGATTTCTTTTTTTTTTGTACTGGCTTTTAAGCTGCACTTCCAGACCCTGCTATGCTAGTATACGGTCCTGCTCTAAAGAGACATACAATTACTCTTCTTCGAACTCTTCGACGAGTTCTAACGCACGGATTCGGCTTGCATTGGTACCTATGAAAACCTCATTGCGCACCGTTACGGACACATCGTCGACTTCGTTGTTGACACTACCAGCAGCGTTTAGCTCGCCAATAATCTGTTTAGGGACAACGACAGACTGTTCACAAAACTCAGTTTGCCTTACCGGAGTTCGTAGCATATTGCTATTTCACGTTAGTGTGGTATTTCGGGTATTTCGTAATAATATGATAGAAGCACAGACTAACAGACATAACACTTCGAACAACTTTTCAATAAAATCGTCGTTCGGATGATTCCAGTACTTTACGTTAGTAACACTACCACCATCTGCTGCCGTGTTCGCGCTGCGTCATATGTTTCGACATCAGCGCTTGCGTTACTGCATGTGTCAAATGAGGAACCACAAAATATGTATGTGATTGAATGACAGCGCCCCAGACGGTGTTGTCGCGCGTCATCGTTATTCGTTTGGAAATTTGAAATGATCGTTTTTTGTGGCGATGGAGCTAGGTTCTAGTGTTACGCCTGTTAGTCTGTGGAGATATATTTGATAGACCGATCACCTAGGCCTCGACAGACGTAACACTGGAACTTAGCTTCATTGCCACAAAAAACGATCGTTTCAAATTTCCAATTGAATAACAGTCATCACGCGATAACGCCGGCTTTTGTGGTTCCCCATTTGACACATGCAGTAACGCTGGCACTGATGTCGAAATACATGACGCAGCGCGATCACGACAGCAGATGGTGCTAGTGTTACTAACGTAAAGTACTTGAATCATCCGAACGATGATTTTTTTGAAAATTTGTTCGAAGTGTTAGTCTGTTAGTCTGTGGTCAAACCATTACATAGCTAACACCCACCCAGATGGTGACCTTGTGGGACACTTACGAATCCTTAAGGAATTCAGACTGAATTCTGATGTTAAAACAATACAAGATTGGATGACAACAAAGACAAACTATGACATCCCCTTCAAAGTAGTTAAATCAAGCCGCTATGAATGGGAGTCAGGAGGGCCGAGTCTGCGTCCAGGCTCTGTTGTGTTTTACACCGATGGATCAAAAATGGGTGAAAATACTGGAGCCGGGGTGTTTGGCCCTGGAACCAGTAGAGCTATACCAATGGGCCACAGTCCAACGGTATTTCAAGCAGAAATTCATGCTATTATTGAATGTGTGGATATCTGTTTAACAGGAAATTACAGATTTGCGAAAATCTGCATATTTTCTGACAGCCAAGCAGCTTCTAATACACTTAAAGCTTTCACATGTAAATCGAGGCTAGTGTGGGAATGCCTTCTTTCTTTAAGACAATTGGCCAGTAGGAACGAAGTAACTTTATACTGGGTGCCTGGCCATTGCGGCATTGAAGGAAATGAAAAAGCCGACAGCCTAGCAAGAGGAGGCTCAGCATCAAATTTTATTGGTCCGGAACCATTCTGCGGAGTCCCCTATATTCTCCCCTATATTGACAAGGATTCTCCCCTATATTGACAAACTTTTTGATCAACCTGCTGTCTGAAAAGCATTTACTTTTCAACCACGGTTTTTCAACAATAACACGAACAAGCTTCATGGGTCTCCCCCAAGGCTCTTGTCTGAGTCCGCTGATGTACAACTTCTACATCAGTGACATCGACACATGCCTGACGGGCGGCAGCACCACTGCGTAGTATAAGTCACTGCGTCTCTGGCTGTAGACATGAAAAACAGCCTGCAAAATAAGCTAGATAGACTGACCGGTTGGGCCAGTTGTCTTGAAATCGAATTCTCGCTTGAAAAAACGGAGATGGTAGTCTTTTCAAAAAAGCGACCACCACCTCGTTTTGAGCTAGTTCTGTCCGGAAGACCCATCACTCAGTCACCTAGCTTCAAATATCTCGGAGTATGGTATGACTCTAAGTGCACATGGGAAAAACATGTCAATTACCTGAAGCAAAGATGCCAACCAAGGATCAATTTCTTTCGAATGGTAACAGGAACATCATGAGGAGCCTATCCAGAGGATTTGATACGACTCTATCAAACCACGATTCTGCCCGTAATAGAATACGGCAGCATATGTTTCAGAGGTGTCGCAGCCTCACATATGCTGAAGCTAGAGAGGATACAATACCGTTGTTTGCGTATCGCCCTAGGCTGCATGCAATCGACACATACCATGTCTCTAGAGGTCATTGCGGGAGTACTACCACTCAAAGAGAGGCTATTTGAGTTGGCTCTTCGTTTCCTCATCAGATCGGAGATAGCAAACCCAATGATAATCGAGAACTATGAGAGGTGTTTGGAAGTTGTTCAAAAACCCTGTATGTCAGTATACCAGCAGTTTTTGACTATGGAGATAAACCCTTCGGTTGTTGCTCCATCCCGTGAGATTTCAACATCACTCAACAATTCTTCTGTTGTATTTGATTTGACGATGAAACAAGAAATCCATGGAATTCCCGATCACCTTAAACCAATATTTTCGGCAAAATTTGGCCACTTCCCAGAACAGAATTCCTTTTACACTGATGGATCTGTAATAGATGAACAATCCGGATATGGCGTTTTCAATACAGATCATCGCATATCCCGCAGACTGGCACAGCCTTGCTCCATATACGTAGCTGAATTAGCTGCCATACACAATTCGCTGCGAATTATCGAGCTCAAGACACCAGGTAATTATTTCATCTTCTTGGACAGCCTCAGTTCTATCGAAGCTCTCCGATCGATTAAACCGGTCAAGCACCCGTCCTATTTCCTCCCGGAAATTAGACGGATATTAGAAGTGCTGGTCGATCGGTCTTTGATTATCTGCTTTGTGTGGGTCCCCTCTCATTGCTCAATCCCAGGCAATGAAGAAGGTGATTTACTAGCGAAAAGGGCGGCCATAGAAGAAGATACGTTTGAAAGACCGATCACCTATACCGGATATTTTCACCTGCCCCGACAAATGGTCCTGGCAAACTGGCAGGAAAGATGAAATACTGGCGACTTAGGGCGATGGATGCACTCGATCTTGCCCAAAGTGTCTACAAAAGCTTTGTTTAAGGTGAATCGGGATTGTGGCCTTTTCCTATTCAATTTTGAGGTTGGAGTTCTTTTTACTTCTGTATTTTGATCGTAAAAAACTCGGCTTCCACTGAATAAACAGCACTCAAATTGCTACTTCAGGCATGCAACAGTTGTGAAAACAATTGATCAAAGTGTCATGTACGTAGTCTTCATAAATCAAGAAAAAATTAGATTGCAAAATTCGAGTTGATCGCGACCACGTCCCGATTCACCTTAAAGGGCTCGATTTAACTCGGGATTTTATACGAGTTATTTCGCGCCTAATGTCAAACCATTAGGGCATCTTCAGCGGTGGTCTATTTT
Organism: Wyeomyia smithii; assembly: GCF_029784165.1. NCBI lineage: Eukaryota > Metazoa > Arthropoda > Insecta > Diptera > Culicidae > Wyeomyia > Wyeomyia smithii. The sequence continues at coordinate 165,252,331 of NC_073694.1, forward strand.
TGAAACAACTTTATACTAGATTTACACCAGCGAAACCTGAATAGAACTAGCTAATATAGACCAATTTTTCGTTCTCCGCACCGGTGTTGTATATCTTGTTGTTTTAAACCGCTGACATCTGTCACACTGTCAACAATTCAATACCCCATGCTATCAGTTTATGAGACTTGTTTTAATAAAAAGCACTCAATATTTAACAAACGGAAATTCGGTAATTTTTACGCACATTAAACGAATACTTTGGCAAGACACTTTATATCCACGAGACTTTATGTATTTGACCCGAACGTCAGTGATTGGTATGATCGACAAATTTCTGCTACAAGTAGGGCTTCGGAGGATAGCGAAAAATATTTGATCGCTGATGTTCATCTTATGTTTTCGTCTCATCAATCTTTCAGAATCTTGCAGTTCTTCAAACTTGCTTTCGGTTTTGAGGATATTGAAACAAGCCTGCATTTTGAACGTTTTTAGTACAGTGTCTTCAAGGAACATTTTTCTGGCCTCTCAAGGTCTTCTCTAGTCCCACTACAATTAAGGCGATTAACAAATAGCCAACATATTTGTCATCCTGGGGGTTGATGGCTGCTAACCAAGTAGTTGAACCTACGGTTATGGTCTTCCAGAATTCCCTCTTTTGCTAGCCGGTTTTCTTGAAGCCAAAAACGATAAACCTGTTCATTTTATTCTTCAGAAAAGCCACAAAAATGAGTTGTGAATTGTCATAAATATCTTTGTTTTATTTATTCCTTAACACTCGCAAAACGCTCATATGGAAATAGCTGAAAATGAGGCATTCAATTAAAATATGACATTTCATCCACCTATTGGTGTACAAAGGAGTTTAGAACGATCTATTTCTTGTTCCAAAAAGTGACAAAAATAGACCAAAACGCAAGAAAAAAACTGTTCGATTCCCTCCGTAAACGGAATGCACCACCCACAATGCAAGTCCGCGATGCACTTGCCAGCCAAAATGCCAATTTTGTTATCCCTATATACTAGGGCGCCAATCATCGTATGGAAAAAAGTGACCAGAAAATTAAAAAAAAACCCCTATACAAAATGTTCACCTGCTCGAAAAAACACCCTGTGCAAAATTTCAGCTCAATCGGACTTAAAATGGGGTGGCGCAAAGCGATTGAAGTTTGGCTTTTTTGAAAACCGAAAAATCATCCAAGGGGGGGGGGGGGTCTAGTCTCTCGAAATAGCTTGTATAATGATATACACTATAACTAGCATCGAATACATTATGTTTCATTAGGGTGGTTCATTTATTCGACATAGGGTGGTTCAGAATATTTTGTAAAAATGAGTATAAAACGAAAAAAATCACTTTTCACTGAATACCAATAGAAAAATTCCTGAAAATATAATATTTGTTATATCATTGTCGTGGCAATGTTGAATTGGAAAAATTATAAGTAAAATGGCAAAATATTACAAAACAAATTTACAAAATGTATCAAACTACTCTGTGCAAAAAAAAAAAATATCTCAACCAAAATTAAGATTGTGTCTCGTGGAAAATGTTGAATGCTTTCATGTCATTTGCAAAACCACACACGGGAGGTACATGGAGTTTTAATATTTGAAAAATGTTTTCGATTCCAAGTGTCTTAAACTTTTAAATGAAACGGTGGAAACTGATGGAATATGTTAAATTACTTTTTTTGAAAAATCTACTCTCTAAGACACTTGCACTCGTTTTTCGAATGTTGTACCAGACAATTCATTCGTTTTATTTACCACAATAATGTCCTTTGCCAACACTTGATTGAAAACACAGTGCTCTGGATTATATAATCGGACAAAAGACTGTATCGGTGTTATTCAGTGATAATGAGAGTATAGGGATCTCAATCAGATATGCAACACATTTGACTCGTTGTTTTTGGGCTTGCGTCGTTTTGACAGTTCGACCATACATTTTTTGTCAAGTTTACATCATCAGAATGTGAACGAGCCCATTGGCTGAAACTTTGCATAGACGTTTTTATAGGCAAAAGATGCCATTTTGTGCTATTGGTTTAATTTATTGAAACACAACTCATTTTTGAAAAGCTATTGGAAAATGCTACTTCGGATAGGTATTGATGATTACAAAAAAATTTAGAGCCAACACGGTTCGTTTGAGCGGTGTAACATCTTCGGCAAAGTTGTAGATAATAGTTTTGTTTTTTAAAAAAAATATACACTCTGAAAACAAATTACTAATTTAAAAAAAATAAAAGAAAGAAAACAGCCTATTTAAAAAACCAATTTTTTTAATAAAAACTACGAAAGTTTTCCTGAACAACGAAACCGGCCATGGAGAAATCAGAAAAAAAGTTATATATTTTAAATTTATTTTTTTTTTCAGGGTACATTTTTTTGGAGGAACGAAGTTATTATCTACAACTTGGCCAGATATACTATGCCAATCAAATAAACCGTCGGCAAAGTTGTAGATAATATTTTGTCCTTTCAAAAAAAAAAATATGCCTTTGAAAAAAATAATTGAGAATAATTTTTTTTTCAAAAACCTTTTTTTTTTTTCAAAAAATGATAACTTATTTTTTTTGATTTCTATATGATCGGACTGGTTTCATTGTTTTGGTAATCTTTCGTGGGGTTTATTTAAAAAATCAAGTTTTTAAAAAATGAGCCCTTTTAAATAAATAATTTCTAATCTTTCTTCTAACTTTTGAACGAATAATTTTTTTAATGTAATTTTTTTGGAAAGGCCGAATTATTATCAACATTACAGCTTTGTCGAAGAAGTCACACCAATCAAACGAACCGAAGTGCTTTTTTTTTATTTTATACTCATTTTTCACAATATTATGAACCACCCTATGCCGAATAAATGAACCACCCTAATGAAACATAATGTATTCGGTGCTAGTTATAGGGTATATCATTATACAAGCTATTTCGAGAGACTAGTGATCAATTTCAAAAGATAAATTCTAAACATTTTGAACTTCGCCTCCCACAATTGAAAAAACGACTAAGTCCCAGAGAGTAAATTTTTGCAAAAAAAAAAAATTTCAGATGACACCAATTCTCGACGTTTCATGCGTTTTTGAGTCATTTGGCATCAAAAAAAAAAAATTCGAAAACCGAAATTTCACGTACCTTGAATGCAGGAGAATGTATTCCAAGGATAATACGGGCAAATATTCCCCAAATGACTTGTTTAGAGTCACTTTTGAGGGAAAAGTACTCCCGGATTTTGTCGAGCTCCACAAGCTTCGACTACCCGTAAGACTTTTTTTTCCGAAAGTCATGACGTGTACGAACTGTTTGCAGTTAGGGCATACGAAAACCCACTGCAATAAGAAATCTAAGTGCTCCAAGTGTGGTGAAATCTCCGAGATTAACCACACTTGTAGCGAACAGCACGTGAAATGCTGTCTATGTGGAGGTGAACCACATAAAACAGAAGCGTGCCCAACATATAAATCACGCTCAGAAGCGTTGAAAAAAGCGACCAAGCAACGCTGTAAGCAGTCATTCGCACAGATGCTAAAGACTGCCTTACAGCAACAGGAAAATCCATACTCCAGCTTGGAAAATGACGAATCCAATGATGATGAAGAGACATATCAACCGCTTCCGTCAAGCGGAGCAGTGCGAAAACGGCCCAACGCGTCCTCTCCTAAACTTCCTAGAAAAGAGCAGAAAAAGACGCTTACAGACACTCCAAGAGGAACCCCTCCTAAGCAAAACAACGCAAAATCATCACCTCCAGGATTCAAACTTAACGCCGAGGCTAACAATTTCGATAAAGAGTTTCCCAAATTACCAGAAAAACAATCTGCTTCCGCCAAAACACAGTCATCGGAATCTGAAATACCGACCACTTATGGACGTATCTCATTCAAAATGATCGTTGAATGGATATTTACCACTTTTGGTCTATCTGATTCCCTCAAGAGTATGATTTCGGCTTGGCTTCCAACAATTTGCATGTTGGGTAAGCAACTAAGCACCAAATGGCCCCTCCTCGCGTTCGTATCCTTCGATGTCTAATTCAGACAGCCGAAGTGACGAATCGACAACAAGGATCATACAATGGAACTGTAGAAGCTTGATCCCCAAATTAGATAAATTTAAACTCCTGCTTCACGATAGCAAATGCGATATTTTCGCGCTATCTGAAACATGGTTGTCAACTGATACGACACTAGCCGTTCAAGACTTCAATATAATCCGTTTAGACCGAGGAAACTCTTATGGCGGAGTGCTCCTTGGTATCAAAAAATGCTACCCATTCTTCCGTATTCCTCTCCCAGCAATTGATGCAATAGAAATTGTTGCTTGCCATATAACAATTGCTGGGGAGGGCCTCACTGTCGCATCAGTCTACATTCCGCCTAGAGCGGTTATTAACCGGTTGCAGCTGTCGCAAATAACGGAACTTCTTCCGACTCCACGCCTCATCCTGGGAGATTTCAATTCTCACGGTACGGCGTGGGGCGCATCCAGGGATGATAGCCGCGCTGTTCTTATTGAAAGCTTTCTCGATGACTTCGATATGACCTTATTGAACATACCTGGGTTAGCTACGAGAATTGCAAGGCCTCCAATACGAGAGAGCACATTAGACTTGTCGATGTGTTCCTCCTCAATGGCTTTGGACTGCAAATGGGAGATTATTCATGATCCCCACGGTAGCGACCATTTGCCAATCAGTATTTCGATTATGAGCAGGCTCCATTCTGCTACCACAGTCGAAGTAGAGTATGATCTTACCCGGAATATTGATTGGGAAAAATTCTCGTACACAATATCCCAGGGTCTCGAAACAACGGATGAGCTTTCTCCATCCGACGAATACAACTTCCTTGCAACATTAGTGCTAGATAGCGCGTTGCAATCTCAGAAGAGACCTGCCCCTGAGAACAAGTTGAAAATTCGTCCCAACAAGCAATGGTGGGACAAAGAATGCACCGAGATGAAAAAAGCTCTAAAAGCATCATACATAGCATTCAGGGATGGTGGTTCAATTGAGCTTTATGATCAGTTTAGGGAGCTGGAAATAAAACAGTCTAAGCTGCACAAACTGAAAAAAAGATCATACTGGCAAAGTTTCATAAGCACGTTACCCAGAGATGCTTCTATGAGCTATCTCTGGAATACGGCTCGAAAAATGCGCAATAGGTCCGACAGTAATGAGGCAAATGAATACTCTGAACGTTGGATCTATGATTTCGCAAAAAAGGTATGCCCAGACGCTGTCCCATCACAGCAAAAATTCAGCGATACAACGGCTTTTGAAGAACCAGAATTTACCATATTGGAGTTTTCAATTGCCCTCGCGTCTTGCAAGAACAAGGCTGCAGGACCGGACAGGATCAAATTTAATTTGATGAAAAACCTGCCGGACTCGGCCAAGATACGATTTCTTAAACTGTTTAATAAGCTTATCAGGAACAATATGATCCCGGAAGCTTGGAGACAGGTTAAGATTATCGCAATCAAAAAGCCAGATAGACCTGCCGCAGATCACCGCTCGTATAGGCCGATTGCGATGCTCTCATGCATACGCAAATTGCTTGAAAAAATGATCCTTCGTAGACTTGGCAACTGGGCAGAGTCAACTAACCAACTATCAGAGACCCAGTTCGGCTTTCGTAGGGGCAAGGGCCCTAACGATTGCCTGGCATTGCTAGCCACAGAAGCGGAAATGGCTCTTGGTAGCAAACAAAAAATGACCTCGGTTTTCCTGAATATCACAGGCGCATTTGATTCAGTTTCAATCGAACTTCTCTCCGAGAAACTGCATCAAAGAGGATTCTCCCCTATATTGACTAATTTTTTGATCAACCTGCTGTCTGAAAAGCATTTACTTTTCAACCACGGTTCTTCAACAATAACACGAACAAGCTACATGGGTCTCCCCCAAGGCTCTTGTCTGAGTCCGCTGTTGTACAACTTCTACATCAGTGACATCGACACATGCTTGACGGACGGCTGCACGATGCGCCAGTTAGCTGACGACTGTGTAGTTTCAGTCACGGCGTCTCTAGCCGCAGACATGAAGAACAGCCTGCAAAACACGCTCGACAATCTGACCGTTTGGGCCAGTTGTCTTGGAATCGAGTTCTCGCTTGAAAAAACGGAGATGGTAGTCTTTTCAAAAAAGCGACCACCATCTCGTTTTGAGCTAGTTCTGTCCGGAAGACCCATCACTCAGTCACCTAGCTTCAAATATCTCGGAGTATGGTATGACTCTAAGTGCACATGGGAAAAACATGTCAATTACCTGAAGCAAAGATGCCAACCAAGGATCAATTTCCTTCGAATGGTAACAGAAACATCATGGGGAGCCCATCCAGAGGATTTGATACGACTCTATCAAACCACGATTCTGCCCGTAATAGAATACGGCAGCATATGCTTCAGAGGTGTCGCAGCTTCACACATGCTGAAACTCGAGAGGATACAATACCGTTGTTTGCGTATCGCTCTAGGCTGCATGCAGTCGACACATACCATGTCCCTAGAGGTCATAGCTGGAATACTACCACTCAAAGAGAGGCTGTTTGAGTTGGCTTTTCGTTTCCTCATCAGATCGGAAATCGCAAATCCAATGCTTATTGCGAACTATGAGAAATGTTTGGAAGTTGTTCAGAAACCCTCTATGTCAGTATACCAGCGGTTCATGTCCATGGACATAAACCCTTCGGTTGTTGCTCCATCCCATGAGATTTCAAGATCGCTCAACAATTCTTCTGTTGTATTTGATTTGACGATGAAACAAGAAATCCATGGAATTCCCGATCACCTCAAACCAACAGTTGTGCCATCAATATTTTCGGCAAAATTTGGCCACCTCCCAAAACAGAATTCCTTTTTCATGGACGGATCTGAGATGGATGGACAATCCGGATATGGCGTTTTCAACACAGATCATCGCATATCTCGCAACCTGGCACAGCCCTGCTCCTTATACGTAGCTGAATTAGCTGCCATACACAATTCGCTGCGAATTATCGAGCTCAAGACACCAGACAATTACTTCATCTTCTCGGACAGCCTCAGTTCTATCGAAGCTCTCCGATCGATTAAACCGGTCAAGCACCCGTCCTATTTCCTTCCGGAAATTAGACGGATATTAGAAGTGCTGGTTCATCGGTCTTTCATTATCTGCTTTGTGTGGGTCCCCTCTCATTGCTCAATCCCAGGCAATGAAGAAACTGATTTATTAGCAAAAAGGGGTGCCATAGAAGGAGATATATTTGATAGACCGATCACCCATACCGAGTATTTTCATCTGCCCCGACAACTGGCTCTGGAAAACTGGCAGGAAAAGTGGGATAAAGACGACCTTGGGCGATGGATGCACTCGATCTCGCCCAAAGTGTCTACAAAAGCTTGGTTCAAAGGGTTAGATTTAACTCGTGATTTCATTCGAGTTATTTCGCGCCTAATGTCCAATCACTATGTTGCAAACGCACACCTCTATCGAATAAACTTAGTCGATAGTAATCTGTGCGAATGTGGAGGGTACGAAGATATTGACCACATAGTCTTCGTGTGCCCTAATTACCACAGAGCAAGGGCCAAGCTTATAGATTCTCTCCGGAAACAGAAAGTGACGTTTACAATGCAAGTACGGGATGTGCTTGCTAGCCGCAACCCCGCGCTTGTAATACCCATTTACGACTTTTTAAGAGATATCAAGTATCGAATTTGATTATCTCTATGCTTTCTTTCCTAATTTCTCCCAACACAACAATCTTAAAAAGTTTCACACTAATTCTGTTTTTTTTTTCTTCTTTCTCTCGTTCATCTTTTTTATAGAAACATGAATCATCGCTTCTTTTTGAGAGACATGATCCACCGAACTTAGATATAAGTTTTGATTTCAAAGAGATAAGGAACCATCACCCTCAACGAATAGTAGTAAGGATTAGTATTTAGTTATAAAGAGAAAAACTTTGATGTTAATGTTAGTCGTAGGCTTAAATGACATGTATTTTTGAAAGAGAAAAGATGAGAGGGTTTTTATGCCTGTTTGAGGAGGAGCAGTCGGGATACAGGCTCTACTCAAGCTGGCTTTTCCCTACCCCAAAAGATATTCGGCCCCGTTATGCTTCGCGGTTGGGCCTAAATAAATATTAGAGATAAAAACACATATTGCTTAGTGCATAATGCATCGAAACAATTGAAGTGTTTTTTTCCCAAACACAACAAATGTTTCATTGCACTATCATGCGCTACTATATCGACCACTAAATCTTAGTACTCTAGTTATCTATATGGGAGAAGTAAAAGCTTTCTTACATAAAAAAAACCGTCCAATTTCAGTACATTAGCAGTGGAATTTATTTAAAATCTATCATGACTATCATCTATCTCAAGAAATAAAAAAAAAGCAAATAATTCCCGTTCAGTAGTAGAATCTCAGCCTGTTATCTGATATTTGTTAACTTGTTCACAGCTATTTTTTCCCGTCCAGCACGCAGTTCAGATTATTTACTTTCGTTCATTAAATGCGACTATACTGGCGAGTAGGGATTTGTAGTTATACATTGAAAAACGCAAACAAACATAAAAAATCGGGATAATTTTTTTCCCTCAGTACAGCAGCTTTTCTACTTGAAAATAACAAGTGGATTAAAGATGACATTCAACAAATACTTGATACCGCGCAGCAGATCCCGCATCCGGGCGTTAACCTTCAAACCATCCGACACGTGAATCGTTGTCAGCTCCGGATTTTGGCAGTGAATGCAGCCGATCGAGAGCACCTCTATCAGGGGGTTCTTCCTTCCCAGCCGCATATTGCTGCGATCGGATCTGCCGCCACCAGCACCACCAACATCGATGTGCAGATCATCAAAATCGCTGCCCCCTGCCGGCTGGTCGGTTTGAGCAGTGGCGGTAGGGTTAAGAAAGTTTCGCAAAATCCCGATGAACCAAATTCGATCGCTGTTATTGAGACTCTGCGTAAAGTTGCCGAATGCGTGCACTGCCCGCAGCGTCACTTCGGCTGGTTTCGTTAATAATCCTAGCGATGGCATGCGCACCTTTATTTCGTATTCGTAGCTACAAGAAAAATAAAAATTGATGTGTACATTTACTCAACAAAACAATTCTTCATACGTGTTCCACTTGTCCAGGTGGCAACGCGTGTGCTGCTGCATGAAGCTGTTCATTTCTTCGCAGTGCTGCTGCTCCTCCGTTGGACCGCACAACGGTTCTACCCGTTCGCCATAGAAACAGGCAATACGGTTGGCCAGGAATCGAGGCAAGTAACTATGTATCAAATCCGCTCGCAGATTACGCCGTGTGGCAATTTCCAGATCGACTACGCTACCCTCCCAACGGACGGCCGTTCCGTCCAGATGAGCACATCGCAGCTGAGTGCGAATTTTGTTACCCAACCTATCCCAAGCCGGCTGATGACAAAACTTATAGTAGGACTCCCAGCTCAGACCCATCGGTGGCATTGGTTGACTTTTGGACTGTGAGCTTGCGGTACTAGAGTCGTACAATCCGGCTGCTTCTGACGAGTGAAGCGTTTCAAAGTTGGACATCATGTGGGGTAACGTCAGAAAGATGGTCGCTATGACGCAGATTGCTATTTGCAGGAATGTAATGTACTTTTCCGTACGTCGCGATGCGGCCATATAGAATGAGATCAAAATTGCAATGATGGCGGCACTGATTGATGACCACAAGCGAACGGTGGAATCGGTTAGGGACAGCCATTCGATAGTGGCAAAAACGGGAATCAGTAAGGTTACAATTCCGAACAGTGGCAAAAACAGCAGCAATCCTGACAGTCCGAGAGCACCACGCACCTAAAAAAGAGTTTTATTTTAAGAGCAAGCAGTGAATAAAAATCGTAGAACTTACCAGTCCAAACATGGTTGCCGATTGTGAGCTGATAATGCAGATCTGCAACCAAGCTAAGGTAACGCAGTGCGGTATTAGGTACTGGTACACACCCCGCCAGCCGTGCCGACGTGCAATCAGCGCGAGAAACAGCGGTATTATCAGATAAAGCAACGCACGGCAATTCAGACAGAATTCAATTCCATTGCCAATTACGAATGTCGAAAAAGCGGGCACCTTGAGATCCAGGAAGCGCCAGCCGGTTGTCACTACCGAGTCCATCTCGTATGGATACTTAGCCAGCACGTTCAACCCAAACGAGAACAAAATCATAGGATCCGGAAAGGTACGCTCTGATGCGGTGTACATGAAAGCCAACATCGTGACGAAGGTCAAAACAAAGGAGACTACCGTAATTTCCGAGAACGGTAACCACTGATCGTTGATGTTCGGATGCAGCATAACATTTGTGAAAAATGCGATGAAGAAGTACAGATAGGGTCGAAGGTTGTTACGCAGGTACTGATTCTCGGAATCGTCCGTATTTAGGTGCTCATCGCCGTAGCGCAGAAACAATCCCGACCACATACGGAAATCGATGAATTCATGTTTAGATTTCAACATTTTGAAGCTGCACAGCACCATGACAATTATGCTAATGTAGTACGCTCCAACGGGAACTAGAGTAAACAGATTATCGCTAGCAAATAACGAATACGCTATCATAACTAAAACCAACTGAATCCCGGAAAATCCAGAGCCAGGGAACGAAGCCAGCATTGTCAAGAGACGATGATAAAGCAGTGAAAAGAACATGATGGGATGAAAGAATGGCCTGTGGAAGCAAGGTACATGATCTAGGCTTTGCGGATTAGGAACGGATAGAATTAAAGCATTCCCCACGAAGGGCAGCCTTCCATTCGAGTAGTTGACGGCAGCCGACAGCAAATTCGCTTCGGAAATGTGGTTCATCTGTTGAAACTGGCTGGTTCTTCGATTTAGTCGATTACCGCACCTATCGGGACTGGCTTCCATTCGAATCTCACCAGCTTCCGCACCATCCGGGCGGGTTCGTTTTCGTTTTTTATCCAGCTTGTAAATCTCACGCATTCGCTTTTCCAGCTGAGCAGCTGTCACATATTCTTCGCCGTTCGAAAGGGAAGCAAACAATTCTTGGGCCGCTCTACGAGCTGATCGCTCTCCTGGACTCATCGCCAGACAGGATCGTACATCCTCCTCATTCATTTCGTTTATTCCTCGTCCGGTTTGATAGCATTCGGTCAACATAACTATAGCCTGTTCATGCCCTTGCTGAGCAGCTCGCAGTAACCAATGTACACCCTGGGCATGATTATGGGCTGGATCTGCTTCCGCGTTCTCCTCGAGCAACTGTTTGGCCAGTGTGTACTGAACCTCCGAGCAGCCATCCTCCGCAAAATGATATTTTAAGTTGCGTAGAGATTTCTTATCTGCGAAAGAAAACGCAGATGTTCAAAGTGTAATTTCAGAACGAACAATGAATGAGATCATCCTTTACGCAGGAACAGGTTCCGTGCATAATTTGTTAACCATATGTGAATTTACCTTCAAGGTTCCACTTTTTTCTTGCTGAAGTCGGGTTATTGTTTGTGGTATCTTTGATTGGGGGGCGATTCGCCCAACTGGCCATTGTACATTTAGTTTTATCAAAATTTTTTATAAGTTTAATCAGCACTACTAGCCTAGAAACCTTTTTGTTGCACAAAAAATAACAAACTTTCACAATACCACCGGTCTGTTTTTAGCGTTCCTGCGATAATTTTTTAGAAATGCATTTATGTGATAGCAGCGCTGCGAAAGTATGCGGTGGATGATGAATTTAACTCACGAGTTAGATATGTTTATAAACAGGGTGTTACACTCAAAATATTTTTCACATTATTGTTACGTGAAATTTCCTGTACTTATTCATTTTCCGTCATTTTGCATGATTTATGTGACTAACATAACATCTACGTGAAAATCACATGCATACTATGTTTTATCACGTAGTATCTACGTGAATTTGGCAACGTCAAACAGAATGAACTCTTCGTGCGAAAATATACACGAATCAAAATGGCGAGGCTGTTGTGTAATTCGGTCTCTAAACATAAAATTGATTTACTCGATGGGTTGCCAATGAGTGAGATTTAGAAAAACCATAAGAATTCGACATGAAATCTTTAGTTTACAGATTTTGCACAGATTTAGTTCAAAGATCCAGGAGTTACCTGAACATAAACAGTAGCAGCTAACAGTAATTATCGACGGTGAATGTCTTATTATTTGTCAGTTTTTATGGCACTCAATCCATTTTCGAATTGGAAATTTTGCATGCCCGTGCGATTTATCTAGCAACATATTTCGAAAAATTCTGAAATCTAATTTCTCTATTAAAAATTTGGAAAACCACAATCGAAATTTATACGTTTTATAAAACGTAGTAGCTATCAGTTAGTCTAATGCTTTTCACTTTACCGGTAGTTGAATTCTACGTGAAAATCACATGAAACGCATATGTCTACTGAATAAGATTCACAGGATAAATCATCTCATCAGATCATGATGAACTCAAATGACAATCCCGTAAAATCTACGTGAAAATGACAGTGGAAAATATTCACATAACTTTCCCGGTAATTATAACGTGAAAAATATTTTGAGTGTAGGTAGCTCACTTAAAATCCTTTAAGGAGTGATAGAGGGCCCTATTTGATGAAAAAAACATTAACGAGGTCTATCACAAGAAATGTAATAGCTAGCTTATTTCTGTTCATTTCGTTGGAAAGCTGAGAAAATTTCCTGCTTCACTGTGTTTACGTCAGGTAGCGCGCCAAGTTTCAAGGGCCAACATCTCAGCGTGTGTGTAAACGAGATAACATATCACCGCCACTTTTCATACACCTTTATCTAACAGCTGACAGTGGGCACAAATGAATTTGGGCCCAGGACATGCGTTCATTGTCATTCACCGTTACTCGGAATAGAGATGCCAATGGCTCGGTTAACGTAGACGCGTCGTTGAATGAAGACGCAGTTTATTGCTTTTAAAGTGAAATAGCAGCTAAACTAAGAGAGTTGGGTGCTTGGTGTCAAAGAACAACTTGTAGAGTAGACTTCAATGTTTAATTTGGATAACAACAAAACCCACGTTTATCACACATTTCAGAGAGAAAATTGCATTTCAGTTCTCAAAAAACATTCGATTTCAAATTTGTTTCTTTCTAAGTGCCTCTTTTTTTTCTCTAGTTTGGCGTTTTTAAAGCACTATTGATTATGAAATTTTCTCAGCTTCCCAAAGAAACCAACAGAATTGTGCTAGCTATCATATTTCTTGTGATAGATCTCGTTTAAGGCAAACATAACCGAAAACTGGAAAAAGTGTATAACTCTGCACTAGTTGAATTTTGACCATATGCGTAGAAGGATTTTTTTCATCAAAAAGGGTCCTCTATCACCCCTTAAAGGATTTTATGTGAGCTACCTAACACCCTGTATAAAAAACTGATATAGCTAAACAACCCACAACTGGAAACATTACATTATTGAACGAAACGAAACTTCTCAGCAGCTGTACACAAAAGCAATGTTTTTGTTTTGATTCAAAGTTGCGAGGAGTGATCGATCACAATTAGAGTTTCGTTGCATCACCCCTGCGTAAAAAAACTGGCAAAAAAATCACCGGCAGAATCCAGCACTGAGCTAGATTCATAATACTGAATGCACTTTTCATCCGTGACCAAGAATCGGGACATGATGCTGCACGTAATCGGCAAAGCAACTTTACACGGCTTTACACGTTTCCTAGTGTACGTAGTTGAAAAGTTACTTATCTCTAATAACGCGCGTTTAATTTCATCAACAAACAGCTGCCAAAATCCAAAAGCGGACCTTTTTCCGGATCGTTTGGAATTTTGTTCTCCTGATTGCAATTGAAGGAATCACCGATTCCGGTGAGTGATTTCAACTATAGACTTCAGTTCATATCACCACAAAACGAATATTTACCAGAAATGAAAAAGAATGAGAACAGTAGAGCAGATATTCGATAATTTTTTGTCGACTTCCTCCAGCTACTGTTGCAGTACTGAAACCGGATAACACGAGAAATACAAAAAGTAAAAAAAATGCTGTACCGTTTTTGCATAAAAAATTAGCCTACTTGGGATTATTCCTTAGTTACGCCAATGTTTGATACCGCGTAAAAATAATCTTTGCAACCGTTAATAAAATACGTGTCAAAATACCGTACAGTGTCCATTCACCGTGAGGGTTCCATTTACCGCTCACTTTTCACTTAGAAGTTATTTTTTTTCCATAACAAAACACACTTTCAGAAATATTTTCGCCGATACTTCAGCAACGCTTTTCTGGAGAATTGGGAAAATTGTTTTTCGTTAAGTATGTTTTGTTATAGGATAAATAACTTTTCAAGTGAAAAGTCAGCAGTGAATGGAACCCTCACGGTGAATGGACACTGTCCGGTAATTCGTGTTATTGCAAAAAAATCATGCTAAAAAATCACAGGAGGGTTGTGTTCAAAGCCACGACCGCAAGGTTGAAGTAGAATACTTTTACAAGAAAGATAACCCGGCTGCTTTTTCTAGTAAATAAACGTTGACCGTTCATTGGCAGTATTGTAATTTCTCTTTGTTTGATATTTTGAATGAAGTTTATGAAGTGCTACCGAAATGTAATATGCACATTTAATACGGCATCATTAAACAGGAACGGAACAAAGGCTACGGTAATGCAGAACGCGAATGACGGCGCGATGCGATTTGCTTTGCCGTGGTGAAATGTACCGCTCTTTTTACGGCGAAGTAGAGCTATACATTTCAACACATTTCGTCTTGCCGAATCGCATCGCGCCGTTATTTGCATTCTGCATAACCGTAGCCAAACACTAAGCGACGCAAACACGTTATAATAGTCAGAGTATGCATTTAGATGAAGATAATTGATTTTGGATTATAGCGCAAAACGAGAAAATATTAACACTTCAAATATTCATTTGTGTTCTTCAAACTTCAGTTGTTCAATTTAATATCTGATGAAATGTTTATCAGATCTTTGTGATACCCCAAAAGTTAGGTTCAAGCCACACAGACAACATTGGAAAGCTGTTTTCACACTAAAAACTAGATACAGCAGATCGATAGCCAGTATTCATAAAAAGGTTGTGTTTTGCCAAAATATGGCAGAGCTTTTCACTGCCGGCTGATGTACCTACTACTGATGCTGCCCGCTACGGACGAAGGTAGCTTTTTACTAGAGGAAGTGCCACTGCACCAGCTGGCTCTGCCATTACAGCTGCTGCTGCCACACGAAGGCAACTTCTTTTTGATGAAGTAGGTGCCACTGTACCTACCGCAGCTGATGATACTGCCCCTGTCGCTGCCGAAATCTGCTGCAGCTATCAACGTTGCTGCTATCCGCTACCTCTTCTGCTGAGTGAAGACCATCTCGGCCCGCATTCAAAACTACTATGACTGGTTTATTGATTGATTTCTTTTGAAGGGACTTTAACCTTAAACGGTCATTCGTCCCTAATGAATGGTTTAGGCAGATGCAGGTTCTTATATAGGCCAAAAAATGCATTCCCAATTTACTAGGTCTATAACTCTGTCGACCGTGCTTGGAAAAGCAATCGTATAACGACCAATCAGAGGTCGAATTTTGTGTTTTGACAAGGCTTGACAATTTTCAATAGTACAATAGTTTGAATAATAAAATTGCAATTTCCTGCATTTGGTAGGAATCTTAGAAGATTTTCTAATCGATTGCTGCAAAACCGAAGGGAATCCATCGAAAACTAGCCGATTTATTAGCATTTGAAATTGGACATATTTTTCACTTTTTTCGGTTTTAGATTTTCATTTCACATCCCTATGTAGCCGAACTTCCTGAGAGAAGTATTCTACTTCAAAAGCCGCGTAAAAAAGATAGTGTACATGTTTTTGGTGGTTACAACCTACGGGAAGACAACTGGGCAGTAGCGTAGCTACGGGGTTGCGGTTGGTGCGGTCCGCACCAGGCCCACCACTCAAGGGGGCCCCAAAGTCTTGCGAACACCGAACCGGTCAGCATGCTCATCTAAACTCAACCTCATGTATTTGTGCTCGCCACTCTGTTCTTCCCAAGTAACAATTTAAGTCGTATTGCATTCTTTTAGCGGTTTTCATGACCAATTTCGCAAAATTGCTGTTAAAACTAGAAATACTATCATAACCTTCTGATAACCGCTGTGAGTTTGCTTTACAGCCAGGTGGCCCACCCTTGCCAAGCTTATTGAAGCAATTATAAGAATGGCAATAAAACTGCTTTAAAACCATGTGCACATGGAAAGAGTACCGCATACTATAAGCAGCTGGCATTACCTCTTTAAGAGCGCAATAAGTTTGGTTGCATTATTGCGCTCTGCTACTTGCCACAATAAGTCCAATTGTACTTTTCATTGCTTGACAGCAACCGTAATAAGTTGATTTGTTGTGCCGTTCCTGCACACACACCAGAACATCACGTCACTTTTTTTTGACGTTGACTAACGTCTATATCGAAGTTAGGCCCCTGAATTTAAAAATCTAGTAATTCAACCAGGGAAAACCAGAGAAAAGTGGTCAGGTTTTGAGCGCTTATTTTGCAGTCATCTATAATCAGGTTTTCGAGGTTTTGGCATCAATCGATCAGAAATTCTTTTACGGTTAAATTTATGTAACAAAAACAAACTATTGTTTGAGATACACTATTGAAAAATTGGTAATTTATATCGATTGTCTAAATCATACCGCGCAGCCAATCACTACCTCTCTTCCCAAGCACAGTCGACACTAACGGATACAATCGATCTGACTTTGTTGTTATTGTTATTGTCACTTTCTGTTTCCGATGTTTATGCTGCTGCTAGCGGAAAAAACCTTGCAAATATGCATCTTTTTGTTGGTGTTAATTTTACGACAGCGGCCGGCGCCCCATCATTCTGATTCCAAAACCGCACCAGTGACATGCGGACGCTAGGTGATGGCAGCTGAAAGGAGGAAATACAAAATAGTACCGGTCATCTCGTGCCGGTTTCACCCGTAATGCTGGTGGCTTAAGTAGTAAATGGCTACTGCAAAACACTTAAATGGCTGGAATTCTGGACGGACTAACCAGGAAACTATAATCGGCAACTGGCACCTTTTGGTGCCTCGAAATTTTGGTACAGAAGCGGCTAATTGAATTTTCTGTTTTACCAAATACTGCTGCTAGCGGAAAAAACCTTGCAAAAATGCATGTTTGTGTTGGTGTTAATATTACGACAGCGGCCGGCGCAGATTTCAAGAAACATTTGTCTCTACCATTCCATCATCTATGTAGCCCCTCCCTTTTTCTAATTATCTGACGAAGCCTTGGTATAAAACGTATCGTTCGAGCCTTTCACCCCATCAGTTTCATTATTAAACCGTACCGGATACATACGGACGCTCGGTGTTAGCAGCTAAAAGGAGGAAAAACAAAATAGTACCGGTCATCTCGTGCCGGTTTGACCCGTGATGCTGGTGGCTACTGCAAAATACTAAAATGGCTGGAATTCTGGACGGAAACCAGTAAACAAGAAATCGGCAACTGGCACCTTTTGGTGCCTAGCAGTTTTATAATAGAAGCGGTTAGTTGAATTTTATGTTTTACAATTGCTGTTGCTAGCGGAAAAAACCTTGCAAAAATGCATGTTTATGTTGATGTTAATTTCACGACAGCGCTAGGTGTTAGCAGCTGAAAGGAGGAAAGACAAAATAGTACCGGTCATCTCGTGCCGGTTTCACCCGTTATGCTGGTGGCTTTTAGTAGATTAACCAGAAAACAACAATGTAATCGGCAACTGGCACCTTTTGGTGCCTCGAAATTTTGTTACAGAAGCGGCAAATTGAATTTTCTGTTTTACCAAATGCTGCTGCTAGCGGAAAAAACCTTGCAAAAATGCATGTTTGTGTTGGTGTTAATATTACGACAGCAGCCGGCGCAGCTTTCAAGAAACATTTGTCTCTACCATTCCATCATCTATGTAGCCCCTCCCTTTTTCTAATTATCTGACGAAGCCTTGGTATAAAACGTATCGTTCGAACATTTCACCCCATCAGTTTCATTATTAAACCGTACCGGGTACATACGGACGCTCGGTGTTAGCAGCTAAAAGGAGGAAAGGCAAAATAGTACCGGTCATCTCGTGCCGGTTTCACCCGTTATGCTGGTGGCTGTTAGTAATAAATGGCTACTGCAAAATACTAAAATGGCTGGAATTCTGGACGAGAATAATCGGAAACTGGTACCTTTTGGAGCCTCGAAATTTTGTTACAGAAGTTTTGTAAAAGAAGCGTTGCAATTCCCTCTACTATTTGCTTCAATGGAATATTTTTTTTTTTAAGAATACGGTAGTCAACGTCATGCGGTCGTGTCTTGAATACCACCCTCCTACTTTTTTTAATAAGGAAATATCTCGTCGCGGGAGAAATGTTTCACCTGTGTTGGTTATCATCGTGCAATCGATTTCATTTGATGGTGATATTGTAAAAAGATAAGAAATTAAAAGGGGTTTTTGGCAGGTTTTGTAGCTCTCAAGCATATGCGCAATAAAATTTGTCGTGCATTTTGAGAACACAGGCGCTTGAAATTTATGTGCCATCAAAATAGTACGGGCTTACAAAAATGATCTCATTGTTAGCAAAAATGAATTGGATTGTTTTAGCTCAGGTTTTCAGAAAAAAAATCTAGCCGTGTTCTTCAATACAGAGATAGATCAAAATCAACTTTGGATGTTCAATTTACTTGTTAGTCAGACGACGATTCGATTTTCGTTTCAAGATCATAAAAAGTTTCAAAAGATCAATATGGCGCGGTTGGTGATTAGTTGGTATCAATCGTAACCGCAGTAAGCCTAGTTAATGATATATATGTTGTAAGGTGCGGCAAAGGTTGGATGCCTGTATTATTAGAGAAAAATATAATCCCTGGGACCTAGAAAACTTTATTTTTATGAAAAATCTGACATCACACCTACTGTTTGGACTCCGTTGAATACGCGAAACCGTTCCTGAATCGGCCTTACAGTGGCAGATCAAAGCTAAAATTTATTCAGAGAGATTTACATCAAGGTTTAACTTAACTCTAGTATGAATCACTTACAATTTTAGTTTCGTGATTCCCTCTTTGCAGATTTAGCCTTTTTACGCCTTTCGCATCAACGGTTAATTGTTAATCCTAGTTTAAGTCTGGTTTTAGAAATCACAAGTATTGTATATGTTTTATTTATTACTCACGTGCTCTGTGCTGCACCTTAATGTTAGTTTTAACTTTTATGTCGCTTTTATCTCCTAATTTAGCTGTAAGTTTTAACCCATATATTATATTTATTTAACCCTGTACCGTACTAATTGAGCTAATTATTAAATACACCCTCACCTAATCAAGTAAATCCAACCACCGTCGGCTAGATGCTCTTCGACTGTCTCGATCAACCACGTTTTATCCACTCTTTATAATCTTCTTCTATTTCTAACTCTCGCTTTAACTTCCTCCTAAACTGTATTTTTTCGCCTATGTTGTTTGTTTACCATTTTTATCGTCTCATATTTCCTGACATTGACGGGGCGCTGGGAACGCGCTCCTCGGCCGTTGTGCTCAGTGCAGTGCTCTCAACATTTCCCCGACCCGTAAACCTGGTCCGGGGGTCACTTCCGGTCTGGTTTTACCTTCATCTGCCTCGTCTATTTCGATCACTGCTAACTGCGCAACAGCACGCCGAAACAAACCGCTGCTCGTTCTAACCCATGCTTGCCGTACTCGTCCGTCACTCGCTGTTATGACCTCTTCGATTCTTCCTCGCACCCAAGATTTCCGTTTAGATCCCTCGACCAAGTAAACCAGGTCCCCTTTTTTCAGCATTCTCGTTTCTCCGTGCCACTTTACTCGCTGGTTCAATGAGGGAACGTATTCCCGAATCCATCGTACCCACATATTTTGTGCCAACTCCTGCGAACGTTTGTACGCATCCCGCAACGTTTCCGCTGTATGTGGCGGAGGTGAAATCATCTGTGCCTCGTTTGGTGAAATACCACGCAGAAAGTGATTAGAAGTAAGTGCTTCTGCTTCTGACACCTCTTGCGGAACGTAAACTAGCGGCCTCGAGTTAATTAGGTCTTCAGCTGCCGTCACCGATGTGTGCAGAATTTCATCTGTCAACCGCTTTCCGTCGTTCAAGGTGTCCAAAACTTCCTTGACCGACCTCACTAAGCGCTCCCAAACACCGCCCATGTGAGGGGCGGCAGGTGGATTGAAAGTCCACTTCATGCGCGAGTCGATCAATTCATCCGCACAATCGCTGTTGATATCGTTGATTTGTCTCATCAATTCCTTGCTGGCTCCTCTCAAATTGGTCCCGTTATCGGAAAAGAATTCTCGCGGTGGCCCTCTGCGAGCCATGAAACGATGAATAGCCATTAGACAAGACTGCGTTGTCAGGTTTGCACTCACCTCCAAATGAACAGCGCGTGTCACGAAGCAAGTAAACACGACTATCCAACGTTTCTCACTGTGGCGAGACACAGAAACGCTAACCGGGCCCAGGTAATCAATGCCAACGAAACTGAATGGTCGACGAAAAGGTTGAAGTCGTTGCACCGGTAAAGCTGCCATCCGGGGAACTTGCGGGCGACTGCGGCGAACCTTGCACCCCTGACACTCTTTAGAAACCTTTTGTACTACCGAGCCAACCTTAGGAATATGGAAACGCTGACGAATCTCATTTTTAACCGTCTCTCGGTACCCATGGCCGAAGCGTACGTGATAATGTAGAACTATTAATTTTGTGACACGATGTTCTTTCGGTAAAATTATTGGAAAACGCAAATCAAATGGCCAGAACTCGGCTTTCTCTGTACGACCCTCCATCCGGATTATATCGTTCTCATCGATGAGCGGTGTCAATTTATATAATGGACTTGATTTTTCCAACGCTACCCACTCATTCACTGGGCGGTTCCGATTTTTTATCAGAGTTTTGAGTTCGTCTCCAAACACTTCGGCCTGACAAGCACGTAATAAATGGCATTCGGCTTGTTGGAACTCCTTCTGCTTTAACGGTGAACGAATTATCGGGTACTTTGCTGGCAAAATTATCTGTGCTTGCTTCTTCGTTGCCTTTAGCGTCTCTACCGGAAGACCTTGCATTTGTCTTCGGCAGTTTGAAACAAATCTGAGAACGCATGCCATTGTCCTCACTAAAATATTCCATTTGGAGAACCGATTAACATCCACCAGACTGTCCTCTAAAACTATATCGTGGAACAAAAATTGTGCCCGTAGCTCTTCTCTCGTGGTGGCTGGTTGGCATTGTTGCGGCCATTTCTCCTCATCCTCATACAGAAAACTTGGTCCCATGAACCAGTTACTTTCCGATTTAAGCTCTACATCCCGCCTCCACTTCGTCAGCCTGTCGGCTTCGTTCGACCTCGTTGGTGTCCACCGCCAATCTATTAGTTTTGTGCTGTTGAGAATCTCTCCAATGCGAAATCCCACAAACTGTTTATATTTTCGCTGATCCGACTTGATCCAGGACAATACTGTCTGTGAATCGGTCCAGAGGTATGTTCGCTGGATGTTGAAGCTATGGTTCTCCTGAACCGTACGCATCAGTCTAGCTCCTAGTACCGCCGCTTGAAGTTCTAGCCGGGGAACGCTTAATTGTTTCAGCGGAGCAACCTTTGTGCGACTCATGACTAGCGTACAAATTTTTTCCTCATCAATGATGGCACGGAAATATGCCACGCAGCCGTACGCTTTTTCCCCCGCATCAGTGAAAATGTGAAGCTGCAGATCCTGTACTTGATGGGATTGAGCTCTCCCAAAGTAACTTCTACTTATTCGTAAGTCCGCATTTATTGGGAACAACTTGATCCAGTGCGTCCAGGTTACCAAACATTCGGTTTCGATTTTATCGTCCCATCCGCAACCTGTTCTCCATAGATCTTGTACCAACATCTTTCCCAGGACAGTGAATGGAGACAGGAGCCCCAGAGGATCAAACATGGCCATGACGCAGCTGAGGACCATCCTCTTGGTAGGGGCTTCTGTGCCATTTAAAGCAGCAACTAATTCCTCTCGTGGAGTGGTGGAGAATGAAAACACATCCTGGGTTGGCTCCCAGATTATTCCTAGGACCCTCTCAGTTCCAGTTTCTTTGTCTTTATTAAAGTGAACCGCATCTTTATTGCTCCGCTCACCCATCTGCCGTAGGAACGATATCGAGTTGGATACCCAGTTCCGTATAACGAAACCTCCTCGGGAGTGTATCATTTTCACCTCTTTCGCTAGTCGTACTGCTTCTTCCACTGTGTCGACGCTATCAAAGTAGTCGTCAACATAATGATTGTCAACAATTGCTCTTACTGCTTCAGGGTACTGATCAGCAAACTGCTCCGCGTTCAAATTTTTTATATATTGCGCCGAACACGGGGAGCACGTTGCTCCAAAGGTACCAACATCCATGACAAATTTTTGCGGCGCTTCACTTCTACTGGACCTAAATACGAACCGCTGCGCCTGCTTATCTTGTGCTCTGATCAAATACTGGTGGAACATCTCTTTGATATCTCCGCCAAATCCCACAGATCGTTGACGAAAACGTTGAAGCACTGCGACTAGGGATGTCAATAAGTCAGGACCTTTTAGCAGCTGACTGTTGAGCGACACTCCATTGACCGATGCTGCTGCGTCCCAAACCAACCGTATTTTACCTGTTTTTTTCTGATTCACAACCACGTTCAGTGGTAAATACCATACTGCTGATGAATGTGTACGTGTGAGTTCTTCTTCCGTTAATTTATGCGCATAGCCCTTAGCTTGATATTCCTCGATCTGGCGAATAACTTTGTCACGCAACTGGGCATTTTTCGATAATTTTCTCTCCAACGCTTCCATCCGTTTTATCGCCATAGGATAACTATCTGGAAAAACTATATCCTCATCGCGCCATAAGAGGCCCGTTTCAAAACGGTCACCTACACGTATCGTGGTGGCTTTCAAAAGTTCACGCGCTCGACAGTCTTCAGCGGACTCTGGCATTCCTGCTGGTGTGACACCGGTTTCCTCCAGCATGTACTGTTGGCGTATCATGTCGTGTAGCTCCTGATTGGTTGCTGCTCCAACACTGTGAAAGTTTACAAGCGCTCCAGTTAACGAAAGCCGTTTCTCCGGGCCATATACTGTCCAGCCCAATTTCGATCGAACTCCAATTGGTTCACCTGGTTGACCAACTTTGGACTCTAGTGGAGCGAACACGTGCATGTTATCCAGTCCGATCATCATTTTTGGTTCTTCCTTACAGTAGTCTGCGACCGGTAGGCCCTTCAGGTGGGGGTACCGAGCTGAGATTTCGTTAAAGTGTATCTCCTGCTTCGGCAGAATAAGTTCTCCAACCGTGCGTGCCTCTCGCAATAGAAACTTTTCGGCAGACCCCCTAGCGGACACCATCAAATTCACTCTTCTGGAATCATTTTCGTAACGCTTCATGTTTCCAGTCCACGTGACGACTAGAGGTTCGACGACACCAGCCACCTTTAACTTGTCTACGATTGCATTTTCTACAAGAGTAATAGACGACCCTTCGTCTAAAAAGGCAAGAATGTCAATTTTTCGGTTTCCAAAAAGCAGTGTTACCGGCAGCATCCTGAAAATAATCGAACGGTTTAGGCGATTGTGAGCGTTACAATGCGCTTCCATAATCTGTACGGCTTCTTCGCAACTATGTAAAAGAGGATGGTGGTTTCCTTGGCAGCCTGCCAAATTGCAACGTATTTTAAAGTTGCAACGACTTTTTCCGTGGTTGTTGAGACACAACTCACACAATTTATATTTTTCGACAATCTTCACACGCTCCGCAACGTTGAGTTTGCGAAAGTCTTCACAAAATCTGATTTTGTGATCGGTTCTTCGACATACCCAACACGGTTTTTCATTTTTCACAGATGGTGTCTCGTTTTTCGTAGTAAATACCTTTTCCCCTTTGCTAGATGACGAATTGTGAACGTGAACAAACTCTCTTTTGTTTGACCTTGATTTATCAAAGCGTTCGTTTCGATCCGTGAGATCAGATGCGGAAAATTCGCTGACCTCGGAGACATCTGATACGATGCCGTTCATGAATTCGGTAAACACTCTAAGAGGGGTACCAGTTTTGTTCCGTTTAAAGCGAACCCATTCCAACTTGTAGTTGGGGGGGAGTTTTTCTACCAGCTCCTGAACCAACATAGGGTTGTTCAAATGGTCTACAAGTTTCGCGGCTTCTAAGTGATCACACAGCTGTTTAACTGTGATACCAAAATGTAGAAACGTCTCTAGACGATCAGCTCTTGGCGCTTTGGCCTGGCGTACCTTAACTAACAACGTCTTCAATAGTTTTTCCGGTTTCCCAAACAAATTTTGCAAGTCGCGGATAACATCGGGAACCGAATCGGGTAAAACTAGCCGACTTCTCACGGCCTCGAGAGCATCTCTTCTCAAGCAGTCCTGCAGTCGCTTGAGATTGTCTAGATTGGAAAACCCACATGCTTGAGTAGTGTACTCATAGCTACTTATGAATATTGGCCAGAGCTCGGCTTCACCCCTGAACACTGGTAATTGTTTGGCCACTGATTGACGAGCAGCAATTTGCGCTTGAGAAAGCCCTGCTGGTTCCAAAACCGTTTCGCGTCTCATACGTCCCATGCGGAAATCTGTCAGTGCCATTCTTTCCTCTGCACTCAACCGCACCAAATCATTATCGTGGTCATTTTGCTCACCGTATCCCTGCTGATGCTGGTTCGAAACACGATTAAAGTCTTGTAATCGACCCCCTCTGAGTCCCGTTTCATTTCCGGTTATTCTTCTGTTCGTGATTATTGGTTCAGACAACGCGGCAGTAGAATTAAGCAGTCTCCGATTGTCCAAACAGCGTACGGACCTTTGAGCACCAAGCCACTGTTCCACCTTTTGGCTGAATATTTCGTCGCTTCCAGCGACTGAGCCACCACCCACATCTTCATCTCTTTCTTCTCCGATGGCATCGGCATAGTTTTGTTCAAGTCTTATTTTCGCCGTATCAAATTTTCCACGCATTCTAAACCGCCTTTCAAGAAATTCTTTCTCTCTTTCCAAACGCTGATCCAGTATATGCTGTTCTTGTTGTAACTGGTATGCCTGCAAATCTTGTTCTTGCTGCAGTTCCAGCTCGCGAAACTCTCTTTCCATACGGAGCTGTTTCTCTTTCAGCATACGTTCCATTTCGAGTCGTTTTGTACGCAGAATGCGTTCGTTCTCCATAGCCTTCTCAGTGGCCTCCATCTCTTCTTTAAGTTTATCCAAAGACTCTTCAAACGTAGCGCCAGCACTACTCACCGAACCACTTTCGCAGCGCGAACTTTTTCTCCCTTCAGTAGAGGTCTTTTTTGCCCCGCCGGCAGCAGCACCTTTTTTCTGCAACGGCACTTGCAGAGAGTTACTGCATTTCAGACAACTCCACGGATAGTCTTTTATTTTCCTGGTTACTCCAGCGCAGCTAAAATGCGCCCACTGGTCGCAAACGTCGCACTGGACCATATCGGTTGTGTCGATTTCCTGACACATAATACAACTGCTGGATCTCGATTCAGCCATCTTTTGAGGTTATGTCCAACGCGGTAAAATTCTTTGATTTTTTTGTTTGGACTCCGTTGAATACGCGAAACCGTTCCTGAATCGGCCTTACAGTGGCAGATCAAAGCTAAAATTTATTCAGAGAGATTTACATCAAGGTTTAACTTAACTCTAGTATGAATCACTTACAATTTTAGTTTCGTGATTCCCTCTTTGCAGATTTAGCCTTTTTACGCCTTTCGCATCAACGGTTAATTGTTAATCCTAGTTTAAGTCTGGTTTTAGAAATCACAAGTATTGTATATGTTTTATTTATTACTCACGTGCTCTGTGCTGCACCTTAATGTTAGTTTTAACTTTTATGTCGCTTTTATCTCCTAATTTAGCTGTAAGTTTTAACCCATATATTATATTTATTTAACCCTGTACCGTACTAATTGAGCTAATTATTAAATACACCCTCACCTAATCAAGTAAATCCAACCACCGTCGGCTAGATGCTCTTCGACTGTCTCGATCAACCACGTTTTATCCACTCTTTATAATCTTCTTCTATTTCTAACTCTCGCTTTAACTTCCTCCTAAACTGTATTTTTTCGCCTATGTTGTTTGTTTACCATTTTTATCGTCTCATATTTCCTGACATTGACGGGGCGCTGGGAACGCGCTCCTCGGCCGTTGTGCTCAGTGCAGTGCTCTCAACACCTACGATAATGAGGAATCAACGAGCTTTGATATAAATAGAGAGGTGCACAAAAAATGTACGATACATACTTAGTTTAATTGAATATTGAATATATTTCGAAATATATCAATAGTGTGTTGCCCCTACCTTATTTTTAGGGACGCATAATTTAACGACATAGGAAATTATTTTCAACCGAAACAAGACAAACTGGCGATAAAATTTAAAAAATACTACCGGACAGTACTTAGTTTGCCCTGTTACTTTATTAGATTTTTGGAGTTCTACGTCATCAATGTTCACAAATGCGCTGCAAGATGCTCTAAAGCATTTTACACTCATCTTACGGAGACTGCGACAGAATTCTGCATCACACTAAACCAAATAAGCCGGTTTTGTCTCACCTGTATGTATATCATTGCCTGCATATATTTGTTTACAAGTTTGACAGGTTAAAACTGGGAACTTATTACAATTTTATGAGATATTTTTCATAGCCAACTAGTAGTTTTTTAGATTTTGAATGATCGCAATAAAACTGGTTTATATGTTATTTGACAGTAAGCTGGAGTGGTTTTATGGGGCAATAGATAGTAATAATAAAACCAATAATAAAGCAAAATCGCATTGACTCTTGCCGGCTTTATTGTAAGTTTTATTAGAGCTTTATTGACAGCTATTAGTGTTCATTACGACTTGCTATTTTTGGCAACGGGTTTAACCGCCATGAAACCGTTGGTAATATTTATTGCTGTGATAAAACCGTTAGAAAACCAAGTAGCTATAGAATTGCTACTTGGTTTGTGATTCCACACGGACAGAGTAAACATGATACTAGGGTGGGGTTTATTTTCAAAAATGTATCCGGAACCTGGCGGCGCAAAAGATCTAAAGGTCATATTTGAAAGCAATTTTTCAACAAAACATATGCCTATATAGGCAAACATTGTGATTTTGTGACCCTCTGGGCGTAAATTTTGTCCGTTTTGCGTTTTAACTAACCGCTCTTGAGATATTCGTAATTTCAGTGTACGCACCCTTGTAATCTCGGGGTATGCGATTATGAGGAAATGCAGAAGGTGCCTGTATAAGTGAACACGCCCGGTCCTCGAATATATTCTTACAACAGGCATCGTTGTTCCTTCGTTTGTTGGAAAAAATGCTTTCGTTTCAGGCTCTCTGCATCACCTCTAGACCTTCATGAAATTTAACCATGTTAAATTTTTTACATGTTGCTCATTGAACCCCAAGGAGGTCTTTTTGCCTGGAAAAACAGGTCCCGCAAACATTTTTGAAAATGAGCTCCACTCTTATATACTGGAGTGTGCTAAGAAGTTAATGGCACATTAATTTTTGACCAATAAGCGAGAAGAAATTGAGGAATGTGATCTAAAGTATGCAGAAGAAAAGTGTACTGAACTAGAAATTGGCCCAAAACCATAAAAACGTTTTCGTCGAAAAAAGAGAATGCCAGGTGAAGAGGAAAGGAAATTGCCACAAGTCCTCAACAGATTAATGAACTCTATAACCATTTGAGGTCAACGATGAGTAGCTTGAGATTAACAAACCCTGTCATTTTATCAATCGAACGTGAAATCACTGATTCCATTGATTTTAAATCTGAAACTTCTGATTTTGCCAATCAAAAAGCACGAAAAGTGAGTATCTAAATCAACCTAATTTTTGATTTTGCGGAAAACGGAATAAATAAGTAGAAAAATCTATTTTTTTGTTTGTCTCAATTCCTTTTATGAAAAAAAATCACAGGAGGGTTGTGTGCAAAACACGACCGCAAGGTTGAAGTAGAATACTTTTACAAGAAAGATAACCCGGCTGCTTGCGTGTCAGTCATTTTGAAATCGTATATACCGCTTATTACCCGATCAGAAAAACAAAACAAAATGTAACAGAGGCTGTTAGTTTGTTATGTGCAAAACCTTTCAGGTTGTGTTTTAATTCTGATCCCGTTAGGTGTTAATATAACAGTTATCATAACAAAAAATATTCTACTAATATCAAACCCATATCAAACTTTGGTACTAACGTATCAGCTTTCTAACAAAATTAGATAGCACATAGAACAGTATAATAAAAACCATTGTAATAAATAACAGGTTTTTATAGAGACGAAAAAATCACAGGAGGGTTGTGTGCAAAGCCACGACCGCAAGGATGAAGTAGAATACTTTTACAAGAAAATGTGGCTGCTTGCGTGTCAGTCATTTTTTAATTTGTTGTTCAATTCAATATCGGATAAGATACCGATCACATCTTGGCGTTATCACTGACAGTGCGAATAAAGTATTCCTTGTGATAAAATAAACAGTGAAAAGCTGATTTAACACTCAAAACTAGACGGCTCATGTGTTGTCAAAATGAGTCAACTTTTCATTGAATGCATTTAGGGTTTTTAATCCTGGTTCGAACCATGCCAAAATTGATCCTGGTTCGAACTATTACGAAAAATCCCGAATAATCTTATTAAATTCAGTTATTAAAGATTAGAACGATTGCATAATATGCTTTCGATATCTGTCTTAACATAGGATTTTTTTACATATTGAAAATTACAGCCTTAAGTTAATTTATTTACAATTAAAACAGCGTTGATTTTGGCTTTGGTTGTTCATATACGACCTGGTTCGTCGTCATTATTATATAGTATCCAAAGCAATTATATTCGAGCAAGAACAGTTTTGAAACATTTAAACATGAATATTATTCCATTCCTGTAACATTTTTTCAATTGAAAGGTTTGTTAAAATAAATTTTAAACAAAAATATGACAGTATATTTTTGATCCTGCTTCGAACTACCGATGATCGTGGTTCGAACTAGCAAGCTTCCTTATATCACCGCTAGAGTCGCTGCGCATTTTTTATATTTCAGTCAAAGCAGTCCGAATATTTAAAAACTTTTTGGTAAATTAGTATGCTATTAGGGGTTATCCATATCCGTTCAGTATTTGTTTGAGTCTTTGAAAGAATATTGCATATTTGGAGGAGTAAAAAAACTTTTGCTCGATTCAATCAGTAGTTCGAACCAGGATCATATAAATGGTTCAAACCACAATCAGCATGGTTCGAACCTGGATCATTATTTCTCTGTCATTAAATATCGAAAAGTAAATCATTCAGGCATTGAAATACAGTTTTGAGTACTACAAAATATTCGTTATAAGTGTGTTTTCACATTAGAAGTCAATCTTGATACACAACTGCCATCATTTATTAGAAACGCTGAGATCAACCCAAGTGTATCATCAGGGCCGGATTTACGATTGTGGGGGCCCGGGGCCCAGTTATAGTGGGGGCCCCGAAATAAAACAAAACCTTTTTTTTATCGTACGAGTTAAAAACATTTATTTGCTATTGAAAAGTTATCAAAAATTTGTTAAATTTTTTTCTTTCGTGTTGTTTTGCAGAAAACTTATTAATTAAATGATCAACATTCAACTCCTTCAGTATACTCGTACTCGAAACTTAATAATGCTAAGACTGCCTTTCATTCTCCACAGTCGTACACAACCTATTTTTAATTAGTTTCATCTTCGATTTTTTTTTCTTGACACCTGAAAAAAAACCTAATTTGAAAAAATTGCGATCCACTGGCAAAAATTTGCACACAATTTGAGAAAGACTGCGCAAATATAAGACGACTCTGACAATAATCTACAGAAACTAGGAAAAAACTACACACATCTGCAGGTCAATTAAATCTGCACACGAACTCAGAAAATCTGCATTTTGCAAAGCACATCTGGTGTTCCTTATTCGGACAAGTTAGCAAAAGCAATGCATTAAAAAAACTTGTGGGTTATTTTCTTTCTCTGCTTTATCTCCCATGCGCGCTGGTTCAGTTCAAATGGTGTGATAATGTGTGTCATTCCAAGAGAATCCAAGGCAGGGATGCCACATATACAGATTTTTCTGTATTATACAGATTTTTGAATCAAAAAAGCAATACAGAATCTGTATTACAGAATTACAGAATATTGTCAAAAATACAGATTTTACAGAATCTTTTGCTATTCGAAATGAAATCAATTTTTTGGAAGGTTAAATTCAACTCAACGACCTTCAAACTTTTGTGAAAAAACCTGATGCTGTTTATGTTAGTATCGTTGCAGAAGAAGAGGGATGAGGCTTGGACGAAGGCGGAAAATAACGTTTCGAAATATTTGACGGGATTTCTATTTAAAATTTGTGAAACAAATTGCAAAGCTGTTCGATTTTATCGATTCTGTTGTAAAAACGGTAGCTTTATTCAATTCTAAACATTCGTGAAATTGGAAAATTTAAATGATTTGATTTCCAAAATTCGTAACAGTAACTGATCGACAAGACATGAATAACGAGTTTTACTCGCTAAGAACAAACTTTTTGACCGGAAGATTCGATGAAACAGATGACTTAACTTGGTCTGAGTAGTTGGACGCCACAATGCCAATGGTAAATTTATGTTTCCGTTACTGAGATCATTTGTGCGAATTTTTTCAATAATTCCACATTCTTCGGCTTTTGTAGAACGCATATTTTCAATATATAATTGCAGCGAGTCTAAAGCCAGAAATCTCATGGCCCCTAAGCTTATGAGTTCAATTTTAAAAGTTAAAAGCTACGTTGCTAACCAAGCAGGAGCTACTAGAATTAAATTAACAAAAACATGCATGAACATCACGTAAAGATAAATAAGCAATATCGTGTTCAGTTACTACATTTGATTAACTCGCCTAATTATAAGTTTGGAACCAATAAAAAATTAGGCCAAAGCAAAAAATGGTGATTTGTTTCAATATATTCTTTAAGGAAGAAGATTTTCATGCAACATTTTTAGTTTGCTGGATACAAATTTTTTATATAGATTTTTTAGCCCATGAAACAGATAATACAGACATTTCGAGCAAAAATACAGAAATAAATGTGGCAACCCTGATCCAAGGGGAGCTCCATGGATGTAGTTGTGATATTGGCGCTAGCGAAAAAATAACACTGAAAGAAAGTGTCAGATTGAAATGGTCTGATCAAATTTTCTTAATGTAATTCGAACTTTTGATTAAATCTCATTTTTTAAAGAGAAAAAATCTTTTTCTCAATTTGTGGGGGCCCCAAAAATGTGGGGGCCCGGGCCCCCTGGGCCCCCCCATAAATCCGGCTCTGTGTATCATGAAAAACGCTGAAACTAGTTCGAACCAGGATCAAACACCCTACTAGTGCCCGCTGTCGCACAGAGACTGCATTTCACTAAAGTGCCTCACTGCATCAGCTGCTATCGATGCTGAGATCCGCTGCAACTAGTGCACTATCCATTGCCGTGTCACAGCTGTGGCCGCTATCCGCCTGGTATCTACTGTACTGCTACTGCTGCTGCTAAGGGAAGACTGCTGTTGCCGCTGTCTAGAACTATTATGAGCGGCTTCGACTGAAACAGGCTTTTATATAGGGATGAAAAACCTATCGATAGTAGTAGGAAATCATCGATAACTATCGATAGCCATTTCAGTCGATATTTCCCATCCTTACTCTTATACAGACAAATAGCAAATTTGAAATGGCAAGGTCTATGATTCTGTCGACCGTGCTAGGGAAGCAATCATATTAACGACTAATCAGATCAGTCAAATTTCGCGCTTCAACAAGGATTGACCATTCTCAATAATATAATTGCTTGTCATGATTTGGACTTGATAATTTTTTAATTTAGATTATGCGAAAAATTAATTTTTATGCCGATAATGAAAGCTTTACGGATGTCGTGCTCATGACTGAAGGGAAAGATAATTCAGTACGTTCTGAGACACGAAGATGAAGCCAAATATGTATCTGTTCCAAATTTCTTGACAGTGTAAATTGATTTAACTCTCTAGTGCCCAAATTAATTTCTAAACGGACTTCGATAAAATCATTATAAACCATTATAAACACTTTTTAAGTATTTATTATAGCTTTACGGAACTTCAACTGAAGCCCGCCAAATGGCGGCATTAGGCACTAGAGGGTTAAGAGAAAATATTAACCCTCTCTTTACCATGGTTACTCTAGAGCACCATGGGGTCAGATGCGAAAAGTCCTTCGAAATGTTTACCAATGCTACTCAAAATGCATGACTATATTCTTTAACAATATACTGATTGTTCAAGAACATATTTATGCATTTTAAGTAGGATTGGTAAATATTTCTGAAGACTTTTTGCATCCAAACCTATGGTGCTCTAGAGTAACCATGGTAGAGAGAGGGTTAACTCTCCATTTAGGTTTTTATTTCATCCTGAAAAGGACAATTTGTTGTTTAATTCAATGTCTGATAAGATGCCGATCACATCTTTGCGTTATCACTGGCAGTGCAAATAAAGTATTCCTTGGAGGAAAATAAACACTGGAAAGCTTTCCAGAACGTTCCTTTTATTGGATGCATTTGCTAGTGTGCCTGCTATCGCTCAGAGACAGCATTTCACTAAAATGCCACACTGCATCAGCTGGCCCTGCTTATATAGATGCTCAGACCAACGTCAACCACTGCGGTATCCCCGTTGCCACAGTAGTGGACGCTTCCGTTGCCATTGGTATCCGCTGCCCTGCATCACCTGGTCCTGCTATCGATGCTGAGACGCGCTCCGTTGCCATACCACAGCCGTACTGTGCCATACCACAGCTGTGGCCGTTGTCCGCTGCACTGCTACTGCTGCTGTATCCACTGCTGCTGTATCCACTGCTGCTGTATCCACTGCTGCTGCTAAGGGAGGACTGCTGTTGTTGCAGTCTAGAATTATAATGAGCGGCTTCGGGTGAAATTGGACATATTTTTCCCTTTTTTCGGTTTTAGATTTTCATTTCACATCCCTATGTAGCCGAACTTCCTGAGAGAAGTATTCTACTTCAAAATGTTAGATTTGTTTCAGAACAACTTCATTTCATGATTTATTATTATAACCCATTCAGATTCAATTTTGTTATCAAAAACAAATGAGAAACTACAAAATCGTATCGAAATATGTTAATTGTATCTCCCGTTGATAGAGCTTTGTAATTTTTCAGTTATGCTCTGCTGATCGGGTAAGCACAGTATCAGCAAATCGTAATAAACATTACACTGCTGTGCATTTGCAGCAGCATCAAACCTCAGTTGCAGTTATATGAATAACCATTCATTATGCTCTTCCAAAAACATTTAGTAGCCTTGAAAAAGGCCGATTGCTGCAATTGCAATTTTCATTCTATTATTGCATAAATGCTTCATGGTCAGATATACACCCACTGCAACTGCTACGCTATCCGTAGCCACAGTTGTGACCGCTATATGCTGCCATTGATAACGCTGCCCCTGCCACAGCTGGCCCAGCTACTTTCGATGCTGAGATCCGCTGCAACAAGTGCGCTACCCATTGCTATGCCACGGCTGTGGCCGCTTTCCGCTATCGCTGGTATCCACTGCACTGCTACTGCTGCTGCTAAAGGATGACTGCTGTTGTCGCTGTCTAGAACTATTATGAGCCGCTTCGGCTGAAACAGGCTCTTATATAGGCCAAATACCATATTTTGAATTGCAAGGTATATGATTCAGTTGACCGTGCTTGGGAAGCAATCATATAACGACCAATCAGAGGCCGAATCGACAAGGCTTGACTATTTTCAATAGTACAATAGTTTGAATAAAAAAATTACAATTATCTTCATTTGGGAAGAATCTTAGAAGATTTTCCAATCTATTGCTGCAAGAACGAAGGAGATCCATCGAATACTAACCGATTTATTAGCATTTGAAATTGGACATATTTTTCACTTTTTTCGGTTTTAGATTTTCATTTCACATCCCTATCTAGCCGAATTTCCTGAGAGAAGTATTCTACTTCAAAAAACTGCCCAGTCATTTTCATGGGGGGGGCCCATTTTTGTTACCGCACCAGGCCCACCAAACCACAGCTACGCCACTGCAACTGCGTATAGATTTGCATCCACTACGGGAACCGCTCACTGATTGGCTGAAATTGCAGGCTAAAAACGCCGGGTGCGTTCAAATTTATCATCAGGCTTACTGTTTTGATTTTGGCAGTGTTGCTGAGCAACATGTTTTGATTTATAGTTTTTTTTAACAATTTCACCTGTAGTAATCTAAAATATTCTAGTGAACATTCAAAATTATGTACGAAGCGTTCAAATACGGACATGGTAAGAGATCCCATTTATTCAGATCATCACTTATATCGATTTCCAAAAGATCCAAAAGTAAGGAGGCGATTGGGTTTTGCGTGAAGCATAAGAACGACATACCACTGCTCAATGTCGGAAGTAAATTGTGGAGCGTGAGCTTAGTTCCACTTTTGAATCCGTTCTGTATTAAGTTTAGTACATACTTGTTGAGGCACATTGCTTGTGCGAAAAGTACAATTTAGAAGAGTCAATGAATGAACCATAATCATCGATGGACGTTCGTTTTTAAGAATATTAATGATGCAGACTCTCCGGTAACCCTGAGACGGTAAATCTATCACCTGCAGGAGGGATTGTGGATAATAAAATGATAAAGAGCATCAAAACATTCAAGTACTTTCCGTATGAATTAAATCACTTGCGATAAATACAACAGGGATTACCGAGGTGAGTGACGAAGAAGAGCAAGAAGCCAGTTGTCGCCCCTCAGTTTACAACTAAAAACATTCACTGTTCCCAACAGAGATGCCACACTTATTTTTGGCAAGTCTGTATAATCCATAAAAATGTCTGTATAAGTCTGTATACCGCTGCGAAAAAAAGTTACCGATACATTGATACCTAATTATTTGTCGACCTGTCAGATTGTTTTGTTTTATTGCTTGTTTTGATTGTTCTTTTTCGAGTCTATCATAGTTGGTCGATTAATCGATAAATAATTTATCTTTTAAATCTAAGTAACACATAGAAGTAAGAGTCTTTCCCGTGATAAAAATCGTCGTTCGTCGTAATGTAGCTAAACTGATACATGATGGCAGAAGTCTCGCGGTTATAAAAATAGTACCTTCAAGGTTTGGGACATTTTAAGCAATTCTTCAACGTTGGATATTGCTTCGAATAGAACAAACGGTCTTTTCACCAATATAACCTGCATGGCAATCGATCGAGACAATCAGCTGTTTGTTACTGGGGGCGAAACAGGCAGATTAGTGCCCACGGGGCCGATAAAAACCCCGATGGCCTGACTCGATTCCCGTTGTCATGATTTCACTCTCAAAAACGCAAGATTAATATGTTCAGCAAAGTGTTCAGTTCCTAGTTCACTTATTCCAGCAACGGCTACAGTGACTTTTGGTTTTTGTGTTCGTTTTTTTGTGTATACTGGTAAAACCATTATGTAGAATATCAGATATCTGTGTAATATCTGTATTATACTAAATGTCTGTATAAAATCTGTAGGCTTATGCGTGTCTGTATCGCAACACAGAAAGTCTGTATAATACAGATTTGTCTGTATATCTGGCATCTCTGGTTCCCAAGGATACATGGTACTTTTTTTCAGGTTCTCTACGTTAGTTTCTTGCACCCGTCTCGTATCTTGGTGGCGCTGTTATCACAAAAAATGCACTGTCAGAAGAAAGTCATGATTGACTTGTCATTCACTTCAAAGAATCTTTCAGTAGCCCGTATAGTCAGCAGTGTAATTTGTAGTAGATTTAAGATATTAAAATAGTTTCTGAATTCGACTTGTTCATCATAAATAGGTAACTCACGGTTTGTCATTTTTTTTCCAGTTTACGATAATCCGTTAAACTACATTTAGCTTAGAATGTCGGAAACAGTTGAAACTGTTACTTTTGGACAACCACAACGACTATCCGAAGACAGCGAAACCGGCGATGAACATGAAGTCCCGGATAGTGGACCAGTAGCGCCAGTTGCTGAGTTCACTGAACCAGGTCAGTCGAAGTTGGGCAAGCGATCGCTTAGTGCCGACAGTGATGATGACGAGCCGGAGGCGAAAAGAGCGGCGGGCGAACACACCACGGTGGTCGCAACTCACTACAACCAAATCGAAGAACGGGGACTGGCCGAGCGAAACCGTTCGAGAATTTTTTATATGCGAAATTTCAACAATTGGGTAAAAAGTATTTTAATCAACAAATACCTGGCTATGGTAAAGGGAAAAGCCTCGCTGGGAACCCCACTTCGGGTAATGGATATGTGCTGTGGAAAAGGAGGAGACCTGCTGAAATGGCTTAAAGGTAACATTACCCATTTAATCTGCACCGATATAGCCGAAATTAGCGTAAAGCAGTGCGAAGAGCGATACAAGAAGATGACACCGATGAATGATGGTAAGCTTTTCACGGCGGAGTTTATTACTGCCGATGCTACATTGCAGCAGCTAAGAACGAAGTTCAAAGACCCTTCACTGAAATTGCATCTGGTCAGCTGCCAGTTCGCGTTTCACTACAGCTTCGAATCGCTCAAGCAAGCGGAACGGATGATGAAAAATGCGGCCGAGTGTTTACAGGAAGGAGGCTATTTCATCGGTACTATTCCGGATGCGAACGAAATTATGAAGCGGCAGCGGGCGGCTGGAAGCGATTGCTTCGGCAATGATGTCTACAAGATTACACTTTTATGCGATACTGAAACACCGCCACTTTTTGGTGCCAAGTACAACTTCCAGCTGGATGGTGTCGTGGATTGTCCGGAGTTTTTGGTTCACTTTCCGACGCTGGAGAAACTGGCCCGCAAGCTGGGCCTTCGACTAGTGGAGAAAAAGCGGTTTGACGAGTGCTACGAGGAATCCATCGGATCTTGGCAACCGCTTATCGAAAAAATGCAGGCGCTGGAAACATTTCCCAGCCACTCGCACTATGATCGCGAGCGGCAGCAGAACCAGCCGGAACAGTATGCTCATGTTCAGCAGTTTTACGATCGGAATGGTCGCTGCAAGCTGGGAACGCTGTCCCTGCAAGAGTGGGAGGCTAGCAGTGAGTTCTCCTTCTATAAACTTTGATTAGACCCTGAATAATCTAATGTTGCGCTTTGTTCGTTTCAGCGTTGTATTTGTTTTTCGCTTTTCAAAAAATGAAAACTCAATGGGACGCCAAAGGAAATGCAGTGTATTCCTAAAGAACTGATGTAAGGTATTTAAGCTTCAGGCAGCGTTTGTATATCGTAAGTTGTTCCTGATCGTGGAAACCATTTTTTAAAATTGCTTCTTTGTGACAATTTCGAACTTTATCTTTTATTGCTTGAGTTTTGTTGTCGCTTTTCCGAGAGCAGTACGAAATAATTGATCAATATTTATGACGCCCTAGAGAATATAATCGCTAAGGTAGGCAAAGGATATTGGGTGGTTATGGAGTTTTTTTACGCCGAGTCCAGAAAAAAAGGTTCTGCTTTCACCATAAATGAAAACTTGAACGTTGCAACAATAACTAACAGTTTATTCCATTAAGTGATGCTTGGATCGCTGCAAAGCGTGATTGAAACGATCCACTGGGTGCGTTTGATTGAGGTCACAAATAAGCGAGAAATATCCTCTACGGTCAACAGTAATAAATTGAACAATTTGAAACACTACCACGTTCCGCCGCGGCTCAACTAAACATTGGGACTCTTCTGTAGAATTTCGGCGAGCACCACGAGAGCGAAGGAAGTGATTAAATACACGGCGCCGGGTATGGAACAGCGTACTGAGTAGTCTGGATCTGGGGGGAAGACTTTTGTATGGATGAAAAATTAAACAAAGAATATTATTTTACCATGCTCTTCCATGCTAAATTTGGTAAGATCCGTTCCCGCCACAGAATCAAAGCTAAGACAGCGGGCCACCGCCATTTTCCATTTGCGAAATTTCCTATCACGTTCTGTAGAAGTACGAAAAAACTTAACAAGTTGATTTGGTGATTCTTAAAGAGTACTCACGACTAGAGTTAAGTGTCGGCCCGTAATGGTCAACCGGAGGAATGCACGTGGTTCGAAAATCTTCCAATGTCAGTATTCCACTGGCAAGGCCGGCGGCAAGCATCGTACCCAGGCAGACTGGTGTGGACGTTTGCGGTCGCTCGATACCAACCCCACACAGATCGGCAAGCATCTGCATGAGGAACGGTTTCTCGCTAAGCTCTCCACCAGCAACCAACCGCTTCACGGTTGGCCATGTCCGACAGTCCTTCGAAAGGGATTCCAGAATTTCGCGCAGCTGAAAACAAATGGCTTCGTACGCTGAAAACAAAATCTGCTGAGCAGTGCTTTGCAGTGTCAAACCGAAAAGCATTCCACGAGCTCGGTATCGCCAATAAGGAGCGTAATATCCGCTGAAAGCAGGCACCAAAATCACTCCGTAGTTTGAATTACTCGTATCCCCTGCATATGCACTTAGGGAATGGCTCGAACAGATTGATGAAATGAGGGCAGACGGATTTGTTGAATCACCGAGAAAGCTCTGCGCGAGAGAACCGTTTTGACTCGAAAGCTGAAGGTTCTTGTGCAACCATGCCACGGAATCACCGGCATGTGGTATTGCACCTTCCAGTGCGTAAAATGCATCCACTGTCGGACCGAGCTTGTAAGCGACCGTCGATAGAAGTCTATTATTAGAATCAATGATCTCTTGAGCAGTGTTGAACATAAGGAATCCACCATCGTCTAGATTACAGGTGAGTTGTCCTGCACTGAGGCAGATCTGACCTAGCAGAGCTGCCTGCTGATCGCCAATGCACTAGAAAAATGCTCATTAATTTTTTTTAGTAAAAAACCAATTCATTTTTAAAACTTACACTAGCAATCGGAATGCCACTCAGGGATCCCTCACTGATATAGCCAAAAATTTCCGAACAGCTTCGTATCTCAGGCAGTATCGTTAGGGGAATTTTAAAAAAATGGCACAATCTCTGATCCCACTGTAGGGTTTCCAAATTCATCAGCATCGTTCTGGAAGCATTCGTCACATCGGTAACATGAATACCGCCGTTCGCTCCACCCGTCAGGTTCCAAATCACCCAACTATCGAGCGTACCAAACATTAAGTCCTGACTCTCCGCCCCCTCTACATTGTCAAGCATCCAACGAATTTTTACTGCGCTGAAACAGTTGGCCAGTGGTAACCCGCAGACCTCCTTCAGAAAGTTCACCTTTCCTTTCACTCGCGCCAGAAGGCCGGCTACAATGTCCGAGGTCCGCGTATCGCACCAGCTGATTGCATTACATAACGGTTGTCCATCGTCCCGTCGCCAGAGGACGCAGGTCTCACGCTGATTGCACACTCCCACTGCAACAATATCGCTTGGATCGATATCCAGCAGCAACAGATTCTGCACAGCCCGTTCTCCACAGAGCTTGGCCGATTGCCAAATCTGCAGTGGATCGAATTCGACCCAGCCGGACTGAGGAGAGAGTGATTCCAACGGTTCTTCATGGCAGGTTAGCACTTCCGCATTTTTCGCTGCGTAGATCTGCAATTTAGTTTTGCTTGAAGTTATAATATCTCTTTGTTTTCACTATCATATTACTCACCAGAAATTTGCAACTCGAGTGGCCAACGTATAGGACCCCGATCAGAGAGCCAAACTTGCTACGGGTTGATAAACCGTTCATTTTTCTATCTCTAGTTTAGTATACCTTGTGCTACGGGATCTTGCCGGACGAATCCGGTCGGTCATTGCTACTCTACGGTGCAGTTAAAACTTTATTTTTCGGTTTCTATTAAGCAACTACAAACTGTTTTTGAACTTTTTCATTGTCTTCTATCGATTTTGCCTCAAAGCTTACTGATTGTTTTTGTTTTGTTGTGCTGTCGCTGTCATAGTGCACTGTGTTTATGACAGTATAACAGTTTGAACGGGATTACAAATTGGAAAGGACGCAATACAGTCTCTACACGGAAAACGAAAAGTACCCATTTTTGTGTCGATTTCACTCAACGGAGTCATTCCGTGCAGGAAGCCAATTGGGTTTAGCTATACAGCCGAAATTCGTTGGTTGGAACACGACTGCCACCCAACTAGTGAATCGTGTTCGTTAGTTGGATGAACTGACAACTGGGCAAATTTTTCAAAGGGGAGCGCCGATTGTTTGTTTTCTTCCTGCTTTGAAACGATTTCCTAATTTGATTGCGGTAAAACTATGTCGAAGAAAATGAACTTTGCTCATTTGTCTTACTGCTGTAGTAAATATTTTATGTATTTGGTCAATACTTTTTCATACAAAAAATCCAACGAGAAGCAAAACGATAAAGCGCAAGTACATCACTCTACTTCTTGCCTAAAAAATGGAGGATCGCTACGCTGTATATTTCCGGTGAAGGCGTTGAAGAAATAAAAGAACAAACAACCGAACAATAAACCTTTAAATTACCCACAAAATGTACAAAATGTATAAATGTATAACATGTACTTTGCGAATTACGCGATTGATTATGCCAGAGATTATCTGCATGAAGTGTCCAGTTAATAGCGCTGAGAAACAAACTTATCAATGCTGAATGGATTAAGCTTAATAACTAAACATGTTTACAATTTTTTTACAATAAATAATAAAATTTTATTTTAGTAATATTTTTTTCACTTTACGGACTCCTGAAAAGCATTTGAATGACGTTGAATTCTGACATTAGAGTGCTTTTTAGTTGGGTCAGCGAACACCCAACTAACGAACCCCAACGAGCGAATCATCACTGTATCAGTTTTTTATGTCATCTGAAAGAACTGCATTTCTTGTCCTTAGCTTTTAATATCACGATTAAAAACTGCTCGAAATCGCTACAATGACAGTTCGCCCAGATATCAACTCCCCAGTAACAAAACTGGTTTTATAAAGTTTTAAAGCGCTGTTCTGGCTGTATTAAGCGCTATAAAACTTTGATAAAACTAATATTGTTACTAGGGCTGTCATTGTAGCGATTTAGAGCGAATTTTTATTCTTCATTTAAAAAGCGAAGAATGATGACACAAAGTTTTAAAAAATCACGTTTTGCTCACAAAATTACACACTTTTACCTAATGTCCGTGAGTAGTTAAACAACCCAATTTTGAGTAGTTGTCGAATAAGTTTGATAAACAATCCTCTTTGACCAAAATTTTTGGTATTTTTAGTACCACATACATACCCGCATAATCAAAAACTATTGCTGAAGCGGTAAGGATTTTAACTGTACTTAATGAAGTATGGTAACTGTTCGTGATAATGTCTTTCATCAGTTATTACTGTACTAAACTGAATGACTTGAACTATTTCTATTCAGTATCCCCAAATAGGATAGTGATCACTGTTTGTCCACCACACCTTCAACGGTTGAAGCTCCATCGAACAACGAAGAGATATCTTCCAATAAACGCTGTAGTCGCAGGTGTTTGTCAAACTATAATGAAAGGTAATCAAATTGGTCACAAATCTTTCGGCTTTAGTATTTATACAATCCTTTTTTCTATCCAGTATCTCCGAGCAAAACGATGTTGAAGTCCACATTGCACGACGACGAATGCAAAACAGCGCCCCTCGCAGCCTGGAAGAATACAAATATGACCAGTCACAAAAAGAAATGTGCAAGATGGCTGGCAAGTGATGATATCTGCAGCTGAAAAACAAAAACATGATTTTGCAAAAAATAAAGAAATCGCCACTAACAATCTTTATACTCAAAACAATATCACGACTATTCCACGAACGAGTATCAGAATATAAATCAGTATATATATACCATTCATGAAATGATACCTGAACAACTGGAAACTACTGTAAAATAACATATTTATACTATTTGAAGAATAGTTTTAGTACAAAATTTTGGATTATTAGTTTACCATATTGTGTATGATATCGAAAAAAAATATGTTCGGAAAAATCGCTGTTTTTGAATGGTAACCATACCTAACGCCAAGTTCACCAAATGGTTTTTTCTCAGTTTACTATAAACTAGATGGTCAAAACTGAAGCTGATATGGTATGTAAATGGTTATGTGACTGTTTTATAAATAATTAAGATACTATATACTATATAAGATACTATAAAAAAACCGTCTCACTTTAAATCACTTTCACGGTGGCACCCTGTAGGCAAATGAAACTCGCAAATTTGTGTGCTTTAAATTGTGAATTGCTTCTGATGAATGTTGGTAGCAAGACATGCAGAATTGTCATATCCATAATTTGAATGCATCGAAAGATGCCGTAATTTTTTTGAATTAGTTGTTTATAAACAAACATGGTCTCTGACAATTTTTTTTTTCAGAATGCTTGATTGTGCTTCTGACATACCGTAATGTTTTTATACATCATGGTACTGTTCAAAGGCAAACCAAGACTTCGCCTAATATTAAAACAAACATCGTTGATGCCATCTGTTTTTGTTTATGTTTATGTTGGCGAAATTGTTTACCTTTAGTCAGCTCGGCAAACTTTGCAGCTGGAAAAGTTTGAAAAGTCGATAAATCTGTGCTGTAGTATGCCGCAGGCATACGCGGGGTATTTTTGCGTGGTTCTGGATGATTATGGTTTTGATGTGGTATTTATGTATCTTTGAAAACCTCATGCCAAAGCTGTTGAAGACCAGAACAATAGGGAGTAGAATATCACAGAAACTTTTGTAAGGTTTTCAGTGGTATCCAGACATTCTGCTTTACAAAAGTTTGAGGTTGAAAAAAAAAACAGAACATTTTTACTGTCAAAATTGATATCATAGTTCGAAGCCTTGCTAAGAAGAGCGAGAGACAAATTTGCCACTGTCGCTAACAAGGCATTGGTTTTTAAAATATCGAAGAGCTATACCATAATTTAACTATGTTTTTCATTGTAAATACATCAATTTTACACTAAATATCATTGTCCAGAACAATAAAAAACATCGTTTTTGTCATTTTTACCATGAAAAAGGGGGGTCGTTATGTATCTTAACAGCATTTTTTCAGGCATTTTTCCCATACAATTAGAAGTCACAGTGAACATTAAAAACATTTGTTCGTCGTTGTTTCAATTTTCCTTATTTGTGGTAACTTGGATCAGTTTCAATTTGGAATAGTTTTGAACCTTTTTTGAATTAAAAATGTTAAATAATGCTTTGATAACATGTTTAGAGACGCTTCCCGGATTGAAATCACGTTCTCCTTGACTGCTCTTACTGCGGAGGATAGTCCTGTCCTTGCACCTAGCCGCAGTATGTACTACGAATCATTTTTATGCCATATGTAATTTTACCTTTCGATGATAAAAAACGTAAACGTTGGTCGCGAATTGTGCCAGAAGTATTTTATAAGTCAGCAATCGTTGTAAAATGTTTGTGTTCAGAAAACGTATGTTGATCATATATGCAAGGCCTTTCCAACAACGGAAGTATCAATAGGCCAGCTCTAACCTCTTACGTTATATGCTCTAGCCAAGACAACATCCTGGTGTACTGGACTTTCTTAACAAATATAAATTAATTCCTAACTGTAAACGAATAAATTTGACTAAATTTTTTTCTAGTTGATTGAGAAAATTAAATAACGGATTTGGAAAACATGTCAATGAATACGAAGTGTTCAATATTCGACTAGTATAAAGTGCTTTTTAGGCACTTACTGAGAGTAAGAAATATAACGGTCAAATTAATTTTAAAATTTGGTCATCAAAACAATAAAAAATTTCAACCTATGCAATATTATTCAGACCTCGAATGACACAAGACTAAGATGTTATACTCTAATTTAGCAAAAGTAATCACGGAGCAGTTTTATTTCAACTATTCATGAGAAGGGTAAAACTGATCAATGTTACCCCGCTGATTAAAGTTTTACGGTACAAGTAAACGGAAACAAACTAAATTACGAGTATCGAGAAAATTTTGTTGTGAGGCTACAACAAATACACAAATAGTACAGAATTGAAAAATCATCCGCCATACCTATCCAAACATTTTGATATTTGATCGAGCGTTACAGAATATTGGATTTCTACAACGAAAACTTAAGGGGTAATATCTACCAAAAAAAATTTTTTTCTTGTCATTTTTTTTAATGGCTTGAATCATGCTAAAACTATCCTAGAATCAAAATCTACATCGCCCAAGTACTGATCTAAACTCAAAATTCATTTAAATCAATAACTTTTATGCTCCAATATAACATTTTTCGTTTATTTTGACGATGCTCGTTTATGTTTCTAATTTGAGGCTTTGTAAACTAGTAGAAGTTGCCTATGATCGATCTCGTGTTTGAAATTTGAAGTATAGAGGTCGCTGCATCAAGTTTCGACGGTTACAGCGTCTCTACAGCACGTGTTTACTCACAATTTCCATTTGTTTAGTACGTGTACGTTCTTTGTTTGAGTTTTTTGATACTTTTTAACTGTGAGTTATCCTCAAAAGTACTTAAATATGAGTGACAAGTTTGAGTTTTGCGTGAGATCGGACGCCAACCGCGTCAAAG
Source organism: Wyeomyia smithii (assembly GCF_029784165.1). Taxonomy (NCBI): domain Eukaryota; kingdom Metazoa; phylum Arthropoda; class Insecta; order Diptera; family Culicidae; genus Wyeomyia; species Wyeomyia smithii. The sequence continues at coordinate 165,296,862 of NC_073694.1, forward strand.
TCGCTGAGCATCGCATGTCTGATATCGCAAAAGAGGTTAGGCGCAGCCTTACATCAGATAACAAAAAGGAAGAAGAAGAAAATGAAGCCCAGGAATGACAACTTTACGGCGCAGAGATAGCTGACTGAAGGTAAAGAATTATTAGGGGCTTTATTATTGCGATTCTTAATATTTATAGCATTTGGAAACTTTAAACGCGTTTTTCTCAAAACCATGTTTTCTAAATTGGCGAGCAGTAGAACTGAAAAAGTTTACATCCGGTTGACTTGAAATTTTAACTGTAGCTTCTTCATTAGATTATCTAGTGAAGTACACACGATTTTGGCGATTGATTAACAACAACAAAAGTTATAAAAAATTAAAGTCGATTTTTTTTGTCGAAAAAGAACTTTTTTTTCAAACCGTTGCCATTTTGCGAAGAAACATTCTAAAAATATAATCATGTGTACTTTACTAGCGACACTTATGTAGATAATGAAAAAACTTTTGTTTTGTTTATGGGTGGAGTTGGGCACGACTTCTACTGCTCGCCGCGGAACAACTTAAAAAAAGCGGTTTACGGCAATTGCTGCACAGTCACCATTTTGTAAAAAAAGCAGCAATAATTTTTTCTATTCTCCAAGAGTTGCTTAATCCAACGATATATTGTTTATATATCTTACATCTCAAATGTCCTTTCATGAAAAAGCCTTGTTTTTTGAACTTTTGGTAGATATTACCCCTTAAAACAGGGCCGAAATGATGCCTCCTTGGGTTGTTTAACTTTATAAGGCTCTCTGATTTTTATATATCAGCTGAAAGAGTGTAATTTTCTGAGTAAATCGTTGGTGTTAAAATAAATTATATCGTTGTCCTACGATTTTTAAATGAAGAATAATGAAGAATATAATTCTAAAATCTTTTGAACGACAGTTGGTACACGGGCGCTAGCGTTTTTATAGGGAGCCTATACACCAGAGATAGCGTTTGATACAGCCAAAACAGGGCTATAAAACTTTGATAAAACCAGTTTTGTCCCTTGAGTAAGGCAACTGTCAACATCAAAACGGATAACGGCAATGCAGAGGATCTGTATAATGATCGCCCGTTTTGATGTTGGCGGTTTCCTTAACGGTGAGTGCCTTGTCATTTCTCTAATATAAAGATTCACTTCATTTTTATTAAGCAAATTCTTCTTCAGCGTTACGTAATTTTTATGGGAGTTAAAAGTTGGCGTTACGGTTCATTACATATGGAGGGTGGGGGTCTGAAACTGTTTTTTTTGCGTTACGTAATTAAAGGATGTCGTCTTACAAAAAAATTCTTTTTTTCCTTGTACTGTTTGACAGTCAATGACAGCTCATCCTGGTTCATTTTGACACTTCCACAGCGTCGTATCCGTTTCTCCCTCCCAGGTCACTACTATTTACTACATTCCTGCCCCTGCTGTAGCTACTACTGCTGCAATAGACCTTTTTACGTACGAATGTGTTACTGCAACTAGTTGAGGAAAATATTTACGAATAGCTGTTTTGTTTGTAATGCTATGTTATTAGCAGCTGGACAAATATTCAGTTGAACACTCATTATATGTTTTAAATTGGTTTCTGAATAAATTTTTTCATTCGTAATCAGAAATCGGAAGAAGCTGCTAAACATAATCGATCAAAAATGATAAAAAGTGATAAAAGTTGAAGCAACGAGATGCGAAGATTTACAGTTTGGAGGAAACAAAAGCAACTTTACACGGCACAGTGGTCGGAAAAGGTAATATGACGAACTTAATTCATTTGTGCTTAAACGGTTGATGTTAGCCAAAGACAATGTTCATAAGAATTGTTCACAAAAATATAACGACTATGCTGATAAGAAAATTTTTTGATCATGGCCTACTATCATAAAAATAAAAAATCTAACTTTTGATACAGCGAAGATACATGAATAGTTTCTTTAGCAAAGTTGTAGAACTTTTCAAAATATGAAACTTTGTAGAAGATATTAAATTTCTATGACGTCTATTTACTGAAATACAAAGCATTTTCGCTGTCAACCTCCTCAAATTTAGTGTTTCTAGCATAGCTTTTTAAATATTGAGATCGAAGTAAACCACGAACGCGAACGGACGCAATTTTTCGCTGTTTCACAATTTGCTCGTTGAATATACTTAAATTTATTGTTCTCGGATAGTGTTTCATAAATGTAATCGTAAACTGAATCAAATCAAAGGTAAAGTTGCTAGTCGAGCAAAAATTAGCCCGGAAATTGTGAATTCAGACTTCAAGTGACTAATAAGCAACTAACTGTGACAATTCTGGTCTATCAGCACCAGGAAAGAGGAAGAAAATTGTGTATGTTATGTAATGGTGTCGAGTTTAGTGCGCTGGACAAGGGTGCTTTTTGGTGCGGCCTCAATTTCAGCTGCAGCCAGGAGCCAGCTCAATTCAAGTGTTTGTTAGAAGTTGAGATCGGTTGTGAAACTTCCGCCTAATCAACCACAGTGTCGGTTAAATATTGTGTGAGAAAAAGTAAGGACAGGCAACAGCCTAAACTTATTCCCAATCTGATCCGGATGACATAGGTGAGAGCGTTCCTTTTATATTTTATTATATTTTTCTTTAAATGCTGGAGGATTCGATCAATGGGATAGTGAACAAGCAGTCTATTCGTGTTCGCGTGCATTTAATATTTAGAAGTAGCCATTTTGGGATAAAATTCATGGAGTCGAAACTAAACCACGGTTAGAAGTAGAGTTTGAATACCCGGCTTCACGCGTATTGTTCTACACAAAATAGCGTTAGTGATAGAGACCCCCATTGGATCATAATTTGTTAACAGTGACTAAACAAAATAGCTAAAGTTGTTTTGGTAAACATGCACATGGATTATAAGAGTTTGAAATGTAAGTTTTGCTACTAACCAGAATCGATGCCTACTATTTTTCGATTTTTCTAGCTTTTCAATAGTCGTTTTGAATATTATTTTATAATTATGGCTAGTTTGGCGTTTTGTTCGCAAATTTGAGACTACGTTTTGGCAAATATGTGTACCTGCATTTTTCAAATTATTAGGGCTTTGGATGCATGGAATTTCGCCAATTTTTGTATTTGAAAGGCGACTCTTGCGTAGACAAACAAAAGAAAATCGACGTGAAACGCCACGTCCATACGCGTCCACATCGGTAGAAAGGAATAGAGCGGTCGTGCATGATGCTTCGGTTCTGCCTTAAAGTCAGGAAATCGCTTTTTAAGAACAGACGAATGTCGTTAGTCGACCTGCTAAGCAGAAAGCCATATCTCCGGGTGACCGAATATCTACCGTTATAATTTTCGATATAAAGAGGGTCCTTCACGAAGAAACGATAGAAGTGGCGAGACGTTAACGTGGACTCAACTCCAGTAGTTTTCGTAAAATCGTGTAGTCAGCTGAGATAAATCAATGGGAGATACGTTTCGGTAGTTGTATAAGGACTTCATAAACAGATGTCCGAATGTCACGTCGATACCTTCCATGAGTTCGTGTTTTCTACAGATAGATTATCAACGCGATGTAGTTTTCGGTATAACCTCTTGGAGGAAACAATAGAAGTGTCGAGACGTTAACGTGGATAGAACTTTCGTAGCTCTCGTAACATTGTGTAGTCGACTGAGATACACCAATGGGAGACTCTCTTCGGTAGTTGCATGATGGTTTGTTGAGGGAATGTTCGAATATTTTAGTCTGTATTAATTTAATCGCAGTTCCGGTATTCTCGCGTGCCCTTTTTTCGGTGGTTTATCAAACAGAACGAGTTCGAATCGCGTAATAATTTTCGCGGAGGTTAATATGAACTTGTAGGCGCGATATTTGCTATGAATCCGGTACCCGAATTCAGCGCATCGTTTACCAAAACGAAATCTGCTGCAAACCCTACCCTTTTCTTCAACATCCCAGTGATTTCTCGTGGAAGTGCAGAGGTGTTCTCGGCTTCCAATAAAGCGAGTATCACGTCAACATATTCCCATACAGACTCCTTCTTTGACCTGCATTCGGATGCGGCCGGCGCTGGTATTGCCTAACATAAAGATAAGATCACCAGTTTTTACACATTGAGGATGAATGTTAGTCCCAAACATCACCCATTGGTTCTCTGTGTAATTACAGCTGATCTGGCAATGACGGAGTAGCAACCGCGGGCGGTCAATCATGCTCATGCTCATGCTCATGCTCATAGCTTTTTAAATATTGTTTTTTCAAGAACATAATGTTCTAGACAAATATGACCAACATAAAAACACAGGTTTCTTTTGAAGACAACATGTTTGCTACAATCGTTCTATACTGAGCTAGAGCGTTTTTTCATTAAATTATTTCCCAGATTTAAATGCGTATAGGGGAGAAAGAGGCAAACCGGTGCACATCATCAAATACTTTTTTTAAAGCTTAGACCTTGTACTATAAGCTAGTTGAACTTTGATACTTGACAATTCATAAATGAATGAGTAGAGTGATGTTTTAGGTATGTATGTTTCTGGAGTTTTCTATACAAAAATGCACAAACGAACGATGATTTGTGAATTTATGAAACAGATGACTCGCAATACTTTCCAAATTAGTGAGAACACTTCTTAGGTATATTTAGTTGTTGATAGGTGCATCCTTTATGGATCCATCAGTCATTCGACGTGATTAAAATGAACACATAACATATGAACTGTTGCTGGCAAGTGAAATCAAGGATATATGGAAACCAACAATTGATCTACATGCAATTCAACGTTGCGCTACAATACTACAGTACATTTTATCTGGCCGGGAAATTAACGCATCAAAATTCAACCACTATTGTTTGGAAACTGCTCGTTTGTTGGTGTCCATATATCCTTGGTTTTATTTACCATAAAATATTATTTCAAGGTGCGGACATTATTAACCATTTCAATATTCCATCAGGCCAATTATCTGAAGAAGCGCGAGAGTCACTGAACAAAGTGATAAAAAGGTTCAGGCTAAATCACACACGAAAAATTTCACGAACTGTTACTAACGGTGATCTTATACGTCGTCTATTGGTTCCTTAAGATCCAGTAATTGCCGGCTTGCGGGTTAAACCGCAAAAGAAGCATCAAGAATTTTCAAAAGATGCTAAGCTTATATTAATTTTCACAGAGAGTGAAAACGAGACAGATAAAGATGAAATAAATAGGGTAAGAAACGGCTTAAGCAGCGGTGCCTATTCAAATCAGTCGAAATAAACGGGCCTCGATCTCCTGAATTTTGATCAATATAGACAATTTGAATGATGGAAACGAAAACTTTGATTGATTCTTACTAATACATAAAATTCCGTTCAACACGGAAAAAACTTTGAAAAAACTCAAACGAAAAATATTGCAGCTATTCAGGCGCTATTCGGGTGCTGAAATAAATCCCCTGCGAAACAGATGCAAAGTGCTTAAAAGGTTCGGGGTGATTGGAATAGGTCCCTCGATAGGGAACTTCAATTGATCATTGTTAAAGTTTGCTAAATCGGTTTTAGAATCAGAAAACAAGTGCTGACAGAGAAAAGGATAGAGAACAAATCGATATGTTCGTATTTCACCTTACAGATTTCAAGTATTTCGTCTCAATACACAGGCGGCTCCTAAAGCTGCTTAAAATATGTTCCCTACCCTAATTAACAATAAACATTGCTGTTATGTGTTCATTTTACTCACCTTGAATGACTGATGGATGCACCTATCAACAACTAAATATACCTTAGAAGTGTTCTCACTAATTTTGAAAGTATTGCGAGTAATCTGTTTCATAAATTGACAAATCATCGTTCGTCAATCAGGTAGTTTGTGCATTTTCGTATAGAAAACTCCAGAAACATACATACCTAGAACATCATTCTACTCATTCATTTATGAATTGTCAAGTATCAAAGTTCAACTAGCTTATAGTACAAGGTCTAAGCTTTAAAAAAAGTATTTGATGATGTGCACCGGTTTGCCTCTTTCTCCCCTATACGCATTTAAATCTAGGAAATAATTTAATGAAAAAACGCTCTAGCTCAGTATAGAACGATTGTAGCAACATGTTGTCTTCGAAAGAAACCTGTGTTTTTATGTTGGTCATATTTGTCTAGAACATTACTAATGTTTAAATTATTATGTTCTTGAAAAAACAATATTTAAAAAGTTATGCTAGAAAAACTAAATTTGAGGAGGTTGACAGCGAAAATGCTTTGTATTTCAGTAAATAGACGTCATAGAAATTTAATATCTTCTACAAAGTTTCATATTTTGAAAAGTTCTACAACTTTGCTAAAGAAACTATTCATGTATCTTCGCTGTATCAAAAGTTAGATTTTTTATTTTTATGATGATAGGCCATGATCAAAAAATTTTCTTTTCAACATATTCGTTATATTTTTGTGAACAATTCTTATGAACATTGTCTTTGACTAACATCAACCGTTTAAGCACAAAAGAATTAAGTTCGTCATATTGCCTTTTCCGACCACTGTGCACGGGTTTACACGTTTACTAGTGTGCGTAGGAGAAAAGTCACTTATCTCTATACCAATGAAAAGAGCAGTGTGAGCATATTTTGTTGTGACAGAAGTATTTTACTGTCAGCCTATCGGGAGGTAAAATGTGAAAATTTTTCATAAAAAAACCTAAATTAATCCACCTAGCGGTCAGACCCAGCCTTTCTCATTCAAACTTTTAATTGTGAAAATAGATTTACATGAACGCTTCAATCCAATAAATGTATATTCACTCTTTAGGTTCTAAAATATTGATGTTGTAATCTATACATATAAAAATGTAGTCCGGTCTGTTTGATCCATATAGGCTCGAAAACTACCGAACCGATCGACGTGAAAATTTGTATGTAGGGGTTTTTGGTCACGATAAAGGTTCCTATGATAGTTTGAGAACCCTCCCTCTTCTGGAAAGGAGAGGTCCAATACAAATGGAACATACATTTCTGCACAACTCAAGAACAAACCAAGCAAATGAAACCGAATTTGGTATGTGGATGTTTTAAAGGGTAATAAATATGTCCATAATGGTTCGACGCCCCTCCCTCTTATGGAAGCACATGTTTCTGCACAAATTTCTGCACATCTCGCGAACTAATCAACTAAATGAAACCATATTTGGCAGGTGATTTTTTTTAGTGGTAAAAAATATGTTCCATAATCGACCTCAGGCAACATTTTGGATTGTAAGATGGCAACTTCCGGTTTCTGGAAAACAGCCAAAAATGGACGATTTCCACCCAATATAATAATATCCGATTAAAGAAAGATACACAGGAGCTAAATTCGACCACAGATACCATTTTGAAATCTAAGATGGCGACTTCCGGTTTCGAAAAAACAGCGGCAAACGACCAAATACCACCCAATATGGATATTTTCGGAATCGTAATGATGCACTGGAGCCACAAATCGTCTTCAGATACCATTATGAATTGTAGGATGGCATATTGTGGTTTCTGGAAAACAGCCAAAAATGGCCGATTTCCGTCTAACATGAGTATCTCCGGATCTAGAATGATACACAGCAGCTAAAATCGACCAAAGACCCCATTTTGGATTCTAGGTTGGCGACTTCCGGTTCCTGGGAAACAGCGGAAAATTATCGAATTACACCCAATATGGGTGTTTCTTCAACCAGAATGACGCTCAGAGGCCAGAAATTATCATAAATACCATTTTGAAATCCAAGATGGCGACTTCCGGTTTGTGAAAAACAGCCTAAAATAACCAAATACCATCCAATATGACTTTCTCTGGAACCAGAATGATGCAATGAGCTAACAATTGACCGCAGGCACCATTTTGAATCGCTAAATGGAAACTTATGGGAAACAGTCGAAAATGACCAAATAATACTCAACATGGATATTTTCGTAATCAAGATGATGCATAGGAGCAATTCTCGCTGAAACCGTCCCACTGGTGACATAAGGTCTTTCAAAAAGGATATTTTATGTCTAAATGATTGAAAGTAGTGAAAAAATGAGAAAACCACTTTGGTTAGTTCATGTTGATGGACCCCTCGGGCACAAATCGGTTGAACGGTTTTTACAAAAATTGATTTTTGAGCAATTCGTGACGTTTTTATTGATTTATTTCTCTTGAATTTGTCATTGAACCCCCTGCAACCAACACATCGTTTTCAAGAGGAATGATAGAACTTTCATTTGAAATAGAAAAAAATTGGCCGCCATCTTGGATCTCGCCGTCATCTTGGATTTCATCATAAAAACGTGTTTTTGAGCAAGTTTGCAACCACCGATTCTAAATTTGACATCACCATTGTAAAGCTGAGAAAAAATGCTTTAAGATACATTCAAAACATTAGGTGAGCATTGAGTTTACCTTGTCATTCTGGTCACTTTTCAAAATCGACCTTCAAACAGTTCAACGCATGACGCGCGTCCAATATCAAATCAACGCAATATACTGAGCCTGTGGTGTGCGTATGATGTGGACAGTCAGTATTCCTAGTTCATAGGTAGTAAGTGCACCCACGCATCGTAATTTTTGAATAGCCTTCAACCAGTTGGCTGAATTTCGTTAGGTAGCAAACGTACCTTTTCGTCGATAAGAATTTGCTAGGGATCAAAAAAGTGACGATTCTACTCTTACTTTATTTACGCTGGCATACGCAAATCTTCTCCAGATTACTCGGGGTATACTTGATTCATACTATACCTTGGTACACCATACCTAAGTTTGTTGATAGTAGTTTAATGCCTGAAAACAACAGTATATAACGCAGATCAACTTGAACTGTCCTACAGTACGGTCGCATTTTACCAACAGCTCGAGGCTAAGTCTTAGACTACCGAGAGATATTAAAATTTTGTTTTTCGCTTTCAACAGGCAATCTTTTTAAAAGAATACCTGTTGAAAGGCAAAGTAATAAATTTGTTTTTAAAGTTAACGAGTGTTTAGTGAATTAATTTGGTTTGAGATATTTCTACTCAAATTCTATAGTGAAGTGAAAGTGTAGTGAAGTTGTCCAGTTATGCCTGGAAAAAATAAAAAAGCTCGCTTTGATGCGGCATCAAGGAAACGTGAGGCATCTCCTCCAAGTGACACTGAAATTTCGACTAACAGGTATGATATTCTTTCTTCTGTTGGGGATCTAGAATTCCAAACTTCTCATAAAGCCGTTATGAAGAAGGTTAAAGTTCCACCAATTGTGGTATTTGTAGCAAACTTTAAAGCATTTCGATCAGAACTTTCATCATTTCTATCGAATGTGAAAGTTAATTTTCAAATTGGTCGCCAAGGCGAAATTCGTATTTTGGCCGAATCTTTTGATGGCCATAAACATCTTTTACAGCATTTGACTGAAAAGATGTATAAATTTTTGATGCCAAAAACGAGAGACCGTTTAAGGCTGTGTTGAAAGGTCTCTCAAATGATCAAAATATTGATGAAATCAAAGATTGTTTGTCAGAATCACTTGGTTCTGCCCCCAACCAAGTAATTTTGATGAAACGAAAGGTAAATGCCAAAATTTTTCAAACTGGAATACACCAGGAAAATTACTTAGTACATTTTGATCGTACCAAAGTACATAATTTAAAATGTTTAGAAAAAGCACGTGTTTTATTCAACGTGCGAATAAAGTGGGAAAATTTCAAGAGACATGGAGGAATTCATAATCTTACGCAATGTCGGAATTGTCAAGCCTATGGTCATGGAACTCGAAACTGCCATATGGCTGCAAAATGTATGATTTGTGGTGACACTAGTCACACGAAAGATATCTGCCCCGTGAAAGAGATCACTAATAGTTTCAAATGTGTAAATTGTGGGGGAAATCACAAATCTAATTTCTTTAATTGTCCTGTAAGGTCAAAAATTATTGCTTCTAGACAACGTAGGAATTCTAAACAACCTGTTGTCAATGTGGGTAATCAAAAGACTTCAGTACTGTTCAGGAATCACCAGCACTTTCATTAGCAGGTGTGTCTGTAGGTAATAATTTAAATTCAGATAACAAATTTCAGAAAAATAATCCTGTTCAGGCAACACCAGGCTGTTCATATGCCAGTGTCCTTTCAGGTAATATTTCAAATTCAAACAGTAACAAACCATTCGTGTTTGGTGCTGAAAAGTCAGCCAGTATTGATTTAGGTAATCCAACTCCCGAAAAGATTGAATACCTACAACAATCCATGCCGCAGCTAATGTTCGTTTTGTTGAACTGTAACTCGATGTACGAGGCTGTTCAAGAAGGTATAAAATTTACAACTAATATTGTTATGAAATTGAAATTCAGCAATGATTTTAAATAATGCTGTAAATTTTCTAAATTGGAATGCTCGCTCTTTAAAAGCGAAAGAGGATGAATTTTTCAATTTTTTAATAGTCCACGATGTGCATATTGCAGTTGTGACTGAAACGCTTTTAAAGCCAAATATTAAACTAAAAAAGAACCCAAATTTTATAGTTCATAGGTTTGATAGAATTGATGTTGCCGGTGGTGGAGTTGCAATAGTTATCCACCGTCGAATAAAACATCGTGTTTTACCCCATCTTTAAACCAAAGTTATCGAGAGTTTGGGAATTGAAATTGAAACAAGTATTGGCATTTTATTTATAGCCGCAGTGTATTTGCCTGTTCAATGCACTGGTGAGCGAAAAAATTATTTTAAGGGAGAGTTGCGAAAACTCACAAGAAATAAATCTAAATTTTTAATCATCGGTGATTTCAATGCGAAACATCGATCTTGGAATAATGCTCAAAGCAATTCCAATGGAAAAAATATTGTTTAATGATTGCTCGGCTGGATTTTATTCAGTTTTATTTCCAAATGGTCCTACATGTTATTCTTCTATTAGGAATCCATCTACAATTGATTTGGTACTAACAAATCAAAGTCATTCATGCAGTGATTTATTAACTCATGCTGACTTTGATTCTGATCATCTTCCCATAACATTTTCTATTTCCCATGAAACTGTTTTAAATCTCACTAGATCTGTGTTAAATTATCACAAGACTAATTGGGATAGATATCGTTCTACGATCGAGGAAAATTTGAATGATGATATTATTTTACAAAATAGTGCTGACATTGACAGAGCACCAGAAAATTTTAGCAGCTTAATACTCAATGCCCGGAATTTATCAGTTCCTAAGGCAAGAGTGAAATTCAATGCACCAATTATTGACAGTGAACTTCAACTTCTTATACGTTTGAAGAACATACGGAGACGTCATTACCAAAGATCTCGTGATCCTGCTTTGAAAATTATTTTTCAAGAATTACAAAAGGAAATTAAACATAGATTCACTCTCTTGCGAAATGAGAATTTCATGAGAGAAGTTGAACAACTAAAACCTTATTCAAAACCTTTCTGGAAGCTTTCGAAGGTTCTTAAGAAACCCTCGAAGCCCATTCCAGTCCTTAAAGATGGTGATTGCATTTTTCTAACGAATGAACAAAAATCTCAAAAACTTGCTCAGCAGTTTGAGAGTGTTCATAACTCCAATTTGAACGTAGTAAGTCCTATTGAAAAAGAAGTAAACCAAAAGTATGTTCAGATGACCACCCAAGAATTTCTTTCCGAAGAGGTATTGGAGACAAACTTGAATGAGGTGCGAACCATTCTCAAAAAATTTAAAAACATGAAAGCACCAGGAGATGATGGGATTTTCTATATCCTCATCAAAAGACTTCCCGAAAACTCTTTAAATTTCTTGGTAAAAATTTTTAACAGATGCTTTGCACTAGCACATTTTCTTACGAAGTGGAAAAATGCCAAAGTCACTCCAATTTTAAAACCCGAAAAGAATCCAGCTGAGGCATCAAGTTATCGACCAATTAGTTTACTTTCCTCTATTAGCAAACTTTTTGAAAGAATAATTCTTAATAGAATGATAACACATATTAATGAGAACTCAATTTTTGCAAATGAGCAGTTTGATTTTCGCCATGGGCATTCCACTACTCATCAGTTACTTAGAGTAACAAATATGATTCGAACTAATAAATCTGAAGGCTATTCGACTGGAGCTGCTCTTCTAGATATAGAAAAGGCATTCGACAGTGTTTGGCATAAAGGTTTAATAGCTAAAATGTCAAATTTCAGTTTTCCGCTTTACCTCACAAGAATGATACAAAGTTATTTAACTGACCGCACTCTTCAGGTTAACTATCTAAATGGTAAATCTAATAGATTGCCTGTTAGAGCTGGTGTGCCTCAGGGGAGTATCTTGGGCCCAATCTTATATAACATTTTTACTTCTGACCTTCCTGATTTACCACCAGGTTGTGAGAAATCTCTGTTTTGTGACGATACAAGCATTTCCGCAAAAGGAAAAAGCCTTCGTGTTATATGCAGTCGGCTTCAAAAAAGTTTAGATATATTTTCTTCATACTTACAAAAATGGAAGATTTCCCCTAATGCTTCAAAAACACAGTTAATTATTTTTCCTCATAAGCCAAGAGTTTCATTTCTCAAACCCACCCATAACCACGTTATTAAGATGAACGGTGTGGTCTTAAATTGGTCTGATCAAGTTAAATACTTAGGGCTAATTTATGATAAGAATCTTACTTTCAAGGAGCACATTGAAAATATCCAGTCAAAGTGCAATAAGTATATCAAATGTTTATATCCTCTTATCAACAGGAATTCTAGACTTTGTCTCAAGAATGAACTGTTAATTTACTAACAAATATTTAGACCAACAATTTTATATGTAGTTCCCATCTGGACAAGTTGTTGTGCAACCAGGAAGAAGACACTTCAAAGGATTCAGAATAAACTTTTGAAAATGATTTTGAAGCGTCCTCCCTGGCTTAGCACGAACGAGCTACATAGGCACACTAATGTATAAACATTAGAAAATATGTCAAGCCAAATTATCAACAAATTCCGACAAAAATCGTTGCAATCCTCAATTGCAACGATTAGCTCACTTGATAGTCAGTAAGATAGTTTTAAGTTTATTTTAAGTTTATTTTAGGTTTTGTTTTATTCCTTTTTTTCTCCTTGACAAGTAGGTTAAATAATTTTCCTACAATTACATTAACTTAACTGCGAAAGCTAATAACATTCAATAATACTAAAAAGCGTACAAATATATATAATAGTGTTGAAATGTCACCATTTGTGGCAGAACACACAATACTAATTCTGAATAGATATTTTAGTACATAAATAAATCATTACAAACTCCTCCCTATAGAAAAAAAAACAGTATATAACAGTAGCAAAAACAACATCTAACATTAATTGGTTTAATTACTAAACACGCGAAAACTGTCTTCCGTACAGGGAACCAAACTTTGTTCTAGCAAAAATATCGTAGAGAAGTTTGATCACGAATTACGTTACACTCAAGGAGGAGCGAGGGAGTGAAGAAATAAACAATGTGAATGCAGCGAAAAGGGGTCAAAGATACGATTTTTTGCTTTACGTTATTTGTGAACAGACCCAAAGTCACACAGGCATTGGGCCATCTACATTCCACGTGGACAACTTTGGGGAGGGGGGTCTGTGTGATGTCCACGGTCAATACAATATTTTGAGAATTTATATGAGTAGTTGCGGCGGAGGGAAAAGGGGGGGGTAACGAAATCCTTGAAAAACTGTCCACGTGGAACATTGATGGCCCCTAAAATACACTACACACAGACACACACCACAGGCTCAGCATGATTTGATATTGGCCGCGCGTCATGCGTTGAACTGTTTGAAGGTCGATTTTGAAAAGTGACCAGAAGGACAAGGTAAACTCAATGCTCACCTAATGTTTTGAATGTATCTCAAAGCATTTTTTCTTAGCTTTCCAATGGTGATGTTAAATTTAAAATCGATGGTTGCGAACTTGCTCAAAAACAAGTTCTTCTGATGAAATCCAAGATGGCGGCGAAATCCAAGATGGCGGCCAATTTTTTTCTACTTCAAATGAAAGCTGTATCATTTCTCTTGAAAACGATGTGTTGGTTGCAGGGGGTTCAATGACAAATTTGAAAGAAATAAATCAATTAAAAGATCAAGAATTGCTCAAAAATCAATTTTTGAAAAAACCGTTTAACCGATTTTAACCTGAGGGGTCCATCAATATGAACTAACTAAAGTGGTTTTCTAATTTTTTCGCTACTTTCAATCATTTAGACATAAAATATCCTTTTTGAAAGACCTCATGTCACCAGTGGGACGGTTTCAGCGAGAATTGCTCATAGAAAACAAACATTGACCTTTGACACCATTTTGAATTTAAAGACGACCACTGTTAGTTTCTGGGAAACAACCAAAATAACTAAATACCTCTCAATATCCCAATATAAATATTTCCGGTGTCAGATTGATGCCAGAAAATTTGCTGAAAATGACCGAATACCACCCAATATGAATATATTCAGAATTAGGGCGATGTACAGAAGCCAAAAGTCGAGGATGTTGTCATTTCGATAAAACCAATCATTTCAAACGATTTGTCTTTTGATTTTGATCATATCCTATGACCGATTTGTCGTGCATTTGCAGACTTTAAACACATCGCAAGGAATCAATGAATTTGGAACGTTCAAATAGTACAAAACCACATTTGAATTATGTGGAGACCACATATATCAATCAAAGCAGGTATAGTTTTAAATAGCCTTTGAAATTCTTTTCTTCCCATAACTTTTGAGCCATATATCAAATTGTTATGAAGTTTGTTATTTGTAAGTTTGAGAGATGACTCGTTCGTATGACACTAGTTATGTTCAAATAAGTCATGTAATCTTTGAGATAATAGACTTTCGTTGTTTTATTAACAATTTAATACATAACGGTTGCTTAAGTTCGATTATAATCAAATGAAATGGGAACGTGTAGGGCAGCCAAATTTTGAAACCACGTGTTCAATCATAACTCATCAGTTAACCCTTTACTAGGCCGCTAATCTGATAATTATATTGATCAAATTGGTTGTGTAGTTTCTGAGATAATGAAGTTTCGTTATTTTCACATTTTGGTACTTTACAGACGAAGCTACAGTCCGATTACAGTAAAATTCAATAGGGTGTTACGAGGCAGCTAGACTTATTAGATGACACTAATTTTGTGAAAATCGGGTCAGCCATCTCTGAGAAAAGTGAGTGAGTCCAAGTAGTCTTCGGAATATGTTCCTTTTCATAGCTGGATTTCACATTTTTAAACATAACAGGCAAAGTAATAGTCCGATTGCAAAACAAATCAATAAGGTCTTATGGGGCAACTAGACCTTCCATTTGACACTGATTTTATGGAAATCGGTTCAGCCATCTCTGAGAAACATGAGTGAGATTAAGTAGTCTTCAAAACACGTTTCTTGTCATAACTTCTGAACCACAAATTCAATCTTTATGAAAGTCAAAATTTAAGGGTATTCCAGATAGCCCGTTCATTTGAAATCAATTTTGTTCAAATCGGTTGTGTAGTTTTCGAGATAATGATGTTTCATGATTTCTACATTTTGATACATAACCTCTAAACTAAAAATCCAATTACAATGAAATTTAATAGGGTCTTATGGGACAACGAGACCTTTCATTTGCAATTAATTTCATGAAAATCGGTCCAGCCATCTCTGAGAAAAGAGAGTGAGAATAAAAATCTGCACATACACCCACACATACACACACACATACAGAAAATGCTCAGCTCGTCGAGCTGAGTCGAGTGATATATGCCATTCGGCCCTTTGGAGCACTTTTATACTTTCGGTTTTGCAAGTGATTGCTATACCTTTCTAGGAGAAAGGCAAAAAGGAAGGAAGTGTTCTGAGAAATCTAAGGTCTTACGAAGAAATTCGCATTCAACCGATGTTGTACGTACATTATGTGTACTTGATGTATACGTTTCAGGCAATACCATTTATTATAAAAGCAGCATGATTTATTTATCTATTAAATACAAATAAGCTGGTGTCTGTATAACGGCGTTTCACTCGAAGTAGAATCAACGGATTTGAATGATTCTTTTTGTGTTTGTTTTGTCTTCATCTTTGACGAGTTAATAGGCCATAAAAATAACAATAATCAACTGATAAAGTTAGAGAAAAATTGAAGTATATTTTCGGTTTTTCCCGCCTTTTACTTCAAGAACAACGTCTTTAGATTACTATGATTGTAGGCTATGACCGGTAGACAAGTTGTTGTAGCGTCGTTATTGAGGCGTCGTAGTTGAGTAAACAAGCACCTGTTATTGATTCACGTATTAGGTGATATTCGCTTTCGCTGCCTACTACACCTTTTCTATGCAAAAGAGCTATAGCGTGGTAGCAACAAATTCGACAAGCATATGAATACTCTCAACGTGGCTTCGATTTCATTCAAGGGCATATGCTTGATAATACACTAAATCTAATTTCTGGCTTATTTGAGTAAAGTTGCAAATAATCGTTTTATTTATCTATTAAATGAAAAGATAGAACAAGAATAACACTACATGTGCGATGATTTAATTTTCCATTGCTCGGATTCAATCAATCTGTTCAATTTTCTCTAAAATGCACACTGACTTAGATCATTGACATTTGCTCATGCTGCAATGATTCTGTTGGAAGGTGAAATGAACGTGTAGTTTTTGCTTCTCAAAAAACATTGATTTCTGTTCATGTTTCGTTTCATAGGCACTATTGCATTCCTTAAAATCTCTGGATTTACAATTAATTGTTAATTGTTGAATTGAAAACTATAATGTTGCGAAGTGTCAATTGCACTGAGCTTAGGCAGCAGATCTGCCTCAAAAAACAAATGAAATATTAATGTCGTTGAAGCGAAAATTTCGAAGCTCCGTGTATCCATATATTACCTACCAATTTACCATTTAATTTCAAACGTCTGTATGTACCTTCGCGCTCCGCAGTTGCGTGATATTTGATAATGCCCGAAGCCCTGATAACTGGTAGCATTAAACCTCAAACATGCATATTCTCGCATAAACGCATAAGTTTTATGTCACATGGTCCTGTGAAAAACAATTGGTATCATGTATTTTTGAAAAAAAAAAAGATACCCGAAAAATGGTTGTCCATTAGATTTTGCGAGAATTTTTGTTCAGGACAAAACCAAATTGTCACAATAACGAAAATCAACTGGAAAAGTTATAAAACGTTAAAAATCAACCCTTGATATTTCCCGCCCTTCGTTGCAAGAATTGCAAGATTACTGTGAAACTGGGTTACGCGAGGTAGTCAACAAATTACAGATTCTGAGAGGTTTTCTGTGCGTTTTAGTGAGTAACGATTTTTTGTTGCGTTTGATCGGAAAAGTTCGAAACAAGTTTTCATCACCGGGGCGTACTTAAACAATAGCCTTCATTTTTTTTTTATATTTTATGGGATAGTTCTTGCGATTTTCGTATTGGTTTCTGTTGATTCCACTTAAATTCAACGTCGGTTTCTGTGAATTTGTGCTGTGACTGTTTTTCAAGAAAGAAGAAGACACTGTCGGTACGTAATAAACATAACAGATTAAAAATAATAATATGTTTTTGCAAGAATTCTGAGGAATATTCATGCTGGTTTAAGTTGGTTTCGATTAATTTTCTTCCACATGTACTGTCAAATGTCAAATACTCAACATGCCGTTGCACTAAAATTAAATTCGTTGTTTCTGTTGCAGTTTTGCGAGTTAAGACACGAGTAGTAGCACACAGGTCAATAAAAGTGGCAGGCTTTGCAACACTGAAGATAGAATATTACAAAGTCAGGAAACATACGAGTCCCGAAGGGAAGTTGATCGGTTAAGAACAAGACTAGCTCGAAATGCGCCGACGTTCGACACCCCATATATCTCAGAATCTTCGGTTACACACTTAGTTTCCATAGTCTTTAAACGAGTCTTGAACATAAGAAAAACAAAGTATAGTAACTTAAACACTCAATTGAGAGAAAAATACTCATCAAATATTTTCAAATACTACTACTTTATAGGTGAAAAATGAAATACAAGGTGAAATTTACCACCGAACAGTTGCATTGCTGCCACTACCCGATGGCAAATGCCCTTGAAGCGACAATTCTGACAGGAAACTACAAAGGAGAAGTCGTAATAATCCCGCGTATCCCGATTACTCCTGCCGATTTGCCGTTTAATTTTAAATGTCTGCAATTTCCCGTCCGACCGGCATTCGCGATGACTATTGATAAAACCCAAGGAAAGTCACTGAAAATTTGTGGCATAAACTCCGAGTATTCATGCTTCTCACATGGACAGCTCTATGTCGCATGTTCACGTGACCCTGACCCCGACATTGTGGAATATATAGAATTTAGTGGCTAGGACCGCCTTGACCACTTTCACATGTTCCGTATATTACGAATTTTAAGCTTGAAATATTTAGAACTCTGAAGCTTTTTATAAAATCTGTTCCTGTGAGATTGGCCAGGCAGAAGGGTATTACCGTGCTGGATCGAAATCCGTACACCTAAGCACATGATAATCTTCGACGGTCAATATAAAATCAAGAAATCACATATTGCTTTAAATTGACATATTTACTTATAGGTCTACTTATATTTTATCACTATTTTCCAGCAAAATGATTGAAATCACTCCGAAACTTGAAAAAATCATGTTTAAATAGAACATGTTTTGTATCGAAATCCGTACACAGTTTTTTGTCTGAATCAAAACCCGTACACTTTTAAATCGAAATCCGCACACACGCGATATAGACTGGATCAAAGTCCATACAACAATAAATCATACTCCGTATAGATGAAGAAGTACAAAAATGAACATCTTTTATTTATAATTTATCTTTAAATTACCGAATAAGTATATTTTGAGGATCAACTGGCTTCTAAAGTTTCACACGGTTTTCTAATTTTTGATATCAGCTGAAAAAGTGCAATTTTCGTAGCGTTTCGTAGTAACCGGAACGCCGGACCTCTCGAAGCTTCCCGGTACGACTTTCCCTTGCGCACCTCAGTCACAGCCCGTTTAAAATTGTTTGCCGTATATTTATACTTGTTTTCTTCAATTATATGCTGAAAACAAGAAGAAAGTTCAACAATATATGCATGATACACACGCTGTACGGATTTCGATCAAGCAAATAACAAGAATCAAAATCCGTACGGCACAGTTTTTGTTGAATAAATACAACTTACACTATTTATTAGACAATATACAGCTCGAAAATAACAAAGACTTACCTTTTCCATCAATTTTAAAAAGATTCACAGGGTAAAACACTTATATCCCACTTGAAAATCGTTTTAAACTGAAGAACGTTTCCTTAGTAAATTCTCTAACGATACAACGAAATGACAACTGAAACCGATACACGATTGATTTTTCATTTTTAATATTTTTATTTCATGGCCTACTGGCGCATAGTTTAATTTAACAGAAGGTCAACAACTCAACGGATATGTACATGTAACTATCATATGAATTTTCACTTTTATAATGCTTAAAACTGAAGAAAAACATTAAGGTGTATGGATTTCGATACTGTACGGGTTTCGATCCAGCACGGTATTTTTGCATTAAGCCAAGCTTTTGAATAATTGAATAAATAACGTAATAATTTTCTTCAGAATGTTGAAAAAAATGACTGTTTATTTTCAGAAATGTATTGAAATAATTTGATTGTTGTTGAAGGTGCTTCATGATGTTTAATGAAATAAAAACTTAGAATTTTACGAGCGCTGGATTGAAAAAAAACCTAAATTAATCCACCTAGCGGTCAGACCCAGCCTTTCTCATTCAAACTTATTATTTGTAAAAATAGATTTACATGAACGCTTCAATCCAATAAATGTATATTCACTCTTAAGGTTCTGAAAAATTGATGTTGTAATCTATATATATAAAAATGCAAGCCGGTCTGTCTGTCTGTCTGATCCATATAGGCTCGAAAACTACCGAACCGATCGGCGTGAAAATTTGTATGTAGGGGTTTTTGGTGCCGATAAAGGTTCCTATGATAGTTTGTGACCCCTCCTTCTTCTGGAAGGGAGGGGTCCCATACAAATGAAACACAAATTTCTGCCCATCTCGAAAACTAATCAACTAAATGGAACCAAATTTGGCAGGTATATGTTTTGAGCAGTGATGGCATGAACTCGTGCAAAGTTGAACTGAGTAACACTTTTCCAGATTTGAATCAAACTTGAATCTGCTTCCTCTTGATAGTTTAAGTTTTTTTGCACCGCACACTCTGATTGATTGAGTTTAAATGCGTGCAATGCATGCAGTGCACGATGTATCCAGCGATGCAGGTGATGATGTAACGCGATGAGTTTTGTTTTTAGATCGAATTCATGCTTTCAAAGGACAATGCAACAAACTGTTGCAGCAGACGCGGCGCGAATTTCATCGCAATTCGATTTTTATGCAATTGTTGTTATGCAGTATTCAAACTCAAATCTAACTCAAGTGTAATGTACTGTTAGTAGGGTTTACGTGCTAACCGAAAATAAATAAATGTGCAAGCAAGTTTTAAAACTCACTTGGATACGAGTGCAAAGTCGCACTGCCTACTCTGAGAACTAACCAACTGAATGGAACCAAATTTGGCAGGTGGATATTTTTAGAGGTAACAAATATGTGCATAATGGTTTGACACCCCTTCGTTTCTATGAGGGAGAGGTCCCATACAAATGAAACACAATTTTCGCACAGCTCAAGAACCAATCAAGAAAATACAACCAAATTTGGTATGAGAATTTTTTTAGAGGTAACAGATATGCCCATAATGGTTCGACGCCCCTCCCTCTTCTGGAGCACATGTTTCTGCACAAATTTCTGCACATCTCGCGAACTGATCAACTAAATGGAACCATGTTTGGTGATTGAAAGTTTTCAGTGGTAACAAATATGTTCCATGATTGACCTCAGGTCACATTTTGGATATTAAGATGGCAACATACGGTTTCTGGAAAACAGCCAAAAATGGCCGATTTCCACCCAATATAATAATATTCGGATCTAGAATGATACACAGGAGCTCAAATCGACCACAGATACCATTTTGAATTCTAAGATGGCGACTTCCGGTTTCTGAAAAACAGCTTAAAATGACCAAATACCACCCAATATGAGTATCTCCGGAGCCAAAATGTTGCAAGAAGCTTAAAATTGACTTCAGACACCATTATGAATTGTAGGATGGCAACTTCTGATTTCTGTAAAACAGCCAAAAATGGTCGATTTCCGCCTAACATGAGTATCTACGGAACTAGAATGATACACAGCAGCTGAAATCGACCACAGACCCCATTTTGGATTCTAGGTTGGCGACTTCCGGTTCCTGGGAAACAGCCGAAAATCATCGAATAACACCCAATATGGGTGTTTCTCTAATCAGAATGACGCTCAGAGGCCAGAAATTATCTTAAATACCGTGGAATGGGGTGAAATTGATCAGTAAGGTGAAATTGATCACCTGAAAATGTGATAAAAAATACTAATCAAAAGCTATTGCTCTTACAACACTAGGCAATGTTAACGTGTCTTTAAACGCAACTTTTGCATGATTCACATACCTGTCAAAGTTAACCCTTGCATGCCCGGTGCAATTTTTCATATTTTCGGAAATTTCTTCTTACTCAGTCAAAACTCAATCAAATTCGATCAAACAAGTTTCCATATAACAAAAAAAATTTTTTGAATTTAGTTAAAGTAATCTTAGTTGAGGGTTAATTACCTTAAATTTGGAGAAGTGAGTAAAGTTTGATAAAAGCTCAAAAATGTAATTTTCAACAATCATCATTCCATACCATTAAAGAAATACTTATGAATTCGCAGGAAATCACAAAGATTTTAATTTCAGAGATAGTTTCTGAGCTTTTGCAACAAACCGAATTGGAATCGGTCTAACGACGATTAAATAAGAGCAATTTTAGCAACAAGCAGCTCGTGAACCAAAATAAACAAATTTTAACCTGAAATATCGTTATTTTCGTTGCCAAACTAGCTGTAAATGATATTTTTCATCACAGAAATCATAATTTATCTTTAGCATATCGAAAAAAAGCACATTGTCAAAAGAATGTATGGATTTCAATGGTGATCAATTTCACCCCAATTTTCCTCATAGTACCTTATAGAATTATCGAATTTATTTCATGACAATAGACAATAGAAAATACACCAATAGCCATAGAGATTTACTGGAGCACATACCAGTACTTGTTTTGAAATTATACTATTTCGGGAATAATGCACATGAAGCTAGTTAATTGGAAATTGTTATAAAAATTGATCAATTTCACCCCGTTCCATGGTACCATTTTGAAATCCAAGACAGCGACTTCCGGTTTGTGAAAAACAGCCTAAAATAACCAATCAGGCACCATTTTGAACTGCTTAATGGCAACTTCTAGGAAACAGTCGAAAATGACCGAATAATACTCAATATGGATATCGAGATGATGCATAGGAACCAAACATAGACCCTGGACACTATTTTGAATTTAAAGACGTCCACTTTTAGTTTCTGGAGAACTACCAAAAAAAGCAAATACCTCCCAATATGGGTATTTCCGGTGTCAGATTGATGCCAGAAAATCTGCTGAAAATGACCGAATACCACCCAATATAAATATATTCAGAATTAAGGCGATGTACAGAAGCCAAAAGTCGAGGATGTTGTCATTTCGATAAAACCAATCATTTCAAACGATTTGTTAGTTGACTTTGATCATATCCTATGGCCGATTCTCCGTGCATTTGCAGACTTTAAACACATCGCAAGGAATCAACGAGGTCACAAATATCGATCGAGGCAGGTATCGTTTTGAATAGTCTTTCAATTTCTTTTCTTTCCATAACTTTTGAGCCACATATCAAATTGTTATGAAATTTGTTATTTGTAAGCTTGAAAGATGACTCATTCGTATGACACTAGTTATGTTCAAATAAGTCATGTAATCTTTGAGATAATAGACTTTCGTTGTTTTATTAACAATTTAATAACGATTACTTAAGTTCAATTATCATCAAATGAAATGGGAACCAAATTTTGAAACCACGTGCTCAATCATAATTCACCAGTTAACCCTTAACTAGCCCGCTCATCTGATGATATTGATCAAATCGATTGTGTAGTTTCTGAGATAATGAAGTTTCGTGATTTTCACATTTCGGTACATTACAGACGAAGTTACAGTCCGATTACAGGTGTTATGAGGCATCTAGACTTATTAATTGACACTAATTTTGTGAAAATCGGGTCGGCCATCTCTGAGAAAAGTGAGTGAGTTCAAGTAGTCTTCGGTACCCGTGGTTCAAGGGGTTGGATGTAGGTCGGGATTTCATTTGCGTGATGTCCCGGCTTATGTCCAATCACTATAGATTTGACGCGCATCTCCGTCGTGTTGGGCTCGGGGAGAGTGGTATCTGTGCCTGTGGTGAAGGTTATCACGACATAGAGCACGTTGTTTGGTTTTTTTTTTTTTTTTATTAAGGGGGGATTTGTTAGTAGCTTAAGTATTTATGATAAATATTAGTAAATAATGAGTATGTGTGTCCAATCACAAATGGTGATTTCTCAACACTGTTAGAAATTTGAAATTTTAATTGTTAGGATTTGTTTGCTTTCGCAATAAGGACTTATCATTCGTAGGGATTTAAACCTACTTGTCAGAAAAGGGGGAGTAAACTTACAACTAACTTAATTGCTAACTTATTGGCTATAAAGAGAGCTTATCGTAGCAATTGAGGATTGCAACGATTTTTGTCGAAAATTGTTAATAATTTTATTTGACATAGCTTCTAATGGTTCAACACCAGTAAGTCTATGTAATTCGAGTGTACCAAACCAAGGAGGACGCTTCAAAATCATTTTCAGAATTTTATTCTGAATCCTTTGGAGCGTTTTCTTCCTTGTTGAACAGCAACTTGACCAGATCGGTACAGCATAAAGCATTGCTGGTCTAAAAATTTGTTTGTAAATCAAAAGTTTGTTCTTTAAACAAAGTTTAGAATTCCTGTTAATGAGAGGATATAAACATCTCGTATATTTGATGCACTTGGCTTGTATACTCTCAATGTGCTCTTTGAAAATAAGTTTTTTATCATAAATTAGTCCCAAGTACTTAACCTTGTCGGACCAACTTAAAATAACCCCATTCATCTTGACAACGTGATTATTGTTTGGCTTGAGGAAAGACGCCCTAGGCTTATGCGGAAAAATTATCATTTGAGTTTTAGAAGCATTGGGAGAGATTTTCCACTTTTGCAAGTAGGAAGAAAAAATATCTAAACTTTTCTGCAATCGACTGCATATGACACGAAGGCTTTTTCCTTTTACGGAAATGCTTGTGTCATCGCAGAACAATGACTTTGTGCATCCTGGAGGCAAATCAGGAAGATCTGAAGTGAATATGTTGTACAGGACTGGCCCCAAGACTGAACCTTGAGGTACACCTGCTCTGACAGGAAATCTATCAGATTTTGAATTCTGATAGACAACCTGCAGAGTTCGATCAGTAAGATAATTTTTTAAAATTTTGATAAGGAAAATCGGAAAATTAAAAGTTTGCAATTTCGCAATCAAACCTTTATGCCAAACACTGTCGAATGCTTTTTCTATGTCTAAAAGAGCAGCTCCAGTGGAATAACCTTCAGATTTGTTAGCTCGTATCATATTAGTAACTCTGAGCAATTGATGAGTAGTGGAATGCCCATGGCGAAATCCAAACTGTTCATTTGCAAAAATTGAATTTTCGTTGATGTGTGACATCATTCTGTTAAGAATAATTCTCTCAAACAGTTTACTTATTGAAGAAAGCAAACTGATTGGTCGGTAACTTGAAACTTCAGCTGGATTCTTATCCGGCTTTAAAATTGGAGTAATTTTTGCATTTTTCCATAATTTGGGAAAATATGCAATTTTGAAGCAGCAATTGAAAATTTTCACTAAAAATTCCATTGTGCTCTCAGGGAGATGTTTGATTAGTATATTAAAGATTCCATCGTCACCAGGTGCTTTCATATTTTTGAAATTTTTAATAATTGATTTAATCTCATTCAAGTTAGTTTCAATTATTTCTGCAGGTAAAAAATTCTGGGAAGAAATTAAATCAAATTGACGTGTGACTTCATTTTCAATTGGACTCAAAAAATTCAAATTTGAGTTATGAACACTCTCAAACTGCTGAGCAAGTCTTTGAGCCTTTTGTTCATTGGATACAAGAAAACGTTCACCATCTTTTAAAACTGGAATAGGCTTTGAAGGTTTCTTAAGAATCTTCGACAGCTTCCAAAATGGTTTTGAATATGGTTTCAATTTTTCAACTTTAGTCTCAAAATTTTGATTTCTCAGAAGAGTAAATCTATGTTTAATCTCTTTCTGTAAATCTTTATAAATAGTTTTAAAAACAGGGTCACGAGAACGTTGATATTGACGTCTGCGGACATTTTTCAAACGAATTAGAAGTTGAAGATTTTCGTCAATTATTGATGAATCAAATTTCACTTGAGCCTTTGGAACAGAATAATTCCTGGCATCAACAATTGCACATTTTAATGCTTCCAAAGCGGAATCAATATTCACTTCGTTTTGCAAATCAAGCTCATTATTGAAATTTCTCTCAATATGAGTTTTGTATCTTTCCCAATTAGCCTTGTTATAATTAAAAACAGAGCTCATAGGGTTTAAAACTGATTCATGTGATAAAGAAAAAGTTATTGGAAGATGGTCAGAATCAAAGTCAGCATGTGTGATCAAATCACTACACACATGACTTTGATCTGTTAGCACCAAATCAATTGTTGAAGGGTTTCTTACAGAAGAAAAGCATGTAGGACTATTCGGAGACAAAATAGAATAGTATCCTGAAGAACAATCATTGAATAAAATTTTTCCATTGGAATTACTTTGAGAATTATTCCATGAACGATGTTTAGCGTTAAAATCGCCGATTATGAAAAATTTCGAACGATTTCTGGTGAGTTTTTGTAAATCACCTTTAAAATAATTTTTGAGCTCGCGTGTGCATTGAAATGGTAAATATGCTGCGGCAATAAATAAAATCCCAAGTTCAGTTTGAACTTCAATTCCCAAAGTTTCAATAACTTTCGTCTCAAGATGGGGAAGAGCACGATGTTTGATTCGGCGATGAATAACAATTGCAACTCCACCGCCGGAACCCTGAATCCTATCATATCTATGAACCACGTAATTGGGATCATATTTTAATTTTATGTTAGGTTTCAAAAATGTTTCAGTAATAATTGCAATATGCACATTATTTACTGTTAAAAAATTAAAAAGCTCATTCTCATTGGCCTTCAATGAGCGAGCATTCCAATTTAATATTTTAATTGTTTTATTTAAAATCATTGCTAAATTTTAAATTAGAAACAATTTTAATAGTAAAATTTGTGCCTATTTGAATGGCTTCAAACATTGATTTTGCCTGCAACATGGCGTTCATAAGATCGAACATTGCCTGTTGCAAAAAAGAAAGTTTACCTGCCGTAATAGGCCCCAGGCAGTTGACATTAGAAAAAATATTTTCGGTAGCAATATTAGCTGGAGTGATAGGTGTACAATTATTTTCTAGCGTGTTTTGCTTACCCAT
This sequence comes from Wyeomyia smithii, assembly GCF_029784165.1. Taxonomy (NCBI): domain Eukaryota; kingdom Metazoa; phylum Arthropoda; class Insecta; order Diptera; family Culicidae; genus Wyeomyia; species Wyeomyia smithii. Next base: position 165,323,366 of record NC_073694.1, read on the forward strand.
ATTAACGGTCATTTTCGAACTACCAACACTAGGCGGTATAATGTTCGAACTACCTGTAACCTGTGCATAAGTTAAACGGGTATGCAAAGGAGTAGGTAAACTATGCGTTACTGGTACGCTTGGAGAATTTTGTTTTGAAGTTGGTTTTAATTGTGAAATTGAATTTTGTTTACCTTGCCTTGCCTTAACAATTGCTAACCGGACTGGGCATTGATAAAAATTTGACATATGGTTGCCGTTACAATTCGCACAGCGAAAATTTTTACTCTCTTTCACAGGACATGTGTCCTTTTTGTGAGAAGAGTCTCCACAATTAAGACATTTTTGGTCCATGTTACAGAATTTGGAACCATGGCCATAACGTTGGCAAGTACGGCATTGGGTGATATGCTTTTCACCTCCGCCATACTTCCTATAAATTTCCCACTTTACACGCACATTATACAAAGCATGTGCTTTTTCAAAAAATTTTAAGTTGTTAACCTCATTACGGTTAAAATGAATTAAATAATTAACAAGGGAAATTCCAGTTCTCTGATTGTTTTCGCCTCGTGATTTTTGTTTCATTAGAATTACTTGGGTAGGGGCTATGCCAAGTAATTCTGTTAAAGTAAGTTTGATCTCATCAACGGTTTGATCGTTGGTGAGACCTTTCAAGACAACCTTGAACGGCTTGGCGTTCTTGGTGTCATATGTAAAAAATTTGTACATCTTGTCAGTTAAATACTGGACAAGACGATCACGACCCTTTACTGAGTCGGCTAATAAGCGGCATTCACATCTACGGCCAATTTGATAGGTAACTTTAACGTCAGAAACAAACGTTGAAAGTTCCTTTTTGAATATATTAAATTCAGAAGAAATAGTTACCACAATAGGTGGAACTTTCTCCTTTTTTAAAGATTTTATATTTTGTATAGTTTCATTTTTAACAACTTCCATTTCACCAGCTTCTTGCTCAGGCAAAATATCAAAAGGATTGTCACTACAGACACTCGAAGTGTCAGAAAGAGATGCCTCTCTTTTCCTCCCCGCAGCGATGCGAGGTTTCTTTTTCCGTCCAGCCATTTCAGGTGATACGAAAAAAGTTAAAACAAATGTTAAATTCAAAAGTAGGTAGTCTTGAGAAAGACTGATGGGAAATAACTTTCAGGTAGTCTTTAAAAGACACACTGATAAAACACAAACTTTGAAGCTATAGGCAGTCAAAGACCAGTCCACAAGCAACCGAAAAAACGTCTGACCTGTAGGACAGTTCAAGACGCACTCGCACGTTGTTTGGTCATGCCCTGTACACCGTGACGCCAGGTCTAGATTAATAGCTTCCCTGCAGGCCGAAGGTAGGCAGCCGGCTGTTCCTGTTCGTGATGTCTTGGCGAGCCGTGACCTATCCTACATGTCCCTTATATACGTTTTCCTGAAATCCATCCACGCCCCAGTTTAGTCCTATCCCCTTCCGCCTACATCCAATCAAACGACAAGAACACGTTAAGACCCCGGATCCGGAAACAGCAATCAGACCCGTACGATACTCTCAAGGCCCGATGGAAACAACCCAATATGCCAGTCCGTAATATCTTGGCCCAGCAGCGGAACAAATTTAATATGCTGCTTACCTATGGCAATGAAAACCATCAAACAGCAAACCTGTGCTTTTAATGCAAAATATTCTAGCTTTAAGTTAGATTTAGTTTCAGCTCGTAGTCGACAGCGAGGATAAAAAATTTGCTTTTAGTTATTAAGATACTTTAGAAAGTAAGCTACCAGATATAATTGGCGCCGTTAAACATTGAATTGTATTTGTGCCGTGTCAAATAAACTATAGATGAAGAAAAAAAAAAGTAGTCTTCGGAATATATTCCTTTTCATAGCTGGATTTCACATTTTTAAACATAACAGGCAAAGAAATAGTCCGATTGCAAAACAAATCAATAGGGTCTTATGGGGCAACTGGACCTTTCATTTGCAATTAATTTCATGAAAATCGGTCCAGCCATCCCTGAGAAAAGTGAGTGAGAATCAAAATCTGCACATACACACACACACACACACACACATACACACACACATACAGAAAATGCTCAGCTCGTCGAGTGATATATGCCATTCGGCCCTTTGGTGCACTTTTAAACAAATCAGAGCTAAAACATATCTTGGGTATGTGTTTTTAGCAGCAGTTAGATATTTCAGTTTTTGCAATAAAACAGTCAATAAAACTCAAGGCGGCGGTACCGTGCTGGATCGAAATCCGTACACCTAAGCACATGATAATCTTCGACGGTCAATATAAAATCAAGAAATCACATATTGCTTTAAACTGACATATTTACTTATAGGTCTACTTATATTTTATCACTATTTTCCAGCAAAATGATTGAAATCACTCCGAAACTTGAAAAAATCATGTTTAAATAGAACATGTTTTGAATCGAAATCCGTACACAGTTTTTTGTCTGAATCAAAACCCGTACACTTTTGAATCGAAATCCGCACACACGCGATATAGACTGGATCAAAGTCCATACAACAATAAATCAAACTCCGTATAGATGAAGAAGTACAAAAATGAACATCTTTTATTTATAATTTATCTTTAAATTACCGAATAAGTATATTTTGAGGATCAACTGGCTTCTAAAGTTTCACACGGTTTTCTAATTTTTGATATCAGCTGAAATAGTGCAATTTTCGTAGCGTTTCGTAGTAACCGGAACGCCGGAACCTCTCGAAGCTTCCCGGTACGACTTTCCCTTGCGCACCTCAGTCACAGCTCGTTTAAAATTGTTTGCCGTAAATTTATACTTGTTTTCTTCCATTATATGCTGAAAACAAGAAGAAAGTTCAACAATATATGCATGATACACACGCTGTACGGATTTTGATTCGAGCAAATAAAAAGAATCAAAATCCGTACGGCAGAGTTTTTGTTGAATATATACAACTTACACTATTTATTAGACAATATACAGCTCGAAAATAACAAAGACTTACCTTTTCCATCAATTTTAAAAAGATTCACAGAGTAAAACACTTATATCCCACTTGAAAATCGTTTTTATCTGAAGAACGTTTCCTTAGTAAATTCTCTAACGATACAACGAAATGGCAACTGAAACCGATACACGATTGATTTTTCATTTTTTATAATTTAATTTCATGGCCTACTGGCGCATAGTTTAATTTATCAGAAGGCCAACAACTCAACGGATATGTACATGTAACTATCATATAAATTTTCACTTTTATAATGCTTAAAACTGAAGAAAAACATCAAGGTGTACGGATTTCGATACTGTACGGGTTTCGATCCAGCACGGTACGAAGTTTGCCGGGTCAGCTAGTAGGAATATAAAAATTATATGCAGCAACTCAATGGATTCCGATGAAGAACAAAACGAAGACTCCTCTACTACAAACAAATCCAAAAAATCGCTTGAAATTCTTCTATTTACTCGCCTTCAAACAAAATCGCACGCTTGAAGCCTTGGGGCTAATAGCGGTCTCGATCAACTAGATTAAGTTGAGAGAATTCGTTATCGATACTGTTTTTGGCACATTTTGCATGTGTAGGATAAGTTCAACGATACACCGTGCCCCAGTGCTGGGTCGAGAAAATTTCTAGCTCGAAAAGATCCTCGACTCGATCGGGAATCAAACCCGATATCACAACCGTGTGGGAGAGCTAGCCGACCGACATCGCTAACCACAGAGCCACGGGGACCACCCATTTACTCGTCTTCACCGACTATAATCGGTGTGCAGTAGCCATGAACGTCAACACTTGGATCTTTCAGACCATTTTCTATGATCGCTTTTCTTTGATCATTCAAAGAAAAACCGCGCCGCTGATTCTAAGATGAATCAAATTTGATTGATGTGTGAAGTGGCTTGAAAAATGTGTATCCAATGCTATTATAAACTTGTTTTATCCAATTTTGCGTAAGCTATATTGCATCTTAATAATCGAATAATTAACTGTATTTAACAGTTTCCAAACGACATCCCTCTCGACGAATGGGTTTGTTTCCAAGTGAACAGGACGTCGTTTTGGACCTAAGTTGTTTTCGACCAGAATTAAAATAATTTTACGTGCACAAAATTTTCCTTGGTCCGAAGCTAAGCCCTGTGCTCTTTTCTGACTCGCCCAGACAAACTGTTTGTTGTGGTTTCATGTTTGCCATAGGCGGTTGGTGGAACATATTTATGTCATTTCTATTTCTCCAAAGGACATGAGAATCACAATAGTCTACTACCACTCTCATTGTCTGATCAAGTTCAACGACGTATTGCCTATGGATCAAAAATCAAAATGACAGTTTTGACTGCACAATACCTATGACCTACCCCAGTGTCGACATATTGACTCTATTTATTACGAAACAAATAACGCATGGACAACATTTGATCCCGTATGCTCGATCTACGGTGCTAAAACTTGCCATGATCCAAAGCTCGGCTAGTACCTAAGGCTCATTTATATAGCCGGTGCTACCATTGTTATATCGGTCCAAACCTCGATCCGGTTACCCAGCCGGCAGCTGTCTTCTCACCTCTCGTGCGCCAAATGTAGGTATACCATGTTTTAAACACTGTCCGAGCGAAATCGAAATCAAAGTAAGCCTGGGAACGAAATTTGCTAGTCTATGTGGTAACACCACACTGTGATTGGTATTTTGTTCTGTCGTTCTTGTTAAAAAAATGATTTGGTTGTGATTATTATCGTACACAGTTGGGGTGTCAAATGGGTTCGTTTTAATTTTCGGTCGTAAAAAGGTAGCCCTGGGGGTACAATCACTTTATATATTAATAACTTGTACTTGAGACTTCGCTAGCGATGAAGGTAATTATACGGAATGTCAATATTTTCCGCCGATTTTCTTATGATTAACTGTGGCAGATTGCCAGTCAATTCTCGGCTTACTTGTATATTGAAAATGCTAGTGTACTTGAAGACATATTGGAAACACATTTAGTTTCATGACTACCTTAACATAGTCGAATGGAAAAATGTGCTCAAGAGAGAAAAATCGGTTAGAAGTGTGACTATTTGAGAAAAATAAAATAAAAGGTTTATTGTTGATCACTGACCCAACGTAACACAAAGCGGGTTACAAAAGTCAAATACAAGTGGCCGTTTTTCTAGGTTAGTTGGAGGTTGCTTCTTGTATTGACGCGGGTCAGCGAATGAATTCCATTTCATTGAACATGTTCAAGCTGTAGGCGATGTGAAAGCGCAGCAAGGATTCAATAACAACTTCGATGATGACCTGTGTTTGGTGATAAAGTTAATTATTAAAACGGGGGTTTCGAAAACGTGCCAAAAAGACAACTTTTGCTCGGAAAGCAATCGACAGATTTTTGTGACATAAACTTTGATGCGAACGGCGATCGTGACGTAATGCACTGTAAAAAAGAATAAATTGAATGATAGTACAGGGGGTAGGCAAAATGATTGAGACAGGCAAAATTTTGTCAATTTTCAAACGGTCAGAACTTCACGAAAAATGAATCAATTTTGACGAAACAGGTTTCATTTTACTGGAAAACTATCCTACTTTTCAAATATTATGTGATGACTTGAGGCGGCCAATGGACACCGGAAATGTTCCGGATTTTAGAAGTGTGTGTCAAAATATTCATTTTTGCAACGCTTAGAACTTATTCTGACAGCTAGTTTCTTGTAGATTTCTATGTTGCCAATAAACTAGAATTCATTCCGAGTTCATTGATACCCAAAGATTGAAAATCCGTCAAGGGACCATCGAGATGTAACCATTTTTGTGGAAGAAGGATTTTCGGAAATAATAAACACCACTCTGTACAAGTAGTATGCCATAAAAACCACTTCTGAAAAGAGAAATGGATGTGTTTGGATTTCGGATATGCAGAAGAGCAATTTCGAATTACTGTTACTGTATTACTGTACGTACTAATAAATACGGAGTAGGGCCAACATTAGCTGAGAGGACCGCTTGAATCCTCCTAGGGATCGATTCGTACAGTCTTCGAATTTCCTCCAACGGTATGTTATCCCTTTCATGAATTCTCGCATAACTTAGCAAACCGTAGCTTTCGACACTCCAACCAATTTACAGGTCTCGGCAATCGTAGCACCTGCTCCACGAGCACCGACTATGCGGCCAGGTTGAAATTCCGTTAGCACGAATGACATTGCTAAACATTCTTTAAAAGTAAACAATGATGCAATGATTCCCTTTTTATTGAAATATTTAAATATGAGTAGAAATTTGTGAAATCGCTTGTGTCACTTGTACAAGTAAACATCCATGGTATTACAGTTAACTCTTCCTTACTCGATTTCAAAGGGACAGGGATCATCGAGCTAGCGAGGGTATAGAGTTATAGAGGAAAATTTTAGAAAAAAATACGAGTACAGTGGCTCAAACACTCTACATATTCATCGAGTTAAGGAGATTATCGAGACACATAACATCAAGTAAAGGAGAGTTGAGGGTATACTGATTATTGGAAATCCGCTTACCATACCAAGCTTAGTCAGATACCAATTCCTTGAATTCCGAAGATGGAAAGTGACGACGTTGCATCACGAACTTACCGAACAAAAATTACGATTGTGACGTCGCAACTACCACCCAGTCGGATGCCTCGTACACTGTATATATGAAACTACACTACCTCTCATTATGTTTGCTGCTCTTACCAGTACATTAACAATATTTAGGGCCTCAGATACTGCATAAAGCTACTAACTGGCAGCAATGGAATGCATATGAATGCACCCGACAGGAAAATAAACCTGCCAAAAACAACGCTTATAATTAAATAATTCGTATCTCGATGGTTCCTTGACGGATTTCCAACCTTTGAGTATCAATGAACTCGGAATGAATTCTAGTTTATTGGCAACATAGAAATCTACAAGAAACTAGCTGTCAGAAAAAGTTCTAAGCGTTGCAAAAATGAACATTTTGACACACACTTCTAAAATCCGGAACATTTCCGGTATCCATTGCCCTCATCATGTCATCACATAATATTTGGAAAGTAGGATAGTTTTCCAGTAAAATGAGACCCGTTTTGTCAAAATTGAATAATTTTTCGTGAAGCTCTGATCGATTGAATTTTGACAAAAGTTTGCCTGTCTCAATCATTTTGTCTACCCCCTGTATATTTTTGTAACACTACGCAGTTGTATGCCGTGCAATTAAGGCACTAAATCAGCGAAAAGTGGGGAATTAACTAGTGACCCACTTTCATCCGATCGGGCAGTGCATCAACATACCACTGGATTAAGATTGTGTTGAGGGTTGTCAAAAAATTTTAATTGTTTTTTTGACGTAGAACTACGTTTTTCTTTACCCTACCACATAGGGATGCAAATAGGAAAACTATTACCGAAAAGGGGACGAAATATGTCCCTTTTTAAATGCTTATAAATCGGTTTGTTTTCAACCGATTTCCTTCATTTTTACAGCAATTGTTTGGAAAATTATACACGCATCCCAAAGGTAGAAAATTTTTGATTGATTATGCAAACTATTGTACTATTGATAATTGTCAAGCCTTGTTTAAACGAAAATTACGTCCTCTGATTGGTCGTTATATGGTTGCTTCCCAAGCACGGTCGACAGAATCATATACCTTGCAATTGAAAACATGCTATTTGGCCTGTTTCAGCCGAAGCCGCTCATAATAGTTCCGGACAGCGACAAGTTGTCAACAGCAGTCGTCCTTCCTTAGCAGCAGCACTAGCCCTGTGGTTGGTCACCACGTCTCAGGAGCAGCGCGGTTCTTCTCAGCGTGCCTCGCCAGACTGCCATTATTCCCCCACTGTTGGGGCAGCATAAAGATCGTCATCACTAAATCTAATTTCAGTGCGTCTCGAACTGTCCTACAGATCAGACGTTTTTTCGGTTGCTTGTGGACTGGTCTTTGACTGCCTATAGCTTCAAAGTTTGTATTTTGTCAGTGTGTCTTTTAAAGACTACCTGAAAGTTATTTCCCATCAGTCTTTCTCAAGACTACCTACTTTTGAATTTAACATTTGTTTTAACTTTTTTCGTATCACCTGAAATGGCTGGACGGAAAAAGAAACCTCGCATCGCTGCGGGGAGGAAAAGAGAGGCATCCCTTTCTGACACTTCGAGTGTCTGTAGTGACAATCCTTTTGATATTTTGCCTGAGCAAGAAGCTGGTGAAATGGAAGTTACCAATAATGAAACTATACAAAATATAAAATCTTTAAAAAAGGAGAAAGTTCCACCTATTGTGGTAACTATTTCTTCTGAATTTAATATATTCAAAAAGGAACTTTCAACGTTTGTTTCTGACGTTAAAGTTACCTATCAAATTGGCTGTAGAGGTGAATGCCGCTTATTAGCCGACTCATTAAAGGGTCGTGATCGTCTTGTTCAGTATTTAACTGACAAGATGTACAAATTTTTTACATATGACACCAAGAACGCCAAGCCGTTCAAGGTCGTATTGAAAGGTCTCACCAACGATCAAACCGTTGATGAGATCAAACTTACTTTAACAGAATTACTTGGTATAGCCCCTACCCAAGTAATTCTAATGAAACAAAAATCACGAGGCGAAAATAGTCAGAGAACTGGAATTTCCCTTGTTAATTATTTAATTCATTTTAACCGCAATGAGGTTAACAACTTAAATTTTTTTGAAAAAGCACATGCTTTGTGCAATGTGCGTGTAAAGTGGGAAATTTATAGGAAGTATGGCGGAGGTGAAAAGCATATCACCCAATGCCGTACTTGCCAACGTTATGGCCATGGTTCCAAATTCTGTAACATGGACCAAAAATGTCTCAATTGTGGAGACTCTTCTCACAAAAAGGACACATGTCCTGTGAAAGAGAGTAAAAATTTTCGCTGTGCGAATTGTAACGGCAACCATATGTCAAATTTTTATCAATGCCCAGTCCGTTTAGCAATTGTTAAGGCAAGGCAAGGTAAACAAAATTCAATTACTCAATTAAAACCAACTTCAAAACAAAATTCTCCAAGCGTACCAGTGACGCATAGTTTACCTACTCCTTTGCATACCCGTTTAACTTATGCACAGGTTACAGGTAGTTCGAACATTATACCGCCTAGTGTTGGTAGTTCGAAAATGACCGTTAATATGGGTAGGCAAAACACGCTAGAAAATAATTGTACACCTATTACTCCAGCTAATATTGCTGCCGAAAATATTTTTTCTAATGTCAACTGCCTGGGGCCTATTACGGCAGGTAAACTTTCTTTTTTGCAACAGGCAATGTTCGATCTTATGAACGCCATGTTGCAGGCAAAATCAATGTTTGAAGCCATTCAAATAGGCACAGATTTTACTATTAAAATTGTTTCTAATTTAAAATTTAGCAATGATTTTAAATAAAACAATTAAAATATTAAATTGGAATGCTCGCTCATTGAAGGCCAATGAGAATGAGCTTTTTAATTTTTTAACAGTAAATAATGTGCATATTGCAATTATTACTGAAACATTTTTGAAACCTAACATAAAAATAAAATATGATCCCAATTACGTGGTTCATAGATATGATAGGATTCAGGGTTCCGGCGGTGGAGTTGCAATTGTTATTCATCGCCGAATCAAACATCGTGCTCTTCCCCATCTTGAGACGAAAGTTATTGAAACTTTGGGAATTGAAGTTCAAACTGAACTTGGGATTTTATTTTTTGCCACAGCATATTTACCATTTCAATGTACACGCGAGCACAAAAATTATTTTAAAGGTGATTTACAAAAACTCACCAGAAATCGTTCGAAATTTTTCATAATCGGCGATTTTAACGCTAAACATCGTTCATGGAATAATTCTCAAAGTAATTCCAATGGCAAAATTTTATTCAATGATTGTTTTTCAGGATACTATTCTATTTTGTCTCCGAATAGTCCTACATGCTTTTCTTCTGTAAGAAACCCTTCAACAATTGATTTGGTGCCAACAGATCAAAGTCATGTATGTAGTGATTTGATCACACATGCTGACTTTGATTCTGACCATCTTCCAATAACTTTTTCTTTATCACATGAATCAGTTTTAAACCCTATGAGCTCTGTTTTTAATTATAACAAGGCGAATTGGGAAAGATACAAAACTCATATTGAGAGAAATTTCAATAATGAGCTTGATTTGCAAAACGAAGTGAATATTGATTCTGCTTTGGAAGCATTAAAATGTGCAATTGTTGATGCCAGGAATTATTCTGTTCCAAAGGCTCAAGTGAAATTTGATTCATCAATAATTGACGAAAATCTTCAACTTCTAATTCGTTTGAAAAATGTCCGCAGACGTCAATATCAACGTTCTCGTGACCCTGTTTTTAAAACTATTTATAAAGATTTACAGAAAGAGATTAAACATAGATTTACTCTTCTGAGAAATCAAAATTTTGAGACACTTTTGATTTCTTTTGATGCAAATGGACAGTTTGGATTTCGCCATGGGCATTCCACAACTCATCAATTGCTCAGAGTTACTAATATGATACGAGCTAACAAATCTGAAGGTTATTCCACTGGAGCTGCTCTTTTAGACATAGAAAAAGCATTCGACAGTGTTTGGCATAAAGGTTTGATTGCGAAATTGCAAACTTTTAATTTTCCAATATTCCTAATCAAAATTTTAAAAAATTATCTTACTGATCGAACTCTGCAGGTTGTCTATCAGAATTCAAAATCTGATAGATTTCCTGTCAGAGCAGGTGTACCTTAAGGTTCAGTCTTGGGTCCAGTCCTGTACAACATATTCACTTCAGATCTTCCTGATTTGCCTCCAGGATGCACAAAGTCATTGTTCTGCGATAACACAAGCATTTCCGTAAAAGGAAAAAGTCTTCGTGTCATATGCAGTCGATTGCAGAAAAGTTTAGATATTTTTTCTTCCTACTTGCAAAACTGGAAAATCTCTCCCAATGCTTCTAAAACTCAAATGATAATTTTTCCGCATAAGCCTAGGGCTTCTTTCCTCAAGCCGAAGCCGAACAATAATCACGTTGTCAAGATGAATGGGGTTATTTTAAGTTGGTCCGACAAGGTTAAGTACTTGGGACTAATTTATGATAAAAAACTTATTTTCAAAGAGCACATTGAGAGTATACAAGCCAAGTGCATCAAATATACGAGATGTTTATATCCTCTCACTAACAGGAATTCTAAACTTTGTTTAAAGAACAAACTTTTGATTTACAAACAAATTTTTAGACCAGCAATGCTTAATGCTGTACCGATCTGGTCAAGTTGCTGTTCAACAAGGAAGAAAACGCTCCAAAGGATTCAGAATAAAATTCTGAAAATGATTTTGAAGCGTCCTCCTTGGTTTGGTACACTCGAATTACATAGACTTACTGGTGTTGAACCATTAGAAGCTATGTCAAATAAAATTATTAACAATTTTCGACAAAAATCGTTGCAATCCTCAATTGCTACGATAAGCTCTCTTTATAGCCAGTAAGTTATCAATTAAGTTAGTTGTAAGTTCACTTCCCCTTTTCTGACAAGTAGGTTTAAATCCCTACGAATGATAAGTCCTAATTGCGAAAGCAAACAAATCCTAACAATTAAAATTACAAATTTCTAACAGTGTTGAGAAGTCACCATTTGTGATTGGACACACATACTCATTATTTACTAATATTTATCATAAATACTTAAGCTACTAACAAATCCCCCCTTAAAAAAAAACCAAATCTAATTTTGAACAGCAAAATGCCTTTTTTCAAGGCAAATAAACAAGTCATTGAAAATTAATAATTTTTGACAACGTAAGCAAGCATTGCGGATTCTAGCAGTTACATCTGTCGCGGCCGTCTAATTTACAGAAGGTGAAATAGCTTCCACAGTGCATGTTGTCCGTGTATCTTAACTCCCCCACTGTTGGGGCAGCACAAAGGTTGCGATCAGCAACCGATTTTGAACAGCAAAATGCCTTTTTTTCAAGGCAAATAAACAAGTAATTGAAGAGTGAAAATTACCTAGCATCAACACAAGCAAACATTCTTCGCGGGATCCTACCTAGCAATCAAATTCTGTTGTAGTTTATTTAGTTAATACCCCTACTGTTGGGACAGCACAAAGGCTGCGATCAACATAACCGATTTTGAATAACAAACTGCCGTGTTAGAACGCATTCACAAAGGCAGTTAATTCGAATATGCAGAGCTAATATGAAGTCGATTCAATCAATCAGCATGAACAGAATTTCGTCGTCTCCCAGCTGCCAAGTTGCAACATGATGCAACACGCAACAACGAGCAAACGAAATCGCTTGATGTTACAAACCGCAATAAAATACGGGTTAAAACCGTTGCGTGTGTGAGAGCACAATCGGTGTTTATTCGCTGGAAACAAATATCGAATGCGAATTGTGGAATAATTCGTCTAAAGAATATTAGAGAATTAGACAGCTGAACAGAAGGGCGTGGCCTATTACGTAGCACCCTTCGGCTATAAAAGAGTGTTTCTGGGAAAACTAGCTACATTCATTAGTCGGAAGGTGAGCTGGATGGACCGTCCACAACGTTGACAGCAGTAGAAGCAGATAAAGCACTCAGAAGCAGCGTTGCCAGGTCATTTTTTTAAAAATCTGGAAAAGGAAAAATAAAAATCTGGAAAAAATCTGCCAGTCATTTCGTGGGGTGAAAGGTTAATTTTTCGGATAAAAGTCTTGGGGTACGCAAAATTTGAGGTGACAAAATTGCAAAATTTCGCGCCGAAATTGAAGTGATGACCTTTTTGCGGAACAGAGGAAATAAAATCTGGATCATTCATGAAAAATCTGGATAATTGGACATCAAAGCTGTTTACCTGGATACATGTTCAAAAATCTGGATAATCCAGCTAAATCTGGATACCTGGCAACGCTGCTCAGAAGTAACAGCGGGTTGCGCCTGTGGCTGCCTTCAAATTAAATAAACCACTTGCGCTGTGGTTGGTCTCAGCGTGCCTCGCCAGACTGCCATTATTCCCCCGTGTTAGGGCAGCATGAAGATCGTCATCACCAAATCCAATTTTGAACAGCAAAATGCCTTTTTTCAAGGCAAATAAACAAGTCATTGAAAATTAATAATTGACGTAGAACTACGTTTTGCTTTAGCATACCACACAGGGATGCAAACTGAAAAACTGGGACGAAATTTGTCCCTTTTCAAATGCTTATAGGTCGGTTAATTTTCAACCGATTTTCTTCATTCTTGCAGCATTCGATTGGAAAATTATACACGCATCTGCCCAAATGCAGAAAAATGTTGTTTGAATCCACGAACGATTGCACTATTGAAAATTGTCAAGCCTTGTTGAAATAAAAATAACGTCCTCTGATTGGTCGCTTGCTTGCTGTGTGTGTATGATATGGTATCATGTGTGTATGTGTGTATGATATGGTATGATGTGTGTATGGTATAATGATATGGTATGATGTGTGTGTGTCTATGATATGGTATGATTTGTGTGTGTGTGCTGTGTATGGTTTTTAACTCGGCACGATCTGCTAACTGCTGAATCCGGTTCACGAAATTCACAACCCTTCATTAGTAGACATTATAACTCATTACCCAAGTAAAAATATTGGTTTTATCAAAGTTTTATAGCGCTCAATACAGCCAAAAAAGCGCCATAAAACTTTGATAAAAACAGTTGTATTACTAGGGTAATGAAACACTCAATGCATTTGTTAATAGTGTACGTAGTTCTACGTCATTTATGCGGTCGTATCTTGGATACAACCTTCTACTTTTTTCTCAGCCAATTATCAAGCAAACACGGTCATTGTCACTGACATTGATTAGTTGACTTTTAAGCGCTGTTTCCTCTGCTTCCGTGCCGTGTCTGTTTCGTCTATGCTTCTCTCCGGGATTTTTTAGCATTCACACTGCTCCGTGTTCTTGCTGCAAATTGTTAACGTGTGTATGAAACAACATCCGCACTTCGCGCAAAAAAAACGGAAATATGTCACTATTACAGACACACTTCTAGGCAAGTGGGCATTCTCCAGAAAACACGGCGTCGGCAACGATTTTTTCTCGCTCGGCAGCAATTCGGCTCTGCCCCGGACTCGGTAATCAACCTCAAACGTCAAACGAATGACACACGATACGGACTCGGCACGAAAGTAGTGGGAATAGTGCTTTAATATTTATACCAAAACAAGTGCTTTGATTATTTTCGATAAATTCCAAAAAAAAACGACTTCACAGCACTGTGTCTGTACTGGGCGTCCTTCCTGGAATCCGATGATCAATTCACGAAATGCTCAACTGCTACAACAATTTTGTTAACTCTCCACAATTGTCTCGGTTAACCTGCAGTCAACTTGCTTTATCTGACCAACCGTGGGCAGAACCACCGGTGAGGTAAATCGAGGTGCATAAAATAACGATAAAGACAGGGTCATTTATTTTTAATCAATTTGTTTTTCAACTCGGACCATTCTTCAAGTTCCCAGCCTGCTGTTGTGCAATTTTAAAACAGTGGAAAAGCGTTTCATTGCATTGATTTTAGTTGTTGAAATTAAGTCAACGAACGGACAGGGTGTTGCCGAAGCCGGAAGCGTTCAATTTCGGTTTCATTGTCGCATTCCAATAACCCTATTCTTGTTTAGCTTCCGGCTAGATCAAATCTAGATCGAATGGGTTACGTTTCCACTTAGAAGCTGCCATTCACCGGTCCCATCACACATTTGTAAATCTAAATGGTACAGATCAAGTTACTGTTTAGCGTAATATCGTCTACTTGAGCTCTGTTAGGTATGTGCTCATTAGCACGTAAACAGACAGGCGAAGGCACACCTTTCGCTTAAGTTGGCTATGCATTGATTGGTAGTACAGAACTAGAACAGCCGAAGTCAAACGAACGCTCTAAAAAGAGCATCCCTGGCAGGACCGCACGACACGCGACATTCTGCCGCTGCGGTGGCAGTTTGCGCGCGCCGCGGATGAGTTAAATGCCATGTGTTCGCTTGCGTACGCGGCAGAGAGAGCTGAGCAACAGAAGCAAAAAGCATTAAATACCTAAATACGTCCTGTACCAGAACGGCTCTCGGCTCTTTTTGAGCCCACAGCCATCGCGATGGCAGTGGGTGTTTTGTGTACGATCTCAAAACAATATCGGTCTTGCGGAGCCTGCAGAAAAACATAAGACCCCCGATCAATGTTTCGCAGTTTGCTTTCAGACGCGAACTGGAGCGGTTGCTGGTTTGTTGTTTTTGTTTCTGTCGTTATTGTTTTATGCTGTGTACGCGTGTGTGACGCAAGCGGTGTCTTTCGGTGCGCCGCCGTTGTTTCCAGCAGTTACTGTGGTTCGGTCACTTCTGACGTAACGCAAAGCGTGCAGCAGGATCGGGCTGTAAAATCGATAGAAAAGTTGCCGGTTTTCTAGGTTAGTTGGAGGTTGCTTCTTCTATTGAACTGTGATAAATCGGGCGGTTCAGCAAGTGAATTTAAGTTTAAATTGCACACATGTTTGAGCTGTGGGCGAGGCATAAGTGTCACAAAGATTAAATAACAGCTTCGATGATGAACCACGTTTGGTGATACAGTTCATTATAAATACGAGGATAGTAAAAACGTGACGAATCGGGTGCAATTTTCGCTTGGAAAGCAATCGACGTTTTTTGGCGACATAATCTTTGGGGCGAAAGGCGGTCGTGACATAATCGCACTGCAGCAGAGAATAAATCAAATGGTTGTATATTTTTATAACATTATGCAGTTGTATATCGTGCAACGTACTAAACCGCCAGCGATTAAATGTGAAATTAACTAGTGATGAACTAAGTGCTGTGACCCGGTTTCACTGGAAACCAGCTTGGAACGGTCAGTGGTACACACCACGGGATTAGGATTGTGTTTGCTATTGGGAGTAGGATAAGCGTGAGTCGGTTTAGGTGAAATCACAGGGCTATTTCGTCGGATTGAAGCTGTGAATAATCCGTATTTTTTTCTGTTAGACAAGCAATCCTAGGAAGCTATTTTCAATTTTCCCTTTTCAAGAGAACCATAATTGTTTTTAGGCATTTTTCATAAAACAAATTAGTAATTTATACCATAGAATCTCTATCTTTAAATCAAAGTTGAAAAACTATCATCAGGCCATGAATAGCTTTTCCGACCTTTTCCAGTGTTTCTTCATAAGGAAAATTTCAGTGTATTTTTTTAGGTTTATCTTTTTTCTGCTGAGTATATTTCAATACCTGCGTACTAACATTTTGCTGTCAGAAGGCACTTTTGTGTGGGGTGACAGCGAAAGAGGTTATGTCAAATTTTCGAACTCAGAGTTGAAGCTCGTGAAAACGGATGGTGTGAAAGCAGTTCATGTCGCAATACCTTTAATTCATCGGTCGTTTTGCAAGTAAAAACGAGCGGAAGCGTTGTCTTAGTGTAAGAGCACTTACTTCTTTTCCATTTGCGGCCTTGATTTCTACATTCAATCGATTCAATAATGTACATTATTATTGTTTATTGATTCTATTACTGTCTTTAAGATAGTCGACGCATATAATGCCTTGCGAATATCAAAAAATACTGGTCAGCGCCTTACCGGCTAATTAATACGTTTTTAAACGCTACCGACAACTCTTACCAGGCAAAAGGCACTCTGTCAACTGCCGATTTGAATCACAAGTGTATTGGTGGACCCATGTTTAATCTATCATCACGAATCATTGCAAAAATCCTTGCTATTGCCCGTAGCCAATGCCAAATTCCCCGTTGAAAATATGACATCAATTGTTAAGAAACGCGGCACCCATCGCGCACACAGCTTTTTCATGCTCGAATACACTGGGGTCGCTTTTTACGCGGTTGGTTGTGCCGCAATTTAAAGATTAGATTAGATATATTTATACTAAACTTATTTGATACCGCGTACAAATAATCTTCCGAATCGAGTAAAAATAATCCGCGTTATTGTATAAATATCCCATTTGAAAAAACGCATAAAAACAACCCGCGTAAAAAGCGACCCCAGTGTAATCATGAATGATATGACTAACGCATTCCGTGGAGAAGCCTATCGTTCAATTTCACTTTTTTTGGGGTATTTTCCAGCGTGACTGTCTCATTTGACCACCCTGTGCGGGGTTCTTCATGTTGGGATGCTTTCGTAGTGCCTACTTTATAATAGCCCAGTATTTTTAATTCCGATGCGCTGGGCGGGTTCATGTCCTTGGGTACGAAAGTGATCCCGTTGGCTTCGTACCGCTCCACATAGGAGTAAATCAAGTAAAAACCTGATCAAAAGTCAAAAAAGCAAAAGTTCGTTAACCGTGTTCTGCATAGTCTCATTTTGAAGTGTGATACCTACTGAATCTTTTGACAGCTCACGAGCATCCAGAAGTATTGTTAACCTTTATTACAGCTGGTTGCAGGGTGGCCACCCAACCGGGAAAACCGGGAGAACCGGGAAAAACCGGGAAAAAACCGGGAATTTCACTGAACATTACAAGCCGAGGTGAGATTGTGCCATACAAACTCGAGCGGGGGTTTAGCGTAGTTGGTAACGTCTCCGCCAACCTCGCGGATGACCCGGGTTCGAATCCCACTGCTGACATAGGTGTGGATGGTTGTGGGGTGGTGTGATCCACTCACAACCAACCCAACTGGTCTAGATTCAATTCTAGCCGTCACCGGGAGATTTTATGAGGCGAAAAATCTCTGGGATCACGCCTTCCATCGCATGAGGAAGTAAAGCCGTTGGCACCGGTCCGTTAATCAACGGGTCGTGAGTTAGGGTCTTGGGTGGAGTCGCCTCCCCAGGCGTCGGTGATTGGCACAATAACAGTGGCGGTACTAGACCGACGGAAAATAAGCGAGAAAAAAAAGTCACGGGCTGAATGGTACAATCTCACCCCGGCTGACGGTATATTCAACTCATTTCTTACAGTGCATATATCAGTTTTTGTTTTTATTCATCTTCCTCTTGAAAGCTAACTTGACCATGGTAATGGCTCCCCGAAAGTAGCAGTCAAATAGCCTGAATTTTGTCTAGAGCAAATGGTTCACAACGATAATCCCGCGGGTACTGTAGCTGATAGATGTCGTCAAGAATACTCACAACTATTAAGTATGCATTCGACGAAGACATTGCTGACTTCCTCCCACAGTAGCGAGAAGCGCCTTGATACTTTTTGTAGCGATCTGATAGCTGGTTCAGGCAAGACCCTGCTTAACATAACTATGTGTAGTATGTGTATATTAAGAAGATTTTGATTCTATCGCATGGCAAAACACGTTTGAGCGAGGTTTCTCCGTGAACAAGGAGTGCGTAGTCACGAATCTGGAAGAGGAAAGACTTGTAGCGCAGCACTTGCTATCAGGGCCGGCGGTTAATGTGGGTAGTATGGGTAGTAGTACCCACTCGGAAAATATCCATGTGGGTATTTACCCACACGGAATTATCAGATAAAACCAAAGAAAGATGTAATGTTTTAATGGTATTGAATGGTACTGTAAGTGAAGCCTTACCAAAAGTCCGATTAAGTTTGAATTTTGGATGGAGACTTGTTGACAAATCTTTCGAGCCTTGGCGTTTGCATTGAAAAATGCACAAAAATTGCCGATTTTGCATGGGTTTACCTTTACACGCACTAACAACCCGAACAGTGAAACTTTTCCATTCAGAAGTGTGCGCGTTCAAAGAACGGTATCCCGCCACGTCAAAAACGGATATCGGGGACGTCGGGGATACGCCCGTTTCGACATCTACAATATCTTGGCACTATTGGACAACAATCAAAGCGTCGAAAGACAGTCCGACGACCCTGAGCGATAAGAATCTTCAAAGGATGCTGAAGACCGGTCAAACTGTGAGCATGGATGGCAACGACTGATGGGGCAATTTGTATTTTACTGGATTTCAAAGTCAAAGCGGCTCTTCTTTCGCTCTGGACTGGTCGTAAAAGGTGAAATTTATAGTAGGCCTGCCGGAAGTTGCGTCGTTCATCAAGAAATACCATAAGGGCGAAAACGCGGTGTACTGGCTAGATCTGCCGTCGGCCCACTACCCGGAGCATTCGTTGGAGGCGATGGAGCGTCCCCTAGCTGCGCTCCATCGAGAGTTTCTGGGCAACACTGAAGCGTAAGATCTACTTCAACAATTTTGTCGCGAAAACTGAGGAAAAATTGATAAATCGAACGAAGAGAGAACACAAAAACATGCCTACATGCATGTTTTCGTCCGCCATGTCGATTGTTCTGGTTAACTGCCAAAAGGCCACCCATGAACCTTCTCTGTTTCTTACTACCCACTCGGGCAAATAGTGTGACGCCGACCCTGCTTGCTATACGATGCAGTACAGGATGCCGGTGGAGTTGACGAAATGGATATCACCAAGTCGTTGATGTATTACGCTCGCAATTCACATAGCCGATATGTTGAATTGTTAAAAGCAAAGAAGAAGATGCAGTCAGATCAAGATGAAGAAGCTCGGAAGAAGAATGCCACAGCCCGTGCTATTAAAGCGATAGAAGCAAAAAAGGTAAAACTTCTCGCGGACACCCAGAAAGAGGCTGCACGGATGGATGAGGAGATGCGTGAGCTGGTGAAGTAATGTGTTTAAAGTGTTGTGAGAATCTGATTGGCCTGATAAAAATGACGTTTGTTTTGCAAGAAACGTGTAACATAATTCTTTTATACATTGATTCTTATATGGTTGAGGTGAAAACTTCTCGAAAAAGATGACGTCCGTCACGTTTTTCGAATTTCTGCGACAATATCTCTAGATTTCAATAAGGCTGAACACGTTTAAAAAGTGACTTTGAGCATTTTGGGATGTAAATCGAAAGTCACGCTTTTTTAATCCTTAATTTTATGGAAAACTGCAGAATTCAGATGTACAATTAACCGGGAAAAATAATTGAACGAACCGGGAAAACCGGGAATTTAATTTAGGGGTTTGAGTGGCCACCCTGACCACGCTACCAGCGTCGCGGGACGCGTATTGAAAGTTCTTGTGAATAGTGTTCCACAACGGATCGGGTAGAATTCAATCAGAAGTCAGATAGGAAGGGCACCTTCGAAACTCGATTTTATTTCGAACCGGACTGGAACGGAGGTACCCGGGTTGTATTTTCCGATTTTTGATATGATTTTCAAGCAGCAAATTGATATTGCGGATTATTTTATTTGCATTTGCAAGTGACATATTTTAAAGAGAATATATATATATCAAATTATTTTACAAACTGTGTTCGTCTGTCATGGTACGGGAACTAGGTTAATATCTGCTGAAATTTCATCAAATCTGCGAATGTAGGATTCTGCCCTAAAAATTTCATTCAATAAAACAATAAAACAATCGAGTAACATGTACTTTAACACTAAATAAATGATAAAACATGTGCATTTGATATAATATGAATGAAACTTCGCATTTGCTTGCGACTAGAAGACACTTGACTTTTTCGTAGATATTCGGATCATTTCGACTTAAGCAACATAATTAAAAATAGCTTGTTGGTTCTAATAGATGAAATCATTAAAAACTTGTATCCCAAAAACTTTTACCAATGCCGGTTTTCCACGCGAATTTCGGAATTTCCGCTCGAAAATTTTGCAAGTCCCAGATTCTAAGTTTTTCGAAAAAGAAAATTGTTTCGAGATAACTGATCTCAACATTTCATGAATTTTGCATAAAAATGCATTACGTAACTGTAATGTTTGCTCAAAATTAGCAATTTGGATGGGGGAGGGGGGGTAGGTCTGTCCAGCGATACGTAACTTTAGGGGGGGGTCATATCGAACGTTACTAATCATCGTTACATAGGGGGGGGGGTCTGAAATCTAGGTTTTTCGCGTTGCGTTATTTGTGTACGACGCCTATGCATTTTTTCATTGGTCACTCTGAGGCTCTTCTTCACAAAGGCCCCTTGAGATGAGATAAAAAGGGCAAAAATTGTGCAGCAGATCACTATGAAGGTACTTGCTAACGTCGACGAACAGCTAAAAACGATGAAGGAGAAATGTTTTTCATAGTTTTGTAACACTAATTTTGCAAGGCATAAATAAACATGTGAATATTGATTTTTTCTCATATGTTTAAAAAATAAAACAGCGGGAAATTTTATTAAATATCGTCGGGAAAACCGGGAAAAAACCGGGAAATCGAAAATGGAATTCGAGTGGCCACCCTGTGGTTGAAATCGATAAAATTTTAGCTTTCTGTTGTTGCATTCGATGCTTCCGTACCGTTCACTTTTTTTCAAACAATCAGTGGTTTATCATTAGACCAACTACGGAGATTGTTGAAGGAGATTAGTTCAATCAATCTGCAAACTTCAAATTCTTATAAATAGTCTCGATATTGTCAGGGAACATTTTAATAAGCACAAAAATGCTGTAAATGAGATTTTTTATATGTCATATTGTATGAAGTAAGTTAAGTATCAATGAGTTTCAATGTAAACAGTCAATTGCAAATGAAAGCCTGTATGTTTCTGGTCAAACTGGTCAATCATCGAAAAATTTAAACTTTTCAGCTTCCGGCAGCGTTGTTGCCTTAATTCCAAGAACATGTCTCTGGCATGTGATGGATGAGTGATCTGAGACATTCTTAACAGGTTGCTATTGAATTCGGATCCCTGGATTATGAGCTCTAGGCCAAAATCCAAGAAAAACAGTCAAACTTTTTCGTCCAAAACAATGCAAATGTTGCGATTGAAATGTTCGTACACGGACAACGATGATAATACTAGTGACTCTTCAGATTCTTCTGAGTGCTAAGATTGATTAATAAACAAAACAGTGTTAACTCCGAACCTCACTGACCTAAAAAAATAGTTATGTTTCATTCATAAGGGTTAGTCATTTATTGTAGAAAAGAGACTACCATTGAATCTGAACTACATCATCAGGAAAGTAACAAATCATTCAAAGGTGGGTTATTCCATGATATTTTTAGTCACAACTATGTATTATACTATATTTTCGATCCACGATACGTCTCCAGTTCAAACACCCTTCAAAACAATTTTGATCAGGTTAGATCTTCTAAGTGCTCCACTGTGCGCTCCAGAACATAATTTGAATAGTGAGATGAAGCTATATCCGACCAAAAGATCATAGTTGTCGCCTCAGCGGAGGAAGCAGACACTCCTTGAGGTAAATTTTCCCGTTATCAGTCCCGGTAGTCACGAACGGCGCACTTGTTCTGCCACATGAGCAGATCGCAAATCAGGTATTTCTTAGCAAACTTTGACAGTTTCTGTTTCCTTACACCTGTTTCTTTCCTCTGGTACATCAAACTGCTGAGCAGTGAAGAACAGTAGCCCCGAAAGCTGCTGAAAGTCCGCCTAGACGTAAGTCTCATGATGAGACAATGTGGCTTCGGCACCATCTGGGTGTACAGTTTCCGGGCCCGTGACTTTCCCAGCGTATTTCGCCGTTCGTCGTGATTTGGAGCCTTCTTTGTACGTAAGCAGTCCCTCCCGGTCCTTGGCTCTCTGAACGAAAGATTTGAACTCATTCAACTTCTTGGTCACATCCCTAATCGAAGCATTGGGATTTCGCGTAAACGTTTTCACAACACGCTTGTGATTTTGATCATTGATAGAACATCCATTCTGACCTCATTTCTCCTTCCGTTCGATGCTCAGAGTTTCGTAGTAACGTTTAATCACACGACTCAAAATTGGCTGCACGATTCCGAGTTGTTTTCCAAAGTCCTGCGTTGACGATTTTCCAGGTGCTTGCGCAAAATCATTTTTCCAATTTTCAAAAAACTGACAGCGATAGAAATACAGTGTAAACAATAGACTCCAAACTACTTCTACCCTAATTCTCAAGAAAAAATACCCAATAGGTATATTTCTTCAGCGTTTTCCCGTGATGCAATTTGATGTGTGGTGACCCTTTACTTATATCATTTGAATGATGATTTTATTGAAAATATATGCAAAGTATACTCAGGTACAGGGTACCTGCAGAAGGTTGATGAGCGGATCGAGGATCAAGTTGGAGGTAGCCTGAATGAACAATGAAGGCATTTCAACAGTACAATCAGCACCACAGCGGGAGAAGTGTTGGGTACATCTGCGACAGCCACGTCCAATGAGTGGTTCGATGTCGAGTGCCAGCGAACAACGGATGAAAAGAACCGCGCCAGAGTTCACATGTTAGCCAAAGCTGTGACTCGTCAGAGCGTAGGAAGATACCGGGAAGCTAGAGCTGCTGAAAAAAAGCTACTTCACCGAAAGAAACGACAGCATTGGGACCGTATTCTTGCGGAGGCGAAAGATTGCTCCTCCAGGCACAAAGAAGCTTCTACAGGAAAATGAATGGAATCAGGAAGCGAAACGTGTTAGCCTTTGTCATATGCAACGATTACCGAACCAGATTACTTATAGAACGGAGGTGGCCAGGCGTTGGAAGGAACACTAGTGTGCTGTGAATGGTGTAGAAAACACCGTAGTCGAAAGAATCAGGATGATTATTGAGGGTGATGGCAAATCTGTGGACCCACCATCCATGGACGAGGTGAAGAAAGCAGCGAAAGAGCTGAAGAACTGCAAGAAAGCTGGTAAAAACGGCATTCCAGCCGAACTCTTCAAAGTCGAGAGCGAACAGATGTATCGTGCTTTACACCGGATCATGCTGAGAGTGTGGTCCGACGAAGAATTACTCTCATATGTCCGATATACAAGAAGGGCCACCGTCTGGACTGTAATAATTATAGGAACATAACCCATCTCAACACCGTTTACAAAATTCTCTCCCGTATTCTGTTCCATAGACTAAGGCCATTGTGGGAGACCTTTGTTGGCGATTAACTATGTGGTTTTCGAGGGGACGCTCCACTACGGACCGAATGTTCACCCTGTGAAAGATCCTCGATATATTCCGAGAATTCAACTGGCAGACTCACCATCTGTTAATTACTTTAGGGCAGCGTACGATACAGTTAAGAGAAATGAGTTATGGCAAATCATGCTCGAACATTGTTTCCCAACAGAACTTATTAGGCTGATACGTGCCACTCTTGAAGGCCATACATCATGTGTCAGCATAGCCGGTGAGATATCGGACTCCTTCGGGACGTTAGATGGTTTGAGGCAGGGAGACAGGCTGTCAAACTTACTGTTCAATATCGCATTGGAGGGTGCCATACGGAGGGCTGGCGTGCAAACAAGCGGCACCATTATTACGAAGTCTTACATGCTTCTAGGTTTTGCGGACGATATCGACATATTTGGTATCAACTGTAGAGCAGTGGAAGAGGCCTTCAGACCCCTCAGGAGGGAAGCTGCGAGGATAGAGCTCGTCATTAACTCTGTCAAAACGAAATGGTGGCTGGTAGAGAGCGTGGTAGTCCGACGGATGTTGGTGCTGAGGTGGTGTTGGATGGGGAACTAAGTAGTCGACGAATTTATTTATCTGGGTACGTTAGTGAGATGGATAGCAGCTGCAAACAGGGCCTTCTACAGATTACGTAGTTAGCTGGGACCTCAGTCAGTAAACCCGTACTAAACTTGCACTTCACAAAACACTAATCCTTCCCGTAGCCCTCTACGGCCATGAAGCATGGACGTTGAAAGAGGCCGATCGGCGAGATCTTGGTGGTTTTGAGCGTAGGGTTTTGCGTTCAGTCGTTGGCGGCAAACTAGAAAATGGTGTTTGGCGCAGGCGCATGAACCAAGAAGTACAAATCGACGGATAAAACACGGCAGGTTGCAGTGGGCTGGGCATGTAGCTAGAATGCCGGAAGAACGACCGAAATAGATGTTAGGGAATATTGGAGGATAGCAGTCCAAGACCGAGTGACATGGCGACGAATTCTGGATCCGACATTGGATCCATAATCGGTCTGTCGTCGGAAAAGAAGAAGAGAATAATGAGCAAAGTGTTATGTCTGTTAGTCTGTGCTTTGCTATTCCTTTGTGTTTTTCATATACTTTGATCTATGGACATCGCGTCAAATCTCTTCTGACATTTTTTTTGTAATTTTGTTTACTTTTTGGACCTTAAGCCTTTTTCTGGTGGAGCCATCGTATGCGTAATAGTAATGCTGGCAAAAGCACCTCCCACACAACGTTTAAAAGGCTTCTTTAGTCGCAACTGGAATGATTTGTCTAAATCGAGAGCAGAACTGCATCGCCTGCAGCGTTTTGATTTGGAAGGATAACTTTTTTGACCGTATACCAATTCTGATGAAATTTTTACCACTAAGCAAACGAGCTTAGTGGTAAAAATCTCGTCAGGATTAGTATACGGTCAAAAAAGTTATCCAAGATGGAACGCGAGAGACGAGAAAAAATTGTGCACACTTACGTTGAAAACCCAACATAGCCAGGAGGAATGATCGCCAAGGCTCTCAAACTACCGAAATAGACTTTGAACACCGTGCTCAAACGTTACCGGGACACTTTGACGGGGAACCGCTCTCAACAAACCAAACGTAGAAGTGGAATATTGGCCCGGAAGGTCATCAGGGTAGTCCGGAATAATCCTGGAGTCCCACTTCGTGATTTGGCAAGAAGGTTCTATGCAGCACATAGTACAGTAATACTTCACGCATACATCGAATCTGTATGCGTGAAGTATTACGGTCGTATCATGCCAGCAAACAACCTAACAAGACTCTGAAACAAAACCTGGTTGCCAAAACCCGAGCAAAAAAGCTATACGAGCAAGTCCTGACAGAGTACAACGGCTGTATTTTGATGGACGATGAAGCATACGTCAAAATGGACTTCGGACAAATCCCAGGTCGGAAATTTGACCTTACTAACGGTAAGGGGAATGCTCCAGGTAGGTTCAAATTTCTTTTCGCGGTAAAATTCGTCCGCAAGTTGATGATTTGGCCGTGGAAAGAAGACAAAAGTTTTCATCACTGGAGCAACCATGAATGGACAAGTTTACAAGGAAAAGTGTCTTCAGGAGATAGTTTTGCCGTTCATCCAGTCACACGTAGGCCCCGTGAAATTCTGACCCGATCTAGCTAGCTGCCGCTACTCCCGGGATGTATTGGTATGGTACAAGCAGTAAAAAAGGAATAATCCAAACTGCCAACCAAACTGCCCATAGTTTCGTCCCATCGAAAGATATTGGGCAATAGTCAAGTGTACATTTAAGAAGTGTGGCAAATCAAAATATCATCTGATATGGCAAAGTGGTGAAAAAATGGCCGATACGATTGATGTTGCCACTGTGCAGAAATTGATGGGAGGTATTCGACGAAATGTTCGAGAGTTCATCAGAATAGCAGACAAATATTTTTTCTTGTATTTTTTCATGAAGTTTTATCAAACCTCAAAACTGTGATTCACCACGATTAAAAAGAAATACTACAGCTACAGCTTTTTCATATGTCCTAACGAAAAACATGCCTCAAGGGGGATTCCTAACTCTAATCAATTTCGAAAACAGTCAATAAAGAAATTAAGTTATGATCAATACTGTACGTGCAAAATTTACGAGGGTACGATCATGTGGGGTTCAACCCGGCGCAGCTGAAAGCCATTCACGAGTCTATTGGGGTTCGTGCTCTGATCTAACAGCCCGCTTCAGCCGTGAAAAAGGCACACCCATGCGTTGCAAGCAATAACTTTCAATGTTTATCATGTAGATTGGCCGGCAACTTCGCTTCCTGGCGGCTTATATCGAATAAATGTGTTTCTAGGGAAGTATTTTTAAAAGTTTTTTTTTTCTATTAAATAAAAACCAATTGTTCAAACTAAAGGTACAACACGAAAAATAAACAAGTTCATTGTCACACCACTCCGATGGCGCAATATTGTTCAATTACCATTCAATTACGTAATGCAAGAGAGCGAGTGCATTAGCTACCATCGGCATAATTTTTTCGTCTAGACACGACATAAGGCATCATCCTTGACTCTGCATTTGGAACTATCATTTAAATTTTTCAAGATCAGCTTCAATTATAGTGGGCAGTCAGCCAAAGGAAAATTGATTGAACTTGAGAGCTCGGCGATACCTCAACTGAATGTCGACAGTTTTGGAGCATTTTTTCTTCATGGCTTTCATTGTCGATTTTGGTTGTATTGTGTTACCTTGTTATTTCTAGTTTTTCCGAAAGCCAAACAGTGTTCGCGGGGTCAGTGCTACCCCTACGAAAACATTCTTTTTCTTTTTGTGCGTGTTTAATTATGTCTGTCTTCAACGTAGTCCGAACCGGACAAAGGTCACAAAACTGGGTCAGAAAAATCACCAATCAATTGCAAAACAGTTTACTTTTCACTTGAGCTGCGCGCGAAATACCATTTTGGTCGAACCTACCACGCACCGGTTTCTGAACATCAGAAAATAGCCTTGCGCAAAGAGGTGCGTGGAACAACTCCCAGGTGATTTTAGTTTTCTGCAAACTTAAACAAAAGCCAATAGACATGTGCACCGACGCCGCCGATGATTTTGCATTTTTTGCCGTTATTGTGCATTGAAAAGTTTGATGAATAATCATTTGTTTGTACTATGTCAAAAATACGGTCGTCAACCCCTTATTGTATTTTTTATTGAATAGTAATTTATTCCGTGAATATTAAGGAAGTTCGGCTACATAGGGATGTGAAATGAAAATCTAAAACTGGAAAAAGTGAGAAATATGTCCAATTTCAAATGCTAATAAATTGGTTAGTTTTCGATGGATTTCCTTCGTTTTTGCAGCAATCGATTAGAAAATCTTCTAAGATTTAGATTCTGTATTTTTGGATCTAAAACGCGCTTTTGAAACAATTTCTAGGCCCTTTTTGTTGCAAACATTGGTGCGCTTTGGTATCGTAGGGACAGCATATAAATGGTTTGAAAGCTATTTGTGTGCTAGAACTCAGAAGACTCGTTTTAATGATTTTGAATCGGATTCCATTGCTAATACACTTGGTGTACCGCAAGGAAGTGTTTTGGGGCCCATTTTGTTCATAATTTATATTAATGACATGAAGCGAATTTTACGGTTTTGCGATATAAATTTATTTGCCGATGACACTGTTCTGTTCATTGCAGCGAAAAATCCAAACGATATTGTTGCACTTTTGAATCAAGATTTACATTATCTGGCGAATTGGTTAAAGTTTAAACAGCGGTACGGTATTTTGTGCCGTTTGAAAAATGAATTGACTGTTAGTAGTAAAATTAGTCTTTATAAGTCAATCATTTCACCACATATAGATTTTTGTTCATCCATAATATTTCTTGCAAACAATACACAAATGTTGAGACTGCAGCGCTTACAAAATAAAGTAATGCGATTAATATTAAGATGTAATAGATACACTTCCTCGAGTTTTATGCTGGACGCATTGCAATGGCTTTCTGTGAAGCAAAGAGTATATTTTTTGACAATGGTGTTTCTATATAAGATTTTGAATAATATGCTGCCTCGCTATTTGTGTGATCGAATTGATAGAGGAAGTGATTTTCATAGGTACAACACTAGAAACGCGGATGATGCTAGAACACCACATTTTTTATTCGGAAGATCACAGAACTCTCTGTTATACAAAGGAATAAACTTTTTCAATTCGATGCCAAGACAAGTAAAACGTTCAGCAACAATGGCGGAGTTTAAAAGGCTTTGTATTTCACACATAAAGTCTGTCTTGTAGACAGATTATATAGAATTTTTTGTAAATTAATGACGAAGATTGTAAAATTTAAACTTTTTTTCTAATTTATTGGGTACATTTAGTTATTATGTTCATTGATGATGATGGATTTTTGTTTGAATATAGTTATATAATAATTAATATTAGAGTTAAAAAAAAATAAGTCGGCTACACATGTTTGAGCCACGCGCGCGTAGACTGACATAGACAATCTGGATATTGAGTACACCAGGTTTAAACCCCTGAAATTGAAACAAAAAGCATAACGGGTTGATAAGTTGCTTTTTGGGTTGCTGTCACCTTTATTTTCTTAATTAATTTGCTTTTACGATTTAAAAAAAGGGTTCGGAGAAAAAAACTGAAAAGGTTTGGGTTTGCCTGTGGACTGTAGAGCTCGTTATCGGGAATTATAGTGTCATAGGATCTCTCTCGTAGTTCTGGATCGTTATCCAGAACCAATTCTGATTAGTTAACGCTCCTAAATGTTAGGTTCAATTCCTAACCAAGTCCAGATAATTTTCGGGTTGGAAACGTTCTGGATGAGCCTTGGATCAATGTTATTGAAAAATCGTTTATTTTTTATTTATTTTCAAATTATTGGTATTCTTTTCAAGGGTTACTATGTCTGTTTTTTTTTTTTTTTTTTTTTTTTTTTTAAGGGGGGATTTGTTAGTAGCTTAAGTATTTATGATAAATATTAGTAAATAATGAGTATGTGTGTCCAATCACAAATGGTGACTTCTCAACACTGTTAGAAATTTGTAATTTTAATTGTTAGGATTTGTTTGCTTTCGCAATTAGGACTTATCATTCGTAGGGATTTAAACCTACTTGTCAGAAAAGGGGAAGTAAACTTACAACTAACTTAATTGCTAACTTATTGGCTATAAAGAGAGCTTATCGTAGCAATTGAGGATTGCAACGATTTTTGTCGAAAATTGTTAATAATTTTATTTGACATAGCTTCTAATGGTTCAACACCAGTAAGTCTATGTAATTCGAGTGTACCAAACCAAGGAGGACGCTTCAAAATCATTTTCAGAATTTTATTCTGAATCCTTTGGAGCGTTTTCGCCCTTGTTGAACAGCAACTTGACCAGATCGGTACAGCATAAAGCATTGCTGGTCTAAAAATTTGTTTGTAAATCAAAAGTTTGTTCTTTAAACAAAGTTTAGAATTCCTGTTAATGAGAGGATATAAACATCTCGTATATTTGATGCACTTGGCTTGTATACTCTCAATGTGCTCTTTGAAAATAAGTTTTTTATCATAAATTAGTCCCAAGTACTTAACCTTGTCGGGCCAACTTAAAATAACCCCATTCATCTTGACAACGTGATTATTGTTTGGCTTGAGGAAAGAAGCCCTAGGCTTATGCGGAAAAATTATCATTTGAGTTTTAGAAGCATTGGGAGAGATTTTCCACTTTTGCAAGTAGGAAGAAAAAATATCTAAACTTTTCTGCAATCGACTGCATATGACACGAAGACTTTTTCCTTTTACGGAAATGCTTGTGTCATCGCAGAACAATGACTTTGTGCATCCTGGAGGCAAATCAGAAAGATCTGAAGTGAATATGTTGTACAGGACTGGACCCAAGACTGAACCTTGAGGCACACCTGCTCTGACAGGAAATCTATCAGATTTTGAATTCTGATAGACAACCTGCAGAGTTCGATCAGTAAGATAATTTTTTAAAATTTTGATTAGGAAAATTGGAAAATTAAAAGTTTGCAATTTCGCAATCAAACCTTTATGCCAAACACTGTCAAATGCTTTTTCTATGTCTAAATGAGCAGCTCCAGTGGAATAACCTTCAGATTTGTTAGCTCGTATCATATTAGTAACTCTGAGCAATTGATGAGTTGTGGAATGCCCATGGCGAAATCCAAACTGTTCATTTGCAAAAATTGAATTTTCGTTGATGTGTGACATCATTCTGTTAAGAATAACTCTCTCAAACAGTTTACTTATTGAAGAAAGCAAACTGATTGGTCGATAACTTGAAACTTCAGCTGGGTTCTTATCCGGTTTTAAAATGGGAGTAATTTTTGCATTTTTCCATAATTTGGGAAAATATGCAATTTTGAAGCAGCAATTGAAAATTTTCACTAAAAAATCAATTGTGCTCTCAGGGAGATGTTTGATTAGTATATTAAAGATTCCATCGTCACCAGGTGCTTTCATATTTTTGAAATTTTTAATAATTGATTTAATCTCATTCAAGTTAGTTTCAATTATTTCTGCAGGTAAAAAATTCTGGGAAGAAATTAAATCAAATTGACGTGTGACTTCATTTTCAATTGGACTCACAAAATTCAAATTTGAGTTATGAACACTCTCAAACTGCTGAGCAAGTCTTTGAGCCTTTTGTTCATTGGATACAAGAAAACGTTCACCATCTTTTAAAATTGGAATAGGCTTTGAAGGTTTCTTAAGAATCTTCGACAGCTTCCAAAATGGTTTTGAATATGGTTTCAATTTTTCAACTTTAGTCTCAAAATTTTGATTTCTCAGAAGAGTAAATCTATGTTTAATCTCTTTCTGTAAATCTTTATAAATAGTTTTAAAAACAGGGTCACGAGAACGTTGATATTGACGTCTGCGGACATTTTTCAAACGAATTAGAAGTTGAAGATTTTCGTCAATTATTGGTGAATCAAATTTCACTTGAGCCTTTGGAACAGAATAATTCCTGGCATCAACAATTGCACATTTTAATGCTTCCAAAGCGGAATCAATATTCACTTCGTTTTGCAAATCAAGCTCATTATTGAAATTTCTCTCAATATAATTTTTGTATCATTCCCAATTAGCTTTGTTATAATTAAAAACAGAGCTCATAGGGTTTAAAACTGATTCATGTGATAAAGAAAAAGTTATTGGAAGATGGTCAGAATCAAAGTCAGCATGTGTGATCAAATCACTACATACATGACTTTGATCTGTCAGCACCAAATCAATTGTTGAAGGGTTTCTTACAGAAGAAAAGCATGTAGGACTATTCGGAGACAAAATAGAATAGTATCCTGAAGAACAATCATTGAATAAAATTTTGCCATTGGAATTACTTTGAGAATTATTCCATGAACGATGTTAAAATCGTTAAAATCGCCGATTATGAAAAATTTCGAACGATTTCTGGTGAGTTTTTGTAAATCACCTTTAAAATAATTTTTGAGCTCGCGTGTGCATTGAAATGGTAAATATGCTGCGGCAATAAATAAAATCCCAAGTTCAGTTTGAACTTCAATTCCCAAAGTTTCAATAACTTTCGTCTCAAGATGGGGAAGAGCACGATGTTTGATTCGGCGATGAATAACAATTGCAACTCCACCGCCGGAACCCTGAATCCTATCATATCTATGAACCACGTAATTGGGATCATATTTTAATTTTATGTTAGGTTTCAAAAATGTTTCAGTAATAATTGCAATATGCACATTATTTACTGTTAAAAAATTAAAAAGCTCATTCTCATTGGCCTTCAATGAGCGAGCATTCCAATTTAATATTTTAATTGTTTTATTTAAAATCATTGCTAAATTTTAAATTAGAAACAATTTTAATAGTAAAATTTGTGCCTATTTGAATGGCTTCAAACATTGATTTTGCCTGCAACATGGCGTTCATAAGATCGAACATTGCCTGTTGCAAAAAAGAAAGTTTACCTGCCATAATAGGCCCCAGGCAGTTGACATTAGAAAAAATATTTTCGGCAGCAATATTAGCTGGAGTAATAGGTGTACAATTATTTTCTAGCGTGTTTTGCTTACCCATATTAACGGTCATTTTCGAACTACCAACACTAGGCGGTATAATGTTCGATCTACCTGTAACCTGTGCATAAGTTAAACGGGTATGCAAAGGAGTAGGTAAACTATGCGTCACTGGTACGCTTGGAGAATTTTGTTTTGAAGTTGGTTTTAATTGAGTAATTGAATTTTGTTTACCTTGCCTTGCCTTAACAATTGCTAAACGGACTGGGCATTGATAAAAATTTGACATATGGTTGCCGTTACAATTCGCACAGCGAAAATTTTTACTCTCTTTCACAGGACATGTGTCCTTTTTGTGAGAA
Source organism: Wyeomyia smithii (assembly GCF_029784165.1). Taxonomy (NCBI): domain Eukaryota; kingdom Metazoa; phylum Arthropoda; class Insecta; order Diptera; family Culicidae; genus Wyeomyia; species Wyeomyia smithii. Next base: position 165,356,007 of record NC_073694.1, read on the forward strand.
GAGTCTCCACAATTAAGACATTTTTGGTCCATGTTACAGAATTTGGAACCATGGCCATAACGTTGACAAGTACGACATTGGGTGATATGCTTTTCACCTCCGCCATACTTCCTATAAGTTTCCCACTTTACACGCACATTATACAAAGCATGTGCTTTTTCAAAAAATTTTAAGTTGTTAACCTCATTGCGGTTAAAATGAATTAAATAATTAACAAGGGAAATTCCAGTTCTCTGACTGTTTTCGCCTCGTGATTTTTGTTTCATTAGAATTACTTGGGTAGGGGCTATGCCAAGTAATTCTGTTAAAGTAAGTTTGATCTCATCAACGGTTTGATCGTTGGTGAGACCTTTCAAGACAACCTTGAACGGCTTGGCGTTCTTGGTGTCATATGTAAAAAATTTGTACATCTTGTCAGTTAAATACTGAACAAGACGATCACGACCCTTTACTGAGTCGGCTATTAAGCGGCATTCACCTCTACGGTCAATTTTATAGGTAACTTTAACGTCAGAAACAAACGTTGGAAGTTCCTTTTTGAATATATTAAATTCAGAAGAAATAGTTACCACAATAGGTGGAACTTTCTCCTTTTTTAAAGATTTTATATTTTGTATAGTTTCATTATTGGTAACTTCCATTTCACCAGCTTCTTGCTCAGGCAAAATATCAAAAGGATTGTCACTACGGACACTCGATGTGTCAGAAAGAGATGCCTCTCTTTTCCTCCCCGCAGCGATGCGAGGTTTCTTTTTCCGTCCAGCCATTTCAGGTGATACGAAAAAAGTTTAAACAAATGTTAAATTCAAAAGTAGGTAGTATTGAGAAAGACTGATGGGAAATAACTTTCAGGTAGTCTTTAAAAGACACACTGACAAAACACAAACTTTGAAGCTATAGGCAGTCAAAGACCACTCCACAAGCAACCGAAAAAACGTCTGATCTGTAGGACAGTTCAAGACGCACTGAGTTACTATGTCTGTTTTAATTACCAGTCCGTTATTTGTTTGTCAACTGGTTACATTGTATGACTCTATATAATATCTTACTTCGATAAATCGACCAGCTCAAACCGATGTAGGGGTATGAGGTGGGATCATCATCATCATCATCAAGATTCCTACCGAATGCATAAAATTGCAATTTCATTATTCGAGCTATTGTACTATTGAAAATTCTTAAGCCTTGTCAAAAAACAAAATTCGACCTCTGATTGGTCGTTACACGATTGCTTTTCCAAGCACGGTCGGCATAGTTATGGACCTAGTAAATTGGGAATGCATCATTTGGCCTATATAAGAGCTTTATCAGATTATAAACAGACATTTCATTTGATATTAAATAGAAGAACTAAAATTTGAAGAACACAAATGAATATTTGAAGAGCTAATATTTTCTAGTTTTGCGCTATAATTCATAGTTAATTATCTTCATCTACATGCATACTCGGACTATTATTACGTGTTTGCGTCGCTTAGTGTTTGGCTACAGTTATGCAGAACGCAAATAACGGCGCGATGAGATTCGGCAAGACGAAATGTGTTGAAATTTATAGCTCTACTTCGCCTTAAGAAAAGCTGTACATTTCACCACGGTAAGGCGAATCGCATTGCGCCGTTATTCGCGTTCTGCATAACCGTAGTCTTTGTTCCGTACCCGTTTAATGATGTCGTATGAAATGTGCATATTACAATTCGGCAGCACTTCACTTTTCATTTGCACAAAATTTGAAAATATTCAATGAACTTCATTCAAAATATCAAACAAAAAGAAGTTACAATACTGCCAATGAACGGTCAACGTTTATTTACTAGAAAAAATGACTGACACGCAAACAGTCGGGTTATCTTTCTTGTAAAAGTATTCTACTACAACCTTGCGGTCGTGGCTTTGCATACAACCTTCCTGTGATTTTTTTTACTTGAGCACCGCGGTTTTATGTTATCGCTTGACTTTGCCATGCGGTAACGCTTGTCCGAAAAGATATTTTGTTCGAAATAGTTTAAGAATTATTTACTATTCGGTGCCACGAAGCAGTCTCTAAAATACGCCAGAATAACCTTGCCCAAAAATGTGAGCGGAACAATTGTCAGGTGGTAAGATTTTTTTTCCTGCAAAACTCGAACAAAAATTGATAGACATCTAACCAACCCCTTGGCTTTTCGTACACCGCCGCCGCCACTGTTGATGACTATAACCGCCTTTTCCTATTGCTTTTCAGACGTTAGAAATATAAAAAAAACGAAAATTAAATACATGGTTTGCTTGACTGTTTCACAATGTTTCACTGCGATACTTGTGCAAATTAAATTTTTTTCGTGAGAACCTTAGTGACAAAAACAGTTTTTTTCGCCAATTGATCGGTACACAGGCCTAGTCCATGGTGAATTATAACTCAAAATTGATCTATTCATAACACCGTGGTTTATTGAGATTGTAATTTTATGCATCATAAGTCCACTTAGCTATAACTACCTCGATCGATCTCAGCTACTTGTTTTCGGCGGTGGAGGCACCTTCGATCGAATGGATCACGCGTATTTCGTTTATTCCAGCTTCAATTACCGCCTCTTGATAACCTTCAATGCACGAACAAGCAAGTAAAACAATGATCGTTTTGCTCTATATATACACCATATTGCAAAACAAAACAGGCACACGTCGGCAATGACAGCGACCGGTTTGTTTTCGTTTCGTTCCGAGGAGATAAATCGAATTCGATACAAAATAGCTCGCCTCACAGTGCGGTGTTCATACTTACGTTGTGGGAAACCTACATCATGAAGTACCCTGCTGGTACTTGTTCGAGTCGGTGTAAAGTGTGCCAAATCTACAAAGATCAATAGCACACAGAAGACGGTAATAAACGATATTCTCCCGTCCTCATGTAAATTCACCGTAAAAATTAGCCCAAAAACAACACGAACATCGTGAACCACGTGGTGACGAAATGATTTCACGGTTACAACCGGTGTGTAACGAAGCATCAACGCGAGAAAATAGCAATTAAAGGGTAAACAATAGGCGCTCAACACCTCATCGTTGCCTCGTGTCTATGGCTTCGTGGCTGTGAATTCCCATGTGCAGACAAGGGCAGTATACGTTTGCCAGAGATGCCACCGTTTCGTTGCGGGAAAATAAGGGCTGGGTTTTAGTGGGTTCGGTTAAATTCAACCCATCTTGAACTTTACAAGTTCTTGCAGCCTTACTGTCATGAACAACATATAGCGAAAAAAACTGACAAGGGACTTGTGGATACCATCGTATTGAAGAAATACAAAATAACTTAGAACCAGTAGACAGTATTCAGCAAAGGTGATTCTTGGCGAACTCTTGGTGTAAAGTCCGAATCCAAAAATAGAACCACTGAAAAGAAGGTCAGCTTTCATGCACTTATATCTGAGCAATTGCTCTTCAGATTCACGCGTTTTTAGTATCAATCGATCTGACATTTTCCTGCGATTGTGTTCGAATCACTTTCAGGAACACACACACTTAGATTATACTGCCGAGAACTCAACAGGTGATAATTCCAGCGAAATGTTCTACAAATTTTCGGCAGAATTTTCAAGAACTTCGGTAAACGAAATGTCGGTACTTGCTGGTTTACGGTAGATCGATCTATTTGCTGAATTTTCGTCAAAATATAATTCTGACATTTGTTAAAAAAATTGCCGAGCGATCAGCTGTTGGGAAGTTTGCTGAGATAAACTAAGTGTGCACTATTGATACATTGGTAGTCTTCAATCACAGTCGACATTTGGTATATTTCAATTGCTTCATTACACTTACTTCGTGACCCCTTCTCTCAAAATATAGGTCGGACTCGATTATCCGGAGACTCGCTTATCCGGGGGCCCGATTATCCGGGGCTCGATTATCCAGAGAAAATGGCTCGATTATCCGGAGTATTTTTTTTCTGTATTTATATAATGTACTTTTGTCTTCCGGGTCATTGGGAGTTTTGGGGTTGTTTAAAATTGTAACAACAATGCCTCGTTCTGTTTAGGTAGTTCGTTTTTAGCAGTTTTCTCGTCGTTCCTTCAACCAATTCTTACTCAACAACCTCCAAGGTATTATGGTTTTTAGTTGCCGATGAGGACAACCACTTTTGGTCAACCGGTTTCGAATTTATGGCCGGAACATAATTCTGTAATATAATGGCCATGATCAATGCAGTGCTTAGAACCACAAGCTGGCCTGTTTCGGTGGTGTTCCGGATACGCCTGGATTATTGAACCAAAACTCATCAAGCGAAATCAATAACGATTTGAAATGCGCAAAGCAGCCCATTAGTGGCCATATCGAGCGTCTAGGCCGTTATAGGTCACTTAGGAACTAGAAAAAAATCATGAGTGTTGTCAAAATCGAACAGGGTCTGTATATGTAACACCTCAATTCTTCTTAATATTTGAGATAATAAAATAAATAAATACCTAAATCAAATAAAATTCTATTATATTTCCAGGAAAATATTTCCTTTAATCTCTCGAAGCAAAAGCTGTCTTTCTAATGGTAGTTTTGATTTATTTTATTTGGTTTTAATATCTTCGAGATAATTAATATAACATAATTTATTGTTCCGTATATATGGATAGCAAACGCCAACAAACAGTCTAAAGACAATTTTTAATTTATTTCGTCGGCACATGTATTGTGTACAACATACTATAATAGAAAACTCACTGTTCTAAATGAGAGATATTAAAAGTTCAAAAATTAAAAATGGCTCGATTATCCGGAGGATTCGATTATCCGGAGCGAAATGTTCTTTAAAACTCCGGATTATCGAGTCCGACCTGTATTTCGTAACACTTGTGAACGATTAGTGAAAATGGGAAGGGTAGTGATTAGCCAGCATTAGTGAAATCTCGGTAGTGATAGCTCGGTAATATTTTGTGCTGAAATTTCAGTTAGTTTGAATCGAGATTTACGAAAAAATGTGACAGCAGTCATTTGTTTTTTCACCGAGCACTCAGTGGTGCCATGCCGTTCTCGGCAATAAATAACCGAGATACGGAAAAAATTTTTTAAGTGTTTATAACTCAAGTTTTGCTCATAATACATAATAGTTTTTCTGAAAACTATCCGTAGAACCAGAACGCACACAGTACTTTACTGCCCATAAAAGCATAAGGGTCCCATAGGGAAATGCTCACAATTGAGAAAATTGCAAATGAAGTTGTAATTTTGAATTTATGGTAAAATAACTATGATTTACCTAAAAGTATGTTTTATTCAACTGTATGTTCATGAGGTGGAACATTGTATATTTCCATGAGCTCTAAGAACTTTTGCATGAATTCCAGGCTTGGAAATAAATCATGGGACTCGTTTGCCTTTATTTTCTCTCTATACATAAAAAATAAAAGCATATCAGTCTCCACCCATTCTAAGACGGCCAAGGTAAGGTAACCGCTCCTATATTCATCTCAGTACCTTTATTTATCTCATCACGCCTTTTTGATCAATTTATCGCCAAATTTTACCATATTTTCAACGTAAAACTTTCAGCCACTTGAGAGAATCGAGAAGCAAATAGATTTACTTTCAAAAATTTGTAGAAATTTGACGGTTAATTGGACAAATGAGAGAAATAAGATGAATATAGGTGCACCAACCTGTTGAGATGAATAATGGAGCGATTACCCTATTTATCATTATTCCTTATTGTGTCTATCATGTGAACAGTTTATTTCACTCCAACATTTTCGAATCATACGAATTGCAATATAGTGATTTGGTTTCAACATGAAGCAGTGCATGTTTTTATCACAGAGCAATCACAGCTCATTCACGAAAGCTCATTCTACATAGAGTATGCAATGAAATCCCTAAAAACACGCCACGAGAAATTTATGCAGACTGTTAGGTCACACTCCTGATCACTTTACTTCCACACATCCCAGATATTACGAAGGATTTCTGAAAACAGTTTCCATAAAAACTTCACTTTATCTCTCGATTTTTTTCGAAAATAGACATAAGTTTTGATCAGATAGAGAGATCTAGCTTATTTTTAATTCAAATTTGTAAACATGAACTGTGTTTCAAATGATTCTAGTCAATGATATTTTGATGTGAAAACTTTTCTTTTAACTGACGACAAATGTGAAATGTTGTTTTTAAAGTCATTTGAATATATGCTTAGGTTGGGACTCGTATGCCTTTATTTTCAATGAGGGACAGGCAAGGTTTGATATTTTTCCAATAATTTTCAGAACCAACTAAAATTTCAACAAGCCATATGAAAACATGAACAAAATTAGATACATTGACGGAATAAACTTGAATTTGCCTAAAAGTCATATGGGACTCTTATGCTTTTATAGGCAGTTTATTATCCTTTTAATTAGCCTCCTCCCGTATTCTCGGAACCAGGCCGATACTTAGAAACCGAAAATCGGTATCCAAAAATGTAACTGATGGATGAAAATTTCTATAACAGAAAAACATTTTGTTTGATTGAAACACAGTAACTATTCTTTCAGCTTTAACTGGGCGCTCGCTAAATGGAAAAAAATCCCAGGTAAAAAGACAACAAACGTCAAACATCTAAATGATGCCATTTTAATTTGAATGGGAATGTAATAGGGAACAAAGTTTAAAAAAAATAAGTTCTCATTCGAACATATTCAAAAAACAGAAATTAATGCACTCGCTTTTGCCATTCACTTTTAAATCAGCTTAGCTCGCAATGACTTCAAACGAATAGTTTCTGTTGCATCATTCTGTTGAAAGCGAATCAGACAGTCCACGGCTTGGAAGGCATGGATGAATTATGGTTTCTGATGCTCTTCCAAACTTCCAAAAGTTGTCTGCATAGATACGTTGTCTGGTTCATCCGAGCTCACGAACGAATCCCTTGGTGTTGCACTTTCACTCGTTTCTCTCAAAATCGCCTCCACTATTTCTTCGTCCGTATACACGATACTCGTCGCCCTCCTTCGACGTTGTGGTGCCGGATAGAGCGTCTACGGCCTTGAGAAGAGCTTTAATGTCATGCATAGGGTCAGGTTCATTGGGTTCATCAGGGCGCCACTCACAATCTGGAAACTGCGGGAACAGTTTTTTCCACGAGTTCTCGATTGTTTTCGGGCCGATCTCATTCAATGCAGTTGCCAACCAGTCGATAATGCCCTGCAATGAAACCCTCTTCAAAGGATCCTCGAATTTAAGATGTTCGTTCTCGAGGACCACTGTGAGCAACAGTTTTCTTGTATCGCAATTTTATTGCGTTTATAACTGCCTTATCCATCGGCTGACACTCGGAAGTTACATACGGTGGAAGATAGATTACCTGAGAAAAATTTTACATACAAAAATTAGAAAACTTTGAATTAAAATGGCAAAATACTGCACACTCTTACTCTGATTATACCATCTGACACCAACTCGTCACCTCCATGGAAATGTGCTGCACAGTAGTCGAGCAACAGTAACGCCTTTGGTTCTATGCCAGTTTTCGTGGAAAACTCTCTTACGGCCGGTACAACACAATATCGCACGCTTAGCTTTGGGGCTAATAGCGGTCTCGATCAACTAGATTAGTTGAGAGAATTCGTTATCGATATTGTTTTTGGCACATGTTGCATGTGTAGGATAAGTACAACGATACACCACCGTGCCCCAGTGCTGTATCAAGAAAATTTCCAGCTCGAAAAGATCCTCGACTCGATCGGGAATCGAACCCGATATCACAACCGTGTGGGAGAGCTAGCCGACCAACATCGCTAACCACGTACGAAACAAGTCACGTGTCATCCAAGCCTTTTTGGAGTTATAGTATGACACCGGTAGGTGCTCTCTATCTGAAATGGACCGTGGCTTAGCGGTAGTTCCAATAAGCGTGGAATTTAATTTATTGGAACCGTCTATGTTGCTGCAGAACATGAATTTGTGGCGCGTCTTGTTAACCTTCTGACCTGAAGGCTGCTTTTGTTAGCAAGTACTACGCTAACGAAAATGGTTAGAAAAATGTTCTTGAACTTCAAGTATGTTTCGACATCAGCTGAAGCTTTCTCACCAGCCACCCGTTTCACTTGCAGACCAAATTGATTCCTGAAGCGCTTTCTTCAACCATCCAAAAATGCAAAACTTTGCCCGACGTAATGCCTTCATTTTTGGAGTTCCATCAGCAACAATTATCCCTTCACTCGGCGTTTGAATTCGTCAATAATTCGCACCTTCACCGCCAAAGGAAGTGTCTTCTGCTTTCGCCTCTGTGATGGTCCAGCCAGAATATTCATTGCAAAACTGATCGGAAATTTCTATTGCGGTAATTTGAAAACAATATGATACAGTAACTAGGCACCCATCAACATAAGTACTACTCACAGGAAGTGATATTTATCTCATAGAAAAGATTAGGAGTAAACATTTACGTATAGTCCTATTTCGTAGATCTGAATCGTATTGAAGAACAGAATATGTACAGATTTAATTTTGGATCAACTATTAAAGCAGAAAAACTGGAAATATTAGTGAATATAATAAGCGCTACTCGAAACACCCTCATACTCAACTAGCATGAATTTAAAAAGCCGCTTGAAACAGCAACAACATTAATCAAACTTTTAGTCTGACGGAAGGGATGCTACATTTCAATCTGTATTTTGAATTTCAAAATCTTGTAGATTTTTAGTATTATTATCTAGATTTTTATTAGTATATGGATTTTTAGTATATACCTGTAGATTTTGCGAAAAATCTATAGGAATCTGTACGTTTTTGCCAAAATCTACCATCAGTATAGATTTCGCAGGCATGTGTAACTTTGACTTTTCATAATTATCTTTCTCTTTAACTTTATAATTTGTATCTCAATTGTATAGCGGTAACAGGTTGTTCTTTATTATTTTGTGCTTCCGTTGATCAAGTTATAAATCAACTTTGCAACTTGGGCATAACAGAACTCACAAGGTCGTATAAATAACTGTGAAATGTCATGACACCGGTAAAAAAGTCGTTCGCAGTTAAGTGAAAGGTTGCCAAACCACATGAGATAAAAAAAAATAAGTTACCGTGTAACTGTCGTTGAACTTTTAAATTTTGATTTTTCAATTTAACAAGAGACATTTCTTAACAATATCACATATTATTTAATCTTTTATAAATCGAACAAATAACTTTTTTTCGTCTCTTATTAACTGGTTATCTTTTTGCATTGCTCTCATGAAAAACTTTGCTGAAAATAAAAATGTAAAAACACGACGAACTTTTCTGACTAATGTTCACGCCATTTATGAACAAATGACGCTATATTGCTTTCAACGTTGGATATCACTCATTGATGTTTGCCAACTTTTTGGTTTAAAGGCATTTTAATAGCAAAAAACAATGATATGACCAAGGTCGCATAAATAGTTTAACAAATGTCATGCAAATCGTTAAAAATTCCCTCGCAAAGTGAAAGGTTGCCAAACTATATGAGATTAAAAATAAGTTATCGGGATCACATGTAACTATCGATTAACTTTCGAATTTGGTTTTTTTAATTTGATAAGAGACCACGAAAGTCCTTGCTTCTTCAGTTTCTATGATATTTTCATTAGTAAAATGAGGGGTGATGTTGATGCCTAATATCGTAAATTTGGCTCAAAGCATTATTATGTAATAATCAAAAACGGAAATGGATTTTACTAAAGTAAATTTGATTTCAATGTAGGTGCAATTGAGGTATATTAAATCACATTTTCAATGTTATAATAGCAGTGTTATGATAGCTCAAATGAATATATTATAAAACACAACAAAGCCGCATGCGATGAGGCGAAGGGTTAATCGCGTAGCAATTAAAACAGGAAGAAGCAGCAGTCGTCAGCTGTTGGCCGAAGTTCAGCTTCGTGGATCATGGAACATACTGATGCTACAATAAACACACTAAGGCATAATGTTTTTTCACCGGCGGTCGACCCCTCGCGTACGCTTATGACAGCTTGTTCCAATGTGACCGTAACAACCATGCAAATTAAAAGACCATTGGAAAAGAAACTGGAATAATACAAAGCACAATAATAAACACTTCACTCATCATGTTCCGATTGAGTGTGTCGCGCGTACGTCTTTGGTGGTGATGAAGTTGTTCACTTTGTGCGAAACGGGAAACATTAGCGAGTAACTGCGAGAAGTTACCGACCGTAGTATATTAATTTTCCCGCTTAGTAACAGTTGAATACCACTTTGGGTGGTTGGTGGGCTCGCTTGTACGCCATCTTTCAGCCTTTGGCTGATCTGGTTGGGTTATGAAAGCTGGTGCCGGAAACCTAAAGTCATTAACCAGAAAGGATGACAGCCTTATTGATGGTTTCAACTTTGTCGCACGTCAGGTGTGATTAATTTTAACAACTCACACTACTATTGAATCGATTTCGTCGGGTAATCCTGTACACATAATCACGTGCTCGGTTGCCGAAACACAAGCGAATGGTTCAACATACCTACCAACATAACGACCGATATGATTGTAAACGTACACAATGCGCACGATTCCGATGGAAGCAGGCGGTGTGGAATCGACCGAGACTGGAGTATAGAAACTGACAGACAAAGACATCAACCTGCTTTGCGGACGGTAAGCGAGGAACTCGCTTGTTCGCGTTTCGTTGCTGTCACCCCTAATAATCGGAATTTTCCTGCTCAAATGCGCGGAACGGGTGGGCTTTCGATGAATTATCTACCAATAAAACTAATGGAAGGGTGGATGATCGTCTTTGTTAGCTGGAAAATAAACATGGATTGGCTCGCCGATGTGCTACTATTCAGAGCGTGCACTACAAAGTCGCTAACAAGGGATTTTGATTGACGATTCGTGGTTTTGCATGGAAGAGAATAAGAATATGTGCTTTATTATGATTAATGTTTCGTTGGGGAAGGTTTTGAGCACAAATTAAATTATAAGCTGTGATACAACTTGTTCTCACTGAAGTTGAATTAGTTTGTTGCTGTGAGGTCGAACGACACCGAACCGGGTAGAATTCGTACACACCAAAATTTCTCTTTAAGGTTCAGTAACGTACATTGCTGAAAGCGTATCAGCAAACCACTTGTTCGCTGAATCACAGCAATTTTTTCAAAATGTTACTGTAATTCAGTTCTACAATTTGTTGAATTTCATCCAGTAATTTTATTTTTACTTTAAACCAGCATTTCATTGATCAATTAACTTAAAACCAGTAATCGATTCGGTAATTTGCGAAAATACAACAAAACTATTTGCTGAACAGAAAACAGTAAATGAACGTTTACTGGAATTCAGTGAAAAACTTGATATGTCAAAAAATTTTACGTCAAGCTGTCATTAGTAAAACGCGCCAAACCACTGTGAAGCTGGTACGGAATCATCGCTAAGTTCCAGATAGCGGATATGGGATCATAGCTAAGTTACTGTTGGGCCACACAGTACCAAAAAATGAAATTTATAGCTAATACAAATTGAAGCACATAACGGTTTCTAGCACATAAAGTGAAAAATATATACAATTTCACACCGTTTATTATGCACAATACAGAATCGTTTTAAGCCATGTAAATTTGTACGTTAATTGATATAAACTTAATGCTTCGAATATAAATATGTATGCAAATTCCCAATATATTCATTTGCATTGCATGTGAATATAATGCCACACGGAATATTACATGGTTTCCAATGCTCCATTTATGTGCATTTAAAGTAATGTAAATTTTTTTTTACTGTGTAGATAAACTTAAAAGTTGATATGATAAACATACATCTCTAGTTCAACAGTAATTTCGCTATGGTCCGATGGGTGGATAGAAGCTGATGTCTGAGGGAAACATGGTTCCCTTAAACTGGCTGGTTAACCAGCAAATTAAATCATGTTTCACTGAATATACAGTAAATTGTTATTGCTGACAACCAGCAAGTTGTATTTTGTTTTACTAAATATGCAGAAAACGATCTGTCTACTTTTTTTATGCAATTGAGCATTACTGAATAATCAGCAAATTTCATTTTGCTGAACAGATTGCTGGAACAACCAGGCCTTAGACGCGCCTATGCTTTTGCACTGGGTTGTATGTGACTTTTTCGTGGCTTCATTTCCATTGCGAACCCACCGTTGTTCCAATATTTTGCTTGTTATATTTCGGTCATACAAAAATTTTTTGGTTTCTTGCAATAAAAATTTGGTGTGTAGAACCCGTTCCGAAGCAATCGGAACGGAATCTAAACAGTCGGAGGGGTACTCTCGGGTCCGAAAAAACCTGATCCAATTTGAACTAATACATGAAATCATAAGAGAAAAAACCCGTTACTTACAATGTTTGTGTTAATTGGAAGAATACAATAGTTGCTAAGGCTCACACTGGTGTGTGTGTTGAAGCGTAAACTTTGACAAATCTTCTCAAAACTAACGTTATTGTTAGGTTAACGTAATTCCATCCCAATAGCATTCGCAATCAAAATCAACTCGCGGGTATTTAATCGAAAAGTGTTTCTAAAGACCAAAAAAGGTTGAAATAGAGAATGTTTGCAAATTGAGCTTAGAATTACCGAAAACCTCTTCCGAAGGCCAGAAAATAAGTCGAAACAGAACGCAAAATCAAACAGTCCCAAATTGAACTCAGATTCGCCGGAAAAGCTAGTAAAGAAAAAAGCGTTAAAAGCTAAAAAAGAAAACTATCCCAAATTGAACGCAGAATCGCCGAACCTTCTTCTAAAGGCAAGAAAGGGTAAAATTGAAAATGGTTTAAAATCGAGCTTAGAAACGCTGAAAATCCCTTCTAGAGGCCAGAAAAAGAAAATAGACTTTATTACTTACTTACTTTAATTTTACGGCGACAGACCGATTATCGATCCAATGCCGAATCCAGAATACGTCCCCATGTCACTCGATCTCGGACTGCTATTCTCCAATCTCCCCTAACTCCTATCTCGCGGGCATCCTAGTCGACAGCAAACATCCAACGAGTGCGAGGCCTACCTCGAAGCCGACGGCCTCTATCGGGAATGGGATTTTGGCAGAGTTAATGATGAGCCTTATTCTCGCAGCTTTTCTCCTGAGAGGTCCTGAGAGGTATCTTCCACTGCTCTACGGTTGATACCAACAATGTCAACATCATCCGCAAAACCAAGAAGCAGAAGACTTCGCAATGATGGTGCCGCTTCTTTGCACGCCAGCCCTCCGTATAACACCCTCCAATGCGATGTGGAACAGTAAGTGTAGTACGTATCAGCCCGATTTGTTTTGCTGGAAAACCATGTTCGAGCATAATTCGCCATAACTAATTTCTCTTAACTTAATCGTACGCTGCCCTAAAGTCTATGAACAGATGGTGAGTCTGCAAGTTGAATTCTCGAAATTCATCGAGGATCTGTCGTAGGGTGAACATATCGTTGGTTTCGTGCAACACTGGCACAACTCAAAAATCATAGTTTCGAGAAAACGCGTTTAAAAATTTGCGTCGAAAATTTAGGCTGCACGACCTCACGTCTGTAACGTCTGAAAAGTGCCGACCATCAATCAGAACACGGTCGATCTGAGAGCAGGCCTCTCCATTCGGGTGCATCCAGGTGTGCTTACGTATATTTCAGCGTGCAAAATAACCTCTGGCTGCAGCGAAATAGACAAGCCTTGAGGCCGTTGTCGTTCGTAATAGAGTGGGGGTCAAAATCGTTCAAAATCTTTCCACGTGGTATGTTGATGGCTCCTAAGGGATCGCAAATTGAGTTCAAAATCGCCGAAAATCCCTTCAAAGGCTAGAAAAGACCAACACAAAGAATGATTCCAAATCAAGCTCAGAACCCCCTTTCTAAAGGTTAAAATCAGAACCCCTTCTAAAGGTTAAAATCAAAATAGAAAATGATCCAAAATTGAGCTTAGAGCCGAAGAGTGCTTCACTCTAGCGTCATTGGCTCCATTTGCTAAACAGGAATCAGGTCGGATCGCAATTACACTTTGGAAATCATCCCGACTGTCATCCAGAACCCGGATTTAATTTTGCATTGCATTGTCACTGAATGTAACCTTAGCTAGTGGAAACTATCAATCGTCCCAACAAAAAATGTCGTGTTTACGGGCTAGAATTGTACAAATAAAATGTTACCGAGCAAAATAAACTTTAAATAAACTTATAGGTCCAGGTAAACGGTACACCACTAGGCACCTTAATCTTTTAGATTTATAATCGGTGACTATCTAGCTAATTGCAGATTTGTTACGAAAATCTAGATCTTTGATTGGCACTTCAAATACGATCACCAATATTATGTAGTCTGTCTAACTCGAATGCAGAAATTTGCATCGAACAGGCAGCCGGTAACCGGACCGGAGGTCCGTTTCAATGCATTGCGGAACGTGACGCGGCTCCAGTCCGTCCCCAAGCTTTTAACCTCATTTTGAATTGCGAGTTGCAAGCGGTGGCAATTTATTGTTTTCAATTATACTGGACTATTGAATGTGAGCGATTTTTCCCGCTTACTGCTATCCTTGCATGGCGATAAACATTTATCATAGCAGGCACCGCCTACAAATTGCACAGTGCTAAAACAGTGGCTAAAATTAACCCATATTGCTAGAGAAAAGTTTCTGTTATTGACAGGCACAAAACCAACCACTGATCCAGTTATTCTGATATAGTTTCACAATGACGTGCACAAAATTAGCATTTAATACAGTTGCCTTGACGTGTCAAAAATTTATTATATCCTTTTAGAGAGTAATGCAGCCGCTGCACATTTGTCTCATGACTAAACCAGAACATCTACACAGCCGTTCATCAAGCGCAGCATTGAAAACTTCAATGGTTAGATACTTTCGATTCCACAGCAGCAAATTGCACACACACCTACAGCAAACGTTAGAAACAAGATTCCTGCGGTGAGAGGCCAAGTCCAAGTGGGCTCACGGTACCCTTCGGCTCGATCTGTACAGGTTGATCGAACGGGGCGTGTTTGCCCTTCTTTTGCCGGGAGAACTCTACCGTGTAGTAGAAAACTAACTGCATTCGCCAAAAGGTCATTGAACCGGAATAATTGCTGTGACAATACGTGCTTTAATGCTTGAAAACGGACGACTTACTTGGACCCATTCGTCAGACGGAGTGAATTCATCGCAGCAGTCTCGCGGAAAAGGAAAATGAAACTGCTCATCTCCAATGCACACTATAAATGGTGGCTACCGGCGAGTATATTAAGGTACCTTTTACACTCACTCACGCCGTTAGAGTGGAGGTCAGCTGTGATTTGAAAGGGAAAGCCACCTTTGCATTTATAATATTGAATAGTCACGTCTAGACTGTCCGACCGATCGATCGTGAGAACTATTGCGCATACCGGTCTTCGTCGTTTTTAACAGACAGCTGACATTTTCTATAAATACCTGAAGAAGGATGCAGCCTATTACGGCCTCTCGTTGGGAAAGGTTAGTTTTAACATCTGCAGATCAAGTTTATGGTCACTGATTGCCGGCGTTGGGTCCTACAGACAGGCCTGTCTGTTCAATCACGACGTCTGACGGTAGCCGTTGTGCAAAGTCTGATTCAATTATGTCATTAGATAGAGAAAGATTCAACCGTCTAGATAAGCCAACCCAAGTTCCCCGATAGTGGAATACTTACACTAACTTGAATTTACTAATATACTAATTATTACCGTTCGCGATACTAAGTGAACTAGTTGTAATTTTCCCAGAGCGTCGGTCGCCAAGTCGAGGTACAGAGCGAATGTCCGATATAGTGGTGTAAAACATAAAACAAACCCACCGTGCATATTTTAATCAGTGACATATTGCAGCCGCTTTGGTTTTGTGCACGCATTTTGCATGCATATATTTTCATACATGCTAGACATTGACGTGGATGATGAAAGTTGCATAAGAGCTTTCGCAGACGTTATCCGGTATGTTGAAATTTGACACTGAAAGCGGAACATGAAAGCAGTTGAAAATGTCAGAATCGTGCATGTTGGCGGGCAATTTTGGCACTTAACGAAAACTGCCCCACCTGGTGCAAGCTCGTCGGCTTTATAGGTTCGAAATCAATCATCAACAAGAAAACCTGCTCCAATTAAAGTCCAAGGTACGACTTTCTGCGAATACCTTCGTGTCGCGAGGCTCATGGGGTGCTGTGTTGAGGAAACGACGCCCGCCATGCGGCGGCTATATTAATTTAAATTGAATTGCTTGCTCTGGCAAGCACCCGGATCGGAGAAAAAGAAACGTAGAATAACAAAAGACTCCACACAATGTTGACCGTACGTGAACCGGATCGGATCGGCTTCAGCTGAGACTGTGTCCTTCTTGGTGGTTTGTAGTTCCTTCTCCTCTGCCTCTCTACGCATTCGCTACCCGTCGCGCCGAAGCTATAAAACTGAAATCCATCAACACAGTAGGCCGGGTGATGTGTGTGATTTACCTTAAATCGAACATGTGTTGCCATTTTTTATTAATTTGTGATCTCCTAAACACAAACTTATGGTTTACGGTCGCCTCTTAACTGACGGTCAAAAACCTCAATAGTTCAACATAAGGGTCGTTCAAATTCTATGTTGGAGGTAAGAGCAAAAACAATTATTAATTTACATACATGTGGCAAAACATGTGATCTTATGAGTCAAGTTTTTTTTCCTATTGAAGTTTCTTAATTTAATCTGTTTAAACCCAATAGGACTAATATGGAACTCGTCAAGAGGTTGGAGGAATGTTTTGACACTCGAGCATATGAGGCCATACGTGGGATACAACTATTTGACCACAGTACGGTCTGTTTGTCTGTGCTGAAAGTCACGCACTTTTCATAGCAATTCCAAAGTGCCATGACAGTCATTTTACTGTTCGCTCAAGAGAGCAGAAATATAATCATTCCATAACTTTGATTTAATATATGCAATTTCATATTGCAAATTAGAGGTACAGGGTGTTCATTAAGTTCGAATAGACTTGAAAAATGTGTAAAAAAATACAAGATATTCTTTCTTGAATAAACTTGGTTAAAAGAGTGTGTATTGAAAACCTTTACGACATATTTGCTGGGAGAACACGCCCTTTGTGCTGTATGACAAGCTTGAGACGTTTTCAAAAAAACGTACGCGGCATGCACCTGGTCCATCGGCATCGCATCCCAGATCATGGAGCTTTTTCAATAGGTTCATTGTGCTCACTTTATGTTCGCTCTGCTTGGCCAGCATGTACGACTATACATAAAAGTCCAGGGGACTAAGGTCCGGGGAGCTGGGAGGCCTCGAAGTCTTATTGAGAAAATCAGTTAAATTCCCCCGACACCACGCTTGGACGATATTCACCGTATGAACTGGTGTACCGTCTTGTTGAAGGATGTAATGGTCCTTCTCGTAGAGAAGAAACTAGAACATTGGACATTTTCGAAAATTTTCAAACCCAAGCCCGACCATCACTAGAAACAACCAAAACATAATTTTGATGTTTTGTTGTTATTTTCATATAAAATGTATTAGTGGGGGTTATCCACTAATATAATAGCTAACTGCACATGGAACCTATTCTTCAGGTTGCTTTCTCTACCCGGTAGGCCTTGTCTCATAGGATAATAGGTACATTAAGGGAAAACAACGAAACGTCCTTTCCTCTGCTGCCACTGATCCGAAAGTGGCCTTTGTATTGCAGGCCAGATATCCAGCAGCTGTGGCTATAACTGTCCTTCGGCGGAGTAGTGTTTTTCTGTTGCTTCTTTCCACTTAGCCAGGGGTAGCGAGGGATTTGGCTTACCCTTACCGGCGAGCAGAAACACAACGATCGGACTCGATTCCCAGGCTAGTGCAACAACCGCCACTGTTCACAACCTTCGCTGGACACTCAACAAAGGACAAAACTAGAGACTATGTTATAAAGAGATACGCAAAGAGAAAAGCAGTAAAAATGGCAACACTTTACTAATATTCTTTTCCAAACAATTCTGTCAACCAAATTTAATTTCGCATGACTTTTCATACGCACTATAGAAAGTGTAATGAAATTCCGAAATTTTGTAGAGATATGTTACTGAGTTTCTTGAGGTTCTTAATTGCACGTGGTTCACAAAATTTATACTGATTGCAACACACATTCTGTACGAAAAGAAACACGCCTGAGTTTGTTTACTTTGCACACTTGGAGCCTCGATTTGACGGTTCACTTGAAGTTTTCGACCTAACTCTTTGCGTATCTGTTTATAACACCGTCTGTAGACAAAACCTGCAGAATAAAAACAACAGTTAAACCGTGCACAAACGAAAACAAAATCAACCCGTGTGTCCGTTACCGAGATCGTGGCTAAACAGAAAAATCCCGCCATCCGCTGCCGACTGCCGAAACAAACCGCCCCGCCATTGTTGCAACACAATTTTTTAACTGCTAGAGAAAAATCACGGCCTATTTAACCATAAAAATTTATTTAAAAACATAACATAAACATTATTACACCTATTTAACATGTCTATATCGTTTATAAACAGAAAAAAAGGGAAGGAAATAAACGAACTTCCGTGAACGATATTCAGCGCCATGCCAGTGGTAAGCAACTGTCAGAGATGCCAGATGTTTTTGAAAAATGTCTGCGACTGAAAAACCTGCAAATATCTGCGCATCAATGAAAATCTGCACACGTACTTTAAAAATCTGCGTTTCGCAGACAAATCTGCACATTTGATATCCCTGGCAACTGTCATGTTGGGTACACGCTCTTACAGTAGTACTCAGAATCAGGGTAATTTTCCACACAATGCGGAAATGGAGAGTTACAAAAACAAAAATAGAACTGTCGAATAATTACGAAAATGGGACGCTTCATAATTTTTTTATTTGTTCGTTGACACATTTACATTCTACGATATCAACCTGAAACATCGTTGGTAAAACACCTCTTCACTGTAAAATAAAAACAAACGAAAAGTTGTGTGCAACACTTTTATCCAACAACCCAACAAAATAGCTCTCTGGAAATAATGTGATAACCTTAAGAAGATTTGAAAGGGCATTTTTTGTCGGCATCTCTATCCCGAAAATACCCATATTAAGTAGTATTCGGCCATTTAATGCTGATTTTCAGAAATCGGAAGATGCAACTATGGTTTTCGTAATTGCGTCCAAAGTTGATTTCAGGTCTCTTGTCATTATCTCAATTCTGGAGTTCATTCTAGCCAGAAACTAGAAGTCACCATCTTGGAAATCAAGAAGTTTTTGCGGCCTATGAAAATCATTTCGCTTCTAAATATACTCATATTAGATGATATTTGGCTTTGATTTCAATTCTGACTGGTCGAAATCTACCCTTTAAACAAGCCTCTACATTTTTCAGTAGTACAATAGTTACGATTTACCGCATATTGGTTAACGCGCAGCTAATTTTCTAATCGATTGCTGCAAGAATGAAAGAAATTCGTTGGAAACTGACTTAGTTACAAGCATTTGAAATTGGAAAATTTTTGTAACGCTCTCGATGTTCTCGGTAGAATCAGATTTTTTCCGCGGGGATACGTACCTTTTATTTCTAACCGCGTAAAAAACCGCGCTAGTTCGAAAATCTGCGTAAAAAACCGCGTTCATCCAAAAACCCGCATAAAAAACCGCGTAATTAGAAATTCTGCGTAACATAAACTTCCAAGAAAGGATTTAGAAAACCCGAGACGCTCTGCGACCAATATTTAAAATTGTCCTGTTTCACGATCATTCCGAATCTTTCGGAGGGCGGAGGTTTTTTAGACGCCCTTCTCTCAATGAACACGTAAAAAACAATATCGCACGCTTAGCCTTGGGGCTAATAGCGGTCTCGATCAACTAGATTATAGTTGAGAGAATTCGTTATCGATATTGTTTTTGGCACTTTTTGCATGTGTAGGATAAGTACAACGATACACCGTGCCCCAGTGCTGAGTCGAGAAAATTTCCAGCTCGAAAAGTTCCTTGACTAGATCGGGAATCGAACCCGACATCACAACCGTGTGGGAGAGCTAGCCGACCGACATCGCTAACCACAGAGCCACGGGGACCACAATGAACACGTAGTAACGCGTTAAATAAAAAATCGCGTTAGATAAAAAATCTGCGCAAAAAAACTGCGTTGATCATCCGAAAATATGCGTAAAACAAGAGATTTTACAGTTCAGGAAGCTTGTTTATGTACATAGACTTGTAAAAATTCTGACCTAGATCTGAAATCTTTTGGTTTTACGGAAGCTTGCTTCATTTCCTGGAAGACGTGATTGACATTTAATCGGCGATGTGGCCTGCAGTCGCTTTAGATTGGAGGTTCTTTCAATTAATATTTTCTTCTTATGGAAGTTGTTGAGTACAGCGCTTTTCACTATCCAGTTCCCAGTAGGCGTTGAGCTGTCCTACCATTTTCAGCTTCAAATTAAAAGTTTTATGTCAATGAGCAAATAAAGAGGTGTGAAGAGGAGAGTACATTTATCGACGAACTCAATGGTAAACCCAAATAGCTACGTCACTATTTGGCATCAACTCTGGGCAGAAGGGAGCGAGCAGAGGGGCGCGTGAAAGTGTTAGTAAGTTTCCTTCTTACCTTTCTTCCATGCTCATTGGTTCTATGTATCGATGATAATCATTTCAGTTCCATTTTCTGAAACTTACGAAACGGTGAAAACAATCTAACACAAGGCAAATTTCTTATCTGTCAAAAAGTAAGGTTATTGTTTGCGTGCAATGACAATTTGCAAGGAAGCAATACTCATCTAACAAGAGGGAAGTACTTGCATGATAGGTTGCATACAATAGCTCAGAATATTTGTTCAATTTTATTTCGCATATGATTGCGTATTTGTTATTTAAATAGGAGCATGAGCAAAGCCTTGGTGCTACATTCCGGATTCGGAACTTGACCTTTTGTTTTTTTTTACACAGGCTTCGCGGCCAACAAGTACAAGTAAATCGTTAAAAATTGCCCAAAAGCTAATTTTCCGATATAAAGTTCAAGTAGACTTACTCCCTAAGTAAGAACAATTCTCACTGCAGAGTAAACGACGGCTCGTTATTGTGTGTATATCCATCAGATGCTGTTTTTCGATCGCCGCCACCGGCTATGGTTCGAATGACCTACGGTAGCCGATAGTGATCGTGGGCAAAAAATAACGAATCGAAACAAGCAATAATTGATTAATGGACGAAGGCCTGTCCTACAGACCGTGGCTTCATAGTACCTACGTACGAGTTGGGCCCAATTAGAACCACGCGCGTGCAAGGCGCATATTTGATCTGGTTTTATTTTTGTTTGAATATCGCGATTTTGATCTACCCGGTGATTGACAAGCTGATTGGGCGTCGATCAGATTTTCCCGTGGGGATATCGAGGATACGCCACTGTGGGTAGAAAATGTTGATCCTCGCGAGTCCTTCAATGCTCGGTACAACCCTTCAATCGCAATCGGTCTGTGAGTTTGCTCTCGTGACCAAGAGGCCTAACCGAGTAATGTTGCAATTACTCCCCTTTACCATTAGCGGGAAAGGTGCACTCTAATTGAATTCTTTATTCGTATTTAATTTACTTTATACGTAATTTTCGATTGAGTCAAGGAGTACATTTCTAGAGTTTCAGTTTCAGTTTACACGGAGACGCTTGTGAAATGGATAAATGAGAAAAAGGCGGTTTGTTTATGGAGATACTAGCTGTCGTTGTTCAGTATACATAACATGGGCCGCTCCGGTAACCTTATGTCGATAGATCTGCTCACAATACCGAGAGTTTTATTTCGAACACTGAAAGCAATGAATAATGGCTTGACCGGGTTCCAAAAGGTTCTTGTTGGCGGTGCATGGAGCCTTGGAAACCCTTCACTTATCCGTGTACTAGTGTTCAGCTGGATCGAACCGGTTGCAGCAACATACGAGTAGGCCAATCGCAAATCGCAAATCGCAACAGCATCGACCAGATGCTGCGTCAAAAAAAAAAAAAAATACGGCATGCTACGACGTTTTTCGATTGACGTCACAATGGACGTTCAAGTGGAAAATATGCTGAAAAACGAAATGCAAAAAATGCACATTTCCCACGCCGGAATTTGTACCTCGCCGGGTGTCGATGAACAAACGACCGGAATGAATTATATTTAAATAGCGGTTTTGATATAGTCAATTAGTTGGATCGCTTGAATGGTTTTCTGTGTCTCTCTTTCACTCTCTCTCGGTAGATATTGAGTGTGATCAATTTTCATAAATGAATTGATTAGGTAGCTGTTAGCTACCGAAAAAAAACTGTCGACTTTAATTAATACTCAATTTTCCCCGACGTATTAAAAACCTTATTTAGCAGTCAAATTTGCTGAAATAGAATATTTTTCTCTAGAGCATGGCAGGAGCGATGGCTTTCTCCTGCATACTAGCGCATTGTCGGAATGCCTCATGAAATATCGTTAAATATTAGACTAACCATCTTGCTATTTTTCACGCCGCTCTTTTCTCTTCCCTGGTGCTGTTTGCATTTTTACGCCGGTAGCTACGAAATTATTTTTCACAAATAACGGCTGAACATCGCGAAAAATCCGACGAAATGATTTTTAAGTTGCCTGTCGCGAAATTACTTTTTTTGTTGTTTATTTTTTTTTTTTATTATTATTTTCAATTTAATTGCGTATATGAAACTGGGCGCCCGTATTGTCAGTACTATCAACCACAGGCATTAAGAGCGAATGGCTTCTAATTGATTATGTGAAGTAGATTTTGGGTAGTAGATGTGTTTTCATTGCTGATGTGATGTTTTCAGTGTAAAAATGTTTATTTTGATGATTCTGTGGAATAATGTACAAGTTGCAAGCATGAAAAATTCAAAAATCTGGAAACTATGAACTAACAACAATGAGGCAATGATGCTTGGATTCCGTACCGTTTCAACCGCTCATGAAACTTCTAATGCTTCTCAAGACCATAATAACAAGCGATACGCAAACTTCTAGCAAAAGGGGCTTCAATGATTGTTATGAAGTTGAGAACACATTTTACTTCTTTGGAGGAATGATTGAAGAAGTCTTTATCGTGAAATTCGCAATTTGCGACACCTTAAACAGAGCAAAAGGTTAGCCGAACGCTCGTCTGATTTAGCTGATGCATAGAAAATCAGCAAATAAAATTAAGGACTTTGAAAGGAAACACTGCAAGTTATTTAAGATATCCATCTCGATTCTTGATCTTCTTTTCTCCATGACGATGAATGCGGCTATGAGCTCAGATGTCATTGAATCTGGCGGCTACCGTTGTTTTAAGCGGCTCACAAACGCCGTCCGCCAACGGTAGCAGTGAGATCTTTGTGGAAGTAGACGTAATTTCCTCCAGCAAATAACCGGTCTTGAGTCTGGCCGAGAGGAAGCAGAGTAGCGGTGTAAAATTAAATAAAACGGCCACTGTTACAACGATGGCACAAAATTACCTCACATTCCGCGACTGTCTGAAGCTACTCAAAGCACGCCCAGCAACAAAATGCCTACGAGAGAAAGCGATGCACGGCGGGTAGTCAGTGTCCGGGCGCGTAATTGAAACATAGATTGCGGATCGTCGACCGTTGGCTTCCGTCAGGGCTGTACTCATGGGTTGATATGAAAAAAAAAGTATGGCAACACGACTCGGATGCAACCCTGCTAACCGCATCAAGTACAAGGCAGAATAGTTTTCCATAAAACTGTTTTTCACTCATGTTTTTCTGCTCGTATTCGCTCGACATTGGCTTATGTTGCCTGCAGCCAGCGGCAAAGGCACGCGACCTTGTATTTCAAAAATGCATTATACCTTGTCTTTTCTGGTCTGGTTTATACGCTGACCATAAGTATCCGTCTGTTGTCGTCGGTCTGGTACAATTTCCTGACCGTGAACTGAAACTCATAATAGGGAAGAAAATAAGTAACAGTATTAACAAAAGCATTTTTGTGATCTTGTTTAACTGTCAACGGAGTGATTTCGTTGCACGTACTCAGTCTTACTCTGGAAACATGTGATCAGTGAGTTCGATGCATCCAGTATGTGGGAGCAAGTCAACAGACAAGAGGGAAGTGCAGAGAAGACGTAAATCGTTACGGCATCTGAACGTGATAGGGCAAAATAATTGGCCTACTGAGTGAGACTATGTTTGGAGCGAAGTATGCGTCTTACTATCTGCAATTACCCTGGAAGAGATTCGATGGGGTTTAGCAAAACTAGGCTAAAAGCACAGAACGGAAGGTCAACTTCAGGTATATGATCGAACAGAAAGTGCACACAAAAAGGACTGAAAAATGACAATTATATTTTCTGTGCTCTCGGGCAATATATATTTGTCGTGTACGTTTATGCCGCTTTGCCAGTGGTATAATGTGGCATAATTTATTCGATGTTTTGAATTGACGGTTATTTCAACAGTTTAACCCGTTTAATACAATCTATTACGTTCGATGCAAAAACGTTTTGGGTAAAAATTCGCAATTATTCACATTTGTGGAGTTTGTCATAATACAATAGTGTAACGAAAGTATTGTAATCGACAAATGTTGATTTGAAACACGAACAACAATCAATGTTATTGAAAAATCGTGCGTTTTGAAACGTTAATGTTGCAATTCTTCCATTTACAATTGTACCATGTGTCATAGACGGCTATTTTTGAAAATTGTTAAAATTTAAAATGCAGCTCGTGAGTATTTTTTTTTTTCAACTAAAGAAAGTACTTTGAGTTTTTAAAAATCATGGCACAGATGGAAATGCGAAAGAAATGCGACATGCGAAAGAAATGCGACATGCCATTTAAACAAAAATAAGCTGAATAAGGTTAATTAAAATCAGGTTAGCTTCTAGAGCAACGAATAATGCGATTGTAAGAGGTACCGGTTTCATTGTGCAGTCTTTTTTTTAAATCTGATAAAAATCTAATCGTGATTCGAAAAAATGCGCTCGAGCAGGCAGAAATCTGTAAAAACTGCACACATTTTGAGGAAGTCATAGGAAAAAAAAAAATGTAGTCAACCTTCCCGCATAATCAATAACCATAAAACGTGCCTAATAACTAGTTCGGGATACAGTTTCGACTGTATGGGGTATCGTTAAACCATATGGATTATCATCCGTTTATGGTTATTGATTATGCGGGATGGAGATTGAAAAAAACCGCACATACCTGCGAATCAAAACAAATCATCGTTTTGCTGACAAATCTGGTATCTTTGCTGACAACCGAAAGTGACAACCTTACAGAACACTAAAAAGGATCCCAAGAGGTTCGTTTCAAGGGGTTTCGAAATGCGTCGTAACCTGAGAATACTCCGAAGTGATCAATGTCATTTTTTTCGAGTAATCAAAGGTAACCACCAACAATCAATGACAAATAAACTGAAGTACGAGTTGTAAAAATTTATTTTATTTTTTATTCACTTTTCGGGTTTCTTGCATGCATTTGAATGTCGTTCCATTTTGACATAAGAGCGCTTTTTAGATGGATGAGGGCCCAAATAACAAACCCCCGACTAAGGAGCAACCGGTAAGCGAATCACCATTGTATATCAATAGTGCCTTACCTCTAGCGTTCGCTCATATATGGAAACATTTGTATAATACATAACGCGCTCAGGGGAGAGGTGGAGGAAAGGTATCCAGCGAAGTGTTACACTGCATAAGACCACCATGCAAATTTGCGTTACTTAGTTGATGGGGGTTTTGAAAATTGCCAAATTTCACGTTACGTAATATACGAATAATCTTTAAGAGGACTCTAAACGAGATGGTAATTAGAGACTTGAAACAAAAGATGCGACGCTCACTTTATGTAACTCGTGTTAATAATCTGATTATTTTCACAGTTAAAAGGAGTAGATTACTGGAAAACAATAAAGGAACAGTTCTACAATCATCTATGCCGGTATCTGAGTCAGCTGTTTTGAAGAATGCTAGGGGCAAGACACTGCGTAACCCAATAGGTGATTGGTAATCCTAACAAAAAGAAACAACCGGTGTCATCTTGCAACCTGGATAGCTCAACCCAACGCGTGAAAGTCCTTCACTAGTTGGGCTACGAATTTAGTGCAACGAGCAAAATTTGATTGTATTCATTGTTTCTAAGTGTTTATCGTTGCATTTTCAGACATTCCTCTAGTTACATCAAAACTTTTTGAAGTCATATTATCGTTGTTGTGATGTTGGTGTATAGAAACATAGTAAAACGGTATGTCAAAAGTACAACCGGCTATATTGCGAAAAAATGCCAAAGACTAAAGTTGTTTATAAAAACAACCGATGACCAAAATTCATCGCATCTTATAATATACTATTTCGATGCATTCAAATTATAAATCCGGTAAAGCTACATACCTTGCTACTGATATTCATTCATTTTAGAAGCAGTTCACAACTTGAAACACATGAACTTGCGATTTTCATTTGCTTAGTTAGTAAGAATCTATTAACAAGTAGAATAAGTTATTTGCTGTCGCTTGGTGATGCCTCGTCTTCAACCGTACAAAATAGAAAACGCTTCCCCGCTCGTGCCTACTTGTTGATCAAACCGTTTCACCATGTCCTATACGCTATGGTTGGGAAGTTGATGTGATAAATAAATGATAGATATTAATATATATATCAACCATTACCGAAATATTTTTCATGAAATAAAGTTGTCAAGCCCCTAGAAATAATGTGTTTTCCTTCTTACAGATGCTTAGCAGGGTTAACCTGTAGTGTTTTCGCCGACAGATTTATACCAGTGTGTTTGATTGATTTCGATAAAAGTAGTATAAATTTTGTTTATTTTCCGTGTAAAAAGCGTTCTTTCCACCCCTAGGGAGCGCTGCAAAATTCACTGAGCACTTAGCAGTTTTCGTATCACAGATGACCTTCCGTTCTGTGCTAAAAGCACAGAACGGAAGGTCAACTTCAGGTATATGATCGAACAGAAAGTGCACACAAAAAGGACTGAAAAATGACAATTGAATTTTCTGTGCTCTCGGGCAATATATATTTGTCGTGTACGTTTATGCCGCTTTGCCAGTGGTATAATGTGGCATAATTTATTCGATGTTTTGAATTGACAGTTATTTCAACAGTTTAACCCGTTTAATACAATCTATTACGTTCGATGCAAAAACGTTTTGGGTAAAAATTCGCAATTATTCACATTTGTGGAGTTTGTCATAATACAATAGTGTAACGAAAGTATTGTAATCGACAAATGTTGATTTGAAACACGAACAACAATCAATGTTATTGAAAAATCGTGCGTTTTGAAACGTTAATGTTGCAATTCTTCCATTTACAATTGTACCATGTGTCATAGACGGCTATTTTTGAAAATTGTTAAAATTTAAAATGCAGCTCGTGAGTATTTTTTTTTTTCAACTAAAGAAAGTACTTTGAGTTTTTAAAAATCATGGCACAGATGGATTTTTCAACGCAAATTTTCAGAATATTTATAATAAATGAATCACATTTTTATTCGAAAATGAAATTTATAAACTATTTTCATCCTCTTATAAGATTATATTAAATGTTTTGTCGATTGACTCTAGTCCATTCTGGAGAATATAGATTTTCTTCTCATTGAAGTGACATGCGACATGCCATTTAAACAAAAATAAGCTGAATAAGGTTAATTAAAATCAGGTTAGCTTCTAGAGCAACGAATAATGCGATTGTAAGAGGTACCGGTTTCATTGTGCAGTCTTTTTTTTTAAATCTGATAAAAATCTAATCGTGATTCGAAAAAATGCGCTCGAGCAGGCAGAAATCTGTAAAAACTGCACACATTTTGAGGAAGTCATAGGAAAAAAAAAATGTAG
This sequence comes from Wyeomyia smithii, assembly GCF_029784165.1. Classification (NCBI taxonomy): domain Eukaryota; kingdom Metazoa; phylum Arthropoda; class Insecta; order Diptera; family Culicidae; genus Wyeomyia; species Wyeomyia smithii. The sequence goes on from NC_073694.1 coordinate 165,383,719, forward strand.
TCAACCTTCCCGCATAATCAATAACCATAAAACGTGCCTAATAACTAGTTCGGGATACAGTTTCGACTGTATGGGGTATCGTTAAACCATATGGATTATCATCCGTTTATGGTTATTGATTATGCGGGATGGAGATTGAAAAAAACCGCACATACCTGCGAATCAAAACAAATCATCGTTTTGCTGACAAATCTGGTATCTTTGCTGACAACCGAAAGTGACAACCTTACAGAACACTAAAAAGGATCCCAAGAGGTTCGTTTCAAGGGGTTTCGAAATGCGTCGTAACCTGAGAATACTCCGAAGTGATCAATGTCATTTTTTTCGAGTAATCAAAGGTAACCACCAACAATCAATGACAAATAAACTGAAGTACGAGTTGTAAAAATTTATTTTATTTTTTATTCACTTTTCGGGTTTCTTGCATGCATTTGAATGTCGTTCCATTTTGACATAAGAGCGCTTTTTAGATGGATGAGGGCCCAAATAACAAACCCCCGACTAAGGAGCAACCGGTAAGCGAATCACCATTGTATATCAATAGTGCCTTACCTCTAGCGTTCGCTCATATATGGAAACATTTGTATAATACATAACGCGCTCAGGGGAGAGGTGGAGGAAAGGTATCCAGCGAAGTGTTACACTGCATAAGACCACCATGCAAATTTGCGTTACTTAGTTGATGGGGGTTTTGAAAATTGCCAAATTTCACGTTACGTAATATACGAGTAATCTTTAAGAGGACTCTAAACGAGATGGTAATTAGAGACTTGAAACAAAAGATGCGACGCTCACTTTATGTAACTCGTGTTAATAATCTGATTATTTTCACAGTTAAAAGGAGTAGATTACTGGAAAACAATAAAGGAACAGTTCTACAATCATCTATGCCGGTATCTGAGTCAGCTGTTTTGAAGAATGCTAGGGGCAAGACACTGCGTAACCCAATAGGTGATTGGTAATCCTAACAAAAAGAAACAACCGGTGTCATCTTGCAACCTGGATAGCTCAACCCAACGCGTGAAAGTCCTTCACTAGTTGGGCTACGAATTTAGTGCAACGAGCAAAATTTGATTGTATTCATTGTTTCTAAGTGTTTATCGTTGCATTTTCAGACATTCCTCTAGTTACATCAAAACTTTTTGAAGTCATATTATCGTTGTTGTGATGTTGGTGTATAGAAACATAGTAAAACGGTATGTAAAAGTACAACCGGCTATATTGCGAAAAAATGCCAAAGACTAAATTTGTTTATAAAAACAACCGATGACCAAAATTCATCGCATCTTATAATATACTATTTCGATGCATTCAAATTATAAATCCGGTAAAGCTACATACCTTGCTACTGATATTCATTCATTTTAGAAGCAGTTCACAACTTGAAACACATGAACTTGCGATTTTCATTTGCTTAGTTAGTAAGAATCTATTAACAAGTAGAATAAGTTATTTGCTGTCGCTTGGTGATGCCTCGTCTTCAACCGTACAAAATAGAAAACGCTTCCCCGCTCGTGCCTACTTGTTGATCAAACCGTTTCACCATGTCCTATACGCTATGGTTGGGAAGTTGATGTGATAAATAAATGATAGATATTAATATATATATCAACCATTACCGAAATATTTTTCATGAAATAAAGTTGTCAAGCCCCTAGAAATAATGTGTTTTCCTTCTTACAGATGCTTAGCAGGGTTAACCTGTAGTGTTTTCGCCGACAGATTTATACCAGTGTGTTTGATTGATTTCGATAAAAGTAGTATAAATTTTGTTTATTTTCCGTGTAAAAAGCGTTCTTTCCACCCCTAGGGAGCGCTGCAAAATTCACTGAGCACTTAGCAGTTTTCGTATCACAGATGACCTTCCGTTCTGTGCTAAAAGGTTGCATAATCCCCTCACGGAATTTATCCGATAGAATGAGGCAAGAGGTGAGAAGAGTCGCCGGGCGGACTCAGGAAAAAAGTCATTCCAGTTGTTGAATGAAATACGCATTGAATGTTTGTTCTGCAGAGAATATTTCTCGAGGAGGTCTTATTCTACCAGCATTCAACAGTAGCCATATCACAGGTAATAAATTTAATAAGGATGCTAGCGTTTACTCCCTGCCCATCCTATTCAGATACTACTATGAGTGTGATGCTCATTTGCAACGACTGACAGAGAAAAAGTGCTTTCATAACCTGTTCCGTTAACATCGAAAATCTGCAGTAGGAAAATGGGTTTTACAAAATGTACCTGGATCTTGAAACTGTTTCTGAATTTCTTATTAATAGTTATCACACGAACGTTAATCATTGTGTAACAATAAACACGAAACTTGAGACAATCTAGATTCTAGAAAATAAGGTACGGGTGAAACTTACCATTAAACTACCAATACTTAACTGGAATGAGCCAAATCTACGATAGAATCGGTTAGGTTTTTGGTGTATTTCCGCCGTATCATTTATTTGTTCTTCCTCGATTTTGCTTTTTCTTTTTATCAAGATATACATACTGGACTCGAAAAAAAATGCACCATTTTTATCCGTGTGTAATTTTTTGAAGTAGAATACTTCTCTCAGGAAGTTCGGCTACATAGGGATGTGAAATGAAAATCTAAAACTGGAAAAAGTGAGAAATATGTCCAATTTCAAATGCTAATAAATTGGTTAGTTTTCGATGGATTTCCTTCGTTTTTGCAGCAATCGATTAGAAAATCTTCTAAGATTCCTACCGAATGCATAAAATTGCAATTTCATTATTCGAACTATTGTACTATTTAAAATTCTTAAGCCTTGTCAAAAAACAAAATTCGACCTCTGATTGGTCGTTACACGATTGCTTTTCCAAGCACGGTCGGCATAGTTATGGACCTAGTAAATTGGGAATGCATCATTTGGCCTATATAAGAGCTTCATCAGATTATAAACAGACATTTCATTTGATTTTAAATAGAAGAACTAAAATTTGAAGAACACAAATGAATATTTGAAGAGTTAATATTTTCTCGTTTTGCGCTATAATCCATAGTTAATTATCTTCATCTACATGCATACTCGGACTATTATTACGTGTTTGCGTCGCTTAGTGTTTGGCTACGGTTATGCAGAACGCAAATAACGGCGCGATGCGATTCGGCAAGACGAAATGTGTTGAAATATATAGCACTACTTCGCCTTAAGAAAAGCTGTACATTTCACCACGGTAAGGCGAATCGCATCGCGCCGTTATTCGCGTTCTGCATAACCGTAGTCTTTGTTCCGTACCCGTTTAATGATGTCGTAAGAAATGTGCATATTACAATTCGGCAGCACTTCACTTTTCATTTGCACAAAATTTGAAAATATTCAATGAACTTCATTCAAAATATCAAACAAAAAGAAGTTACAATACTGCCAATGAACGGTCAACGTTTATTTACTAGAAAAAATGACTGACACGCAAAAAGCCGGGTTATCTTTCTTGTAAAAGTATTCTACTTCAACCTCGTGGCTTTGCATACAACCTTCCTGTGATTTTTTTTGAAGTAGAATATTTCTCTCAGGAAGTTCGGCTACATAGGGATGTGAAATGTAAATCTAAAACCGAAAAAAGTTTAAAATATGTCCAATTTCAAATGCTAATAAATCGGTTAGTATTCGATGGATTTCCTTCGTTCTTGCAGCATAAGCTTGGAAAATCTTCCAAGATTCTTCCCAAATGCAGATAATTGTAATTTTATTTTTCAAACTATTGTACTATTAAAAATAGTCAAGCCTTGTCAAAACGAAAACTTCGGCCTATGATTGGTCGTTATATGATTGCTTCCCAAGCACGGTCGACAGAATCATAGACCTTGCCATTTGAAATGTGCTATTTGGCCTGTATGAGAGCCTGTTTCACCCGAAGCCGCTCATTATAATTCTAGACTGCAACAACAGCACTCCTCCCTTAGCAGCAGTAGCAATGCAGCGGATAACGGTCCCAGCTGTGGTATGGTCTAAGCATCGATAGCAGGACCAGGTGATGCAGGGCAGCGGATACCAATGGCAATGGAAGCGTCCACTACTGTGGGCGTTGCCAATGTTCCAGTTTAAACTGGATTCTTCCAGTTTTTTCAAGTTATCCAGTCAAACAGTTTAATTCCAAAATCTTCCAGTTTTATTTGTATATCTGCCAGTTTTATCCAGATTCTTTGGACACTCAAGCTCTGATTGGTTTTTGGAAATATTTTTAGAACGTAAATTTTGTGGATTGATAAATCATTGTAGCATTTCTTAACGGCATTTTTAGTATCGTATTTTCTCGCCAGAAACAAAGCAAGTAAGTTCAGGGTAGAGGACTGGGTGCACTGCTGAGCGAAACGGTGTTTTTTTTTTTAATTGTGCGTGTTTAAAATATTAAAAACTTATTTTTGATGAGTTACAGAGCGGGTTAACGAGAATAATTGTGTTAAAAGTGAAGATTAGTGATGTAGTTTACTCAGCAAGTTGAAGTACTTGCCAAAGCTTTGCAATAAAGTGTAGAAAATACTATTTTATCCAGGTGCAAGGCAGCAAGACGCAATGGCGGCGGTAACGACAGATAAGTAAAACTGTATCTTACACAGTACAGAGAGGTGCTAGTTTTCTTCCCTACCAAAGGAGATTTTATAATCCATCGTTTACTTATATATTATATAGTATTTTATATGTATTATTATAATTTCATCGACCTCGCGAAACCCATAAATGCTAAGGTGAGCCCAATTCTTTCCAACGTGACGGATGCTAGCGTTTTCCAATAAGATCCACCGCTGTGAATTTTCCAATAAGATCATATTCATTATCTCACTCTCACGCGATGGCTATTCAAGAATGAGAAGACTGTATTATTTAGGTGACGACGGTGAAAGAGATCCTAGTGCAGTCTCTTTTTTTCCCACGTGGGCATGGACAACATAGCAACGAAGTTTGCTTCTTTTAACATTAGTGTGGCCTAGATCAGTTATTCAGGAATACCAGCAGCGATTCCAGATCTGCTGATTTTTTTATTTCACTTTTACGAAATACCAACCCACATGAATAAGTTTAACTCGGTCGATAAATATCGCAATTGATCTAATTATTACGTGATGTATTCTTTTCAAAGTCCGCGTATGTCGAAAGACGTCTTCTGTTTTGAGAGGAAGGGGGATTTTAATTAGGAAAATATTGAAATGATTCTGGTGGTGGATGGATTTCACCTAACCAGAATCTTATGCTTTATTATTCGATTTTTCTAGCTTTTGAATAATCGTTTTAAATACTATTTCTTAATTATGACTAGTTTGGCGTTTTGTCCTCAAATTTGAGACTACGTTTTGGCAAATATGTGTACCTGCATTTTTTTTAAATTTTTGGGGCTCTTGATGCACGGAACTTTGCCAATTTTTGTATATAATAGGCGACTCTTGCGTAGACAAATAAAATTAATCGACCTAAAACGCCGCGTCCCTACGCGTCCACATTGGTAGGAAGGAATAGAGCGGTCGTGCATGAATTGGTCTCAAATCAGGAAATCGCTTTTTAAGAACAAACGAACGTCGTTAGTCGATCTGTTAAGCAGAAAGCCAGATGTCTGGGTGACCGAGTATCTAGAGACTACGCGTCGATACCTTCCATGAGTTCGTGTTTTATACAGATAGATTATCAACGCGATATAGTTGTCGGTATAATCTCACCGAGAAAACGAAAGTGGCGAGACGTTAACGTGGATAGAACTTTTGTAGCATTCGTAACATTGTGTAGTCGGCTGAGATAAATCAATGGGATATTCTTTTCGGTACTTACTAAATGATTTGCTAAGGAAATATTCGAATATTTTAGTCTGTCTCAATTTAGTCGCAGGTACGGATTCCTCGCATGCTTTTTTTTTACCGTGGTATATCAAACAGAATGAGTTCGGATCGCGTAATAATTTTCGCGGAGGTTATTTTGAACTTATAGGCGCGATATTTGTAATTATGAACCCGGTACTCGAACTCAGCGCATCGTTTACCAAAACGAAACCTGCTGCAAACCCTACCCTTTTCTCCAACATCCCAGTGATTTCTCGTGGAAGTGCAGAGGTGTTCTCGGCTTCCAATAAAGCGAGTATCACGTCAACATATTCCTATACACATTCCTCCTTTGACCTGCATTCGGATGCGGCCGGCGCTGGTATTGCCTAATATAAAGATTAAGGTCACCAGTTTTTACACATCGAGGATGAAAGATAGTCCCAAGCATCATCCGTTGGTTGTCTGTGTAATAACAGCTGATCTGGCAATAACGGAGTAGCAACCGCGGGCGGTCAATCATGCTCATGCTCAGAAACAAGCAAGTAAGTTCAGCTTTATTCTAGAAACTAACAAATGAATTTTATCAGATCATGCAGAAAAAAAAATATTGCAATTAATAGGTTAATGTTATATAAGTTATATAGGTTAATGTTATATAAAATAAAAACAATCTATCTCTAAGAAGTTATATTCAGGCGGCATTTTTCAAATTAATTTCTGTTGCGTAGCAGCGAACTCAAAGATAATTGAAATTTATACTTCACAATGTAACGCAGAAAAACGTTGCATCAGTTCTTTTGTTGAAAGTTAAAGTTAAATGAAAAAAAAAACTTTATTTTCTTATTTTGCGATAAACTGGTTGCGCAATTTTAGATTTTGCTCCTGTAAATGAATTTTTTCAGTACATAATTTTAACAAAACGTAAGCCCGATTGTATTTAAAACTTATGTCGAATTCAATAACCATCACAGAGAAGCTCCCACAATTATTTTTTTCGGTATTTTGTAAATTATTTTGAATCCAGTTTTTTCCAGTTTCTTCTTCAGCATTCTTCCAGCCTAATTAGAAATTTTATTGGTGACTCTTGTGGCAATGGGGATAGCGCAGCGGTTGACGTTGGTCTCAGCATCAATATAAGCAGGGCCAGCAGATGCAGTGTGGCATTTTAGTGGAATTCTGTCTCTGAGTGATAGCGGGCACACTAGCAAATGCATCCAATGAAAAGTACGTTCTGGAAAGCTTCTCAGGGTTTTTTTTTCCCCCCAAAGAATACTTTATTCGCACTGCCAGTGATAACGCAAAGATGTGATCGGCATCTTATGAATTAAACAACAAATTGTCCTTTTCAGGATGAAATAAAAACCTAGTTGAAGAGTTAATATTTTCTTTTAAATCAATTTACACTTTAAAGAAATTTAGAACAGATATATATTTGGCTTCATCTCCGTGTCTCAGAACGTACTAAATTATCTTTTCCTTCGGTCATGAGCACAACATTCGAAAAGCTTTCATTATCAGCATAAAAATTAATTTTTCGCATAATCAAAATTCAAAAATTATCAAGTCCAAATCATGACAAGCAACTATATTATTGAGAACTATATTATTGTTGAAGCGCAAAATTCGACTGATCTGATTAGTCGTTAATATGATCGCTTCCCAAGCACGGTCGACAGAATCATAGACCTTGCCATTTTAAATTTGCTATTTGTCTGTGTAAGAGTAAGGATTGGAATTATCGACTGAAATGGCTATCGATAGTTATCGATGGTTTCCTACTACTATCGATAGGTTTTTCATCCCTATATAAGAGCCTGTTTCAGTTGAAGCCGCTCGTAATAGTTCTAGACAGCGACAACAGCAGTCTTCCCTTAGCACAGCAGTAGCAGTGCAGTGGATACCAGGCGGATAGCGACCACAGCTGTGGTATAGCAATGGATAGTGCACTAGTTGCAGCGGATCTCAGCTTCGATAGCAGCTGGGCCAGCTGATGCAGGGACAGCGGATACCAATAGCAGCGTATAGCGGCTGAAACATTGGCATGGCTACGGATAGCGCAGCAGTTGCAGCGGGTTTAGCATCGATAGCAGCTGATGCAGTGAGGCATTTTAGTGAAATGCAGTCTCTGTGCGATTGCGGGCACTAGTAAATGCATTCAATCAAAAATGTTGACTCATTTTGACAACACATAAGCCGTCTAGTTTTGAGCGTTAAATCAGCTTTTCACTGTTTATTTTATCACAAGGAATACTTTATTCGCACTGTCAGTGATAACGCTAAGATGTGATCGGTATGTTATTCGATATTGAATTGAACAACAAATTAAAAAATGACTGACACACAAGCAACCGGGTTTTCCTTCTTGTAAAAGTATTCTCCTTCATCCTTGCGGTCGTGGCTTTGCACACAACCCTCCTGTGATTTTTCGTTCTAAGAAGATTCCCGCATACGAGCCAGGACAGCTGGTAAGGTAACTTATCGTTTCGTATCTGAAGAGTTATTTGCCTTTTTTTTAAAGGAATAGAAGTTTTGTATCGAAACGTGAAATTAAGCTTTTCTTCACAAACAAGCAATTTACCCTTGATTTTGCAACAGGAATTGAGTGTTTTGCCTAATATTTTTCATTGTATTCTTTTTAAAAATCTAATCATCAAAAATTTGTTTTGTTTCGATTGAAAGGGGAAAAACAAGAAAAAAAAAAGTTTGACAGTAGAAGTATGATGACATAAATATAAGGCGGCATCCATAAATTACGTAACGCTTATAGGGGGGAGGGGGGTATTTTCGAGCGTTACGATTTGTTACATAGGGGATTAAGAACAGCGTTACGTAACGAAAAATCTCTGAGGGGATCCGCTAAAAACTTTCATTATTATTGTTGAAAATTCATATACAGCGTTACGTAATTTTCAAGGGAGGCGTTGGCGTTACGTTTCGTTACATATGGGGGGGGGTCCAAAAATTGGATTTTTTGCGTTACATAATTTATGGATGTCGTCTAAATGAAATTTTGTTGTATTGTTTTATGTGTTGTTTGTAATCTAATTTTTATTGTTGTGTGTATGTTTTTTTTTGTTAAATAAAAATATCAAAGAAATGAATTTTTCTGGTTGCACTGGATTTAGCGTAAGGCAGGTGATTCAAATAATGTTCAACCGGGGATATGTTTAATAGCGAAGAAGAAGAGAAAAAAGCCGCTTGGCCACTCTTCTCTTAGCATGAAACAAGAACGCCGTCATATAGGTATTTTTTTGCTTCAATTTGTCTCTTGCTCACATAAAAATGTGTCATTACGATGGTTTACTGGGATCGAAAGCTTGTGAAGAGCACTTTTAAATACGATTCGCGAATGATTGTTATGCGATGAAACTTTTTCCATTCTTGGCGACAAATAAAAGATTTCCATTGACAACCTCCACTATGTGTCAAATCAATCCGACATTACCGCTTGTGGATAGCTGGATAGAGCGAATGGAAGCATGTTGAGCTTTCGTTGTTCAAATTTTAGAGAAAGAAATGAGAAGGAAACGTGGAAGTGTCGAAAAATAAACAAAATGAACTCTGATCTACTGGCACTTCATACCATACGAATAGAGCAGTATTCAATGGGAAAAATATTCAGCTCACATAAATTTAATAGATATTTATTGGAGTTTTATTCAAAGCTCATATTTTCATAATGTTAACTTGTATGAAAAATTCTTGGTTCTGTTGGTTTCGATAATCATGCAAAATATGGTCAAAAAATCGCTGAAACCAATCTGTTAATATCTCTCACTTTCTAATTCTTTACAGCAAAAACGGTTATGTTTACCACTAGATGGAAACGCAAGACAAGAGCATAAACTGTTTAATCTAAACCTGTGTCTTAAGCCCGTAGTACACTCTTTGTCTAATGGTCAAATATTTGTCCTTCTGACTTAATGGTCAAATTTATTTGACATCGTGGTTGTTGTTTGCCCGTGTTTGTCCCATGTTAAAATTGGAGAGTGACAAACAATTATCTTTGACCAAATTTTTAGCTGTCAAAAAGTGCCAAATATTTGACGCTTGGTCAAAGAGGTTATACAGGATAACTTTACATCTAATGATACCCCAATCAATAACGGTCGTTATTTGATACGTTACATAGCAACTGCCAAACATCATCGCACTACTGCACTAAGCCGTCGTTAACGCACGTTACACAATGCGTCTCATTCTAAAATCGTCACTCCGCTGCACCATCTGTGCAAATACCGCAATAGACATGTAGTCCCTGTAGCATAGTTGGTACCGTGCTGATTGGCAAATTGTTATTGTTTGCATTGTCGATGCGCGTACTGCATCACTCGATGCCAAACGTTCAAGTAACATCGACTAGGCTGCAGACTAGTTGTGCCGATATTATGCAAAAATCGAACCGGCAGCGGCACCGAAGCTGCCAATTACAGTGGAAAATAAACTTGTTTGGAAAAACACCGAGAGATGGAATCAAAATATTACCCATCTCTTGCTCACTCAGCTCAGCTGCTGGTGAGTTCGGAGCGCGTTTGGAGAAATTTATGGTAAACTGAGCGCAATGCATGCAAGTGGGTGAGAAAACAGCTACTTGTTAGGTTAAGTACACTGCTAGATGTGGTTTGAAATAAGTTATAGAGTAGCGAAACCATAATTTTAGACGCAGTCACTAGTAGACAACAGGGGGTGAATCGACTAGCATAACAATTTAGTAGCGAACCTTACAGCCAAACTGTTATTATAGACAACCTTCAATATTTTGCTGCCAATATTCGCTCAATGATTGATCGATTAGTGTGATAACCTCTATGCTTGCTAAGTGGGTGTTGGGTGAGGGAAGAGTCATGCAACGTTTGGAAACGAGCCCACAGCTTGCCTTCATTCACCACTTTATAGTTCATTCGACACAAGACACATCGGGAAACAAACCAACTTACAGGGGTGAACCACCAGGCCAATATGCTGCCACACGACTCCGACAAACTGAGAGACTTTTGTAAAACACCTAAGCGACGACTAAATTTGAAAACGTTGAAACGAAATAAAAAACCAGGTGTGAAACCAAGGGAAATCGCGCTTTAAAACAATAGATAGATAGCTTACATTACTAATTTATTTCCCCTGTCCCGACATGTTGTTTCTTAACCTAAGTTACTTGGTTTACTGTTCCTGTTCCTCCGGATCCGTATAACTAAACACGAGTCGGCGTCCCGAACCTCGTGGCGGTTGACGATTTTCCGTTCAATTGCAGTGCTCGATCGTTGTGCCGGGCCAATAGCGTTCAGCCAGCACCTTCGAAGGTATATATGCGATGGATTGGCGTTTCACAAAATGGCGGGTTCAGACTCTTTGTCCTCTGACAATGGATGGCACCGCCTCAAGCGTAGAGCTAGAACCAAGAATAAAAGGCCCCTCGAGGACCTATTCGACGGAAATTAGCCATCTTGTTGTAAGAACTAGTGATCCCTAAGTCACTCTTAATCGCCTTAATTTCTAATCGTAATAGCTAAATAATTTGCTTTACCTTTTTTCCCTTGTTTTAATAGATATACGTATAGTTTTTCTGTCGATCTTGTCTTCTGACCTTTTTAAACCGTTTAGCACTACAATAGTAAGTTTTACATCAGTTAGGTCTTTTTTACAAATTCACATTTTTGATATCTTCAGTATTTTAACAACTTGACAATAACAATTTTAAAACATTTTAATCACCTAATAGTACAATTTTCTAATTAATCACTGCGAAAACTCCCCGTATTTCACACATAGCGTAAACCTTAAGTACGGTAAAAAACTTTATACGCGCACCTCTGAATCGTTAGCTGTTTTAGCCGAAAGAGAACCCCCTTAGAATTGCGGTAAAAAACGGTAAAAAACTTTATAAGCGCACCTTTGAATCGTTAGCTGTTTTAGCCGAAAGAGAACCCCCTTAGAATTGCCTCGTCGTTTATATGTGAACTGTCATTTCCGAATCGGGAGTGCCACGAACACTCCCGAGTCGTAATGAACTGTTCAGTAGGCCACTCATTCCATTTGACCCACCCTGTGGATCCGAATACCTAGGTTGTCTCCTCAATGCATCTGTGAACGAACCCTTATGAGTGACCCCTCCGTCCCAGACGCGACGCGACAGACTTGGAGGGATATCACTCAACCCTGTTGAAGTAGTAATGGTGATACTATTGATAAGCTTTCCTATATGGGTGACCCCTCGTCCTAGACGTTAAACGACAGACTTGGAGGGATATCACTCATGTAGATGTGCTCTGAATCCAGGGTAGGATCTGGGAGGTGGGGATTTCAACCGGGCAAGTCTGGATGAAGTTTCAATTGTGGCGGAGCCAGCACACGCAATGTAACCGAAGGTTACAAGTGCGTAGTACATAATGGAGCAAATGACGTGAACGAAGCACTTAGCTTTGGTGCGCAATGGAAACCTTTTCGTCTACATTCCAATATTACCTTCACCTATTCAGCATAGGTTCTCTGCTTATTTCTTCCATTTAGATCTCAGACTTGTTGGCGATGTACTGCAAAATGAGGTGCCTACTGGCACTGGTTAGCGTCGGGATGACGTTGGCCGAGCTCGCGCCTCGGCTGGAAACCGTCAAACAGTGGAGTCTGCTGTCGTACAACTTTCCCTGGGATTATCCGGCCTCAAACAAGGATTTCTACAATCCGGAAAATGTTGTCGCAACCGGTATTGAAGTAGGCTATGATCGTATCTTTGTTGCAACACCGCGACTGTTTAGTGGAGTGCCGGCGACTTTGTCTTCGATACCACGTGGCAACCAAGGCGACTCTCCTGCTCTTCAACCTTACCCAGACTGGAGTCATCATACGGCTGGTCTCCGGCAGTACAATTGCTCAGACATCGGGCTGGTTTCGGTGTACCGCATTCGAATTGATTCGTGCAATCGATTGTGGGCGTTGGATGCTGGTGTTTCTCGGTCGCTGGAGGACTTCGAAGTAACTTGTCCACCGAAGATTTTGGTTTACGATCTGCACTCTGACCAAGTCGTACGCCGTATTGATTTTCCACCAGAGGTTATCCGCCGGGAGTCACTGTACACGAATCTTATTATCGATGAGACGACTTCTAAACCAGGAAACAACTGCGACGATGTTTTTGTTTATATCACAGATACTGTTGCACCTGGTGAGCTTTCGCGCTGTTCTTCTTGGGTTTAAACTAATTAAATTTATCGTTTTCTAGGAATCGTCGTGTACGATAGTGTCAAGGATCTTACCTGGCGAGTTAGCCACCCGTCAATGTACCCAGATCCTGATTTCGCTGAGTCAACTATTTTGGAACATCGTTTCACACTGATGGATGGCGTTGTTGGGTTAGCGTTCGACGAGGAAGCTGGTATTCTATACTTCCAACCTTTGGCCACTGACAGGTTAGTGAAAAAGGTCTCAGACGGTGTCATCGTTTAAACATTAAGTCTAAGAATTTATGGATTTTATGAAAGAAATCTCTTCACTGACGTTTTTATCGATTAAAGTTATTTATTGTTTACCATAGATCATAACGTTAAATCGTATTCATAACTTTTCTGGCATTCTTGACATTTTCGATTTTTTGACAGTTTTAACTCGTTTACACTTTTATCATTTAGCGCACTTTTGCAATTTTTGTTTTTTATCTTTTTTTAACCATTTCATCTCTCGGTATTTTGTATATTCATTTTTAGTGTATTAAAAATTGAACATCATAGACATTTTGATATTTTAGACCTTACTGTCTGTTCAGACATTTATGACACATCAAACATTTTTGATATGTTATTAAAATACTCCTCTGTCTTCAATATTTGACAGTTAATGCATTCTAGTCATTTCAGGCATTTAAAAATGCCTTTCTGTAATTCAGGCACAGTAACTGCAGAAAAAAATAATTTTGCAGGAGTTCAGACAGTGCCTACTTTTCAATCGGTTTCACCCTGCATAAAGTGCACCAATCCGTGCATAATTAGGAAATTTTTTTGCAATATTGCAGAGATTTTTTGCGACATTGGCATGTGGGACCTTTTTGACAGCTTGGACATTTTTGACGTTTTTATCATTGTTAATGTTTTTATCATCCAGAACCATTTTCTGTTGTTTTTCTCGTTGTTGACATACTCGATAATATTAGCATTTTCGACATTGAAGGTATTTTCTCTTTTTTTTTATAAAGTGTGTAATATCTGGATGTAACCTGATCTTCGTTTCTTTTCTAGACTGTTCTCAGTGACAACAGCAACCCTTCGGGCCGGCCCGCTACCCTTCGGAAAGGAACTGGCAGTGAAGCTGATTGGGCGAAAATCGTCCCAAGGTATCGGCCTGGGAGCATCCCCAGTGGGTGGAACCATTTTCTACTCTCCGTTCACCGAAACAGCCGTTGCCTCGTGGAATCCTCGCACTAATGAACATCAGTGAGTAGACATAGTTGAGTCTGCTTTTTAACCGACTTAACTTTTTTTTTGTTTCAGAATATTGGCTCAGGACCAGGAAAGACTCCAATTCCCAGCTGATCTCAGAACCCCGGCCCGTGATGGTTCAGCCCTGTACATCCTGACGTCTAAGTTCCACCGATTCTTCCTGAAAAACGTAGATCCGAACGAATTCAACACCAGAATTCTTCGAATAGATGGAGTCGTAACTTCCGGCAAAGCCGGTCAGGTGTCTTCTTCCTACCAACCGACCATCGAAACCAATTCACCATACTACAATCTACCGGTGGTAACTCCTTCGGCAGCCTTCAAACCGCTACCTCAACCGATTGCGATCGCCAATTACCCTGTGCAAAAGCCAACCAATCCGAAGACGTACCAATTTGTTCAGAACTACTACGTGAATAGTAAGCAACCCTATCCCTACGAACCGGTGCCAGTCATCGACCGGACGAAGATCAATCCTTTCTTCGTTCTGAACAGCGGCGAAAAACCGTCCCCTCCTGCACGTCCGAGACCGCAGTACGGACTTAATGGGGAAATCTTTTTCCCGAAAGTGAATCATCATTTCAACGACTTCAATGGGCTCCGCTATGCTAAAAGTCTAAGGGCCAACCAAACAATGGCACCCTAGGTCGTGACTATCGGTGGCGAGAGCCTATTTTGCCTCTCTTCCAGCCAGCTTTGGAAGATAGTTCTAGAATTGGCTCTTGGCTTCCTCGACGTTGCCGTTCAGCACGTGTAAATACAATCACTCAATACTCATCATACGACTGACAACAGTTGTCTAGCAGCTCAGTAACTTTAGATATTAACGTTCGGCATAACGTTGCTAGTGTAATCTTGGCTTACTTCTGATTCTTCTGACCATGTACATTTTCTTGTTTTTCATTTCTTCTCTTTCGCGTGTCACACTGATCGATCTACAACTCTAGTTAAGCTCATTCGCTGTTGTGTTATTTTAGAAGTGATGAAGTTTTTAGCCATAGTTCATTGCATTTTTCTTGCATCGTGACCACTCTTACGTGTATCTCTTCCATCTACGGTTATAAATGACAGCAACAACCAGCAGAAACTGAAACCGAATGTCGTATGTAAATAAATAAACTCGATTGAAAATCGTGCGCTCGAGCCGGCCTCGGTTATGTTGAGCGAAAATTCGCACCCTAGCCGAGGAAGCACATTGTATAGGACAATTCACGCTAGATAAATGCTTCCAGAATTAGTTAAGAACTGTAGTAGTACATTTATGTATATCGCATGCCGACATGAATAAACGAGGACGGGTAGAATTGCGAAGGGAAGAAGGCTGTTGTATGACTTAAACCAAAATGGCAAGTTCGTGCAAGGAAATGACCCTGGCTTAACCTAAAAACCGGTTCTGGCTCTTTGAAAGGGAACTGTCACTTATCGCAAAACTTGTTTGTTTTACCAAGTTCTACCTTTTTGAAGTTCGAACACGTCCCTGTTTTCTATTCTGAGGTGCAAAAAGAAAAGCTGTCGCCGATAGTACATTAGTTTTAAAACGGTAGTTAGTAACTAGCCACTTAATAGATTGTAATTATTTGTAAGTCGTTGGAAAGATAAAATGTAGAAAAGTTTTGTGATACATTAGTTATTATTACTTCACGTAATCTAGCATCGTAAAGTTGAATAATCGCGTCATGATTAGATTCCATCCGCCTCATCACAGAACCTACCCGACATTTACTTGTTTGCTTCGCTACTTGTTTGCAATGAACCTCTTGTAATAGTGAATGTAACTGAATTGTAATTAAGTTTTTTTGTATAATGTTCAATGGTTTATCATCAAAATGAAACAAAAAAACATTTGGCATCGGAAAATCCATGAACATATTTAATGGTTTGATGGTTGGTTGTTTTCAATACCTCTTGGCATCTTTCTAAAAATTGACTTTTGCAACTTGAGGTTTGACATTGTTGAGAGCAGAATTACTTTGTCGTGACGATCCTCCAATCGCGGACCATTTTATTTTCTTCCCAATGCTAATTCAAACGCATCAATTGACATCCGAAGAGGTCTCCAATGATGGTTTTGCACGATTGAAGGAGTAATAACATAATAGGTTTGGCTGATTCCACCATATGCATGTGAAGACAAGTTGTTATTGTATCTTCGATTATCTCGTAAACTCTTGATATTACATTGAACAGATTTCAAATAAGCTCAACTAACGTCGAGATAAACCTATTTCAGTATTATATGGGAATTGGGGCAAAATTAACTCGGGCTGACATTTTACGTGGATCAGACACTTACCGATCGATTCCTGACACTTTTTTACTCCATATAAGACATAATTTGACTATCACTGTTAGATATTAGCGCATTATCATTAATGCTCATACATACTCGATGTTATTTCGCTTTGTAAAATATACTAATGCCATGCCAAAACTGTTTTCGTAGAATCACCGTTTAGAGCTCAGTTTTTTTTCCGATTTAAGATCTGTTTTTTTTAAAGATGGATAAAAAAATATTAATATGTGTACAAGCTCTCAGAATTTTGATATTTGGCTTTAAAACAAAATGGCGTCGAAAAAACATCGAAAATTTCCGATTTCTCAAAGATTTTAAATGGCGCCACTGTTGACCCTTAAAATGAAATGTGTTCAAACTCGGGGGAATTCGTTTTTGCGTTAAAATACATGTTAAAATCATATATAGAAACTAAAGCAGAAGAAAAGTACATTTTTGTTGCACTGTGTAATTCATTGAGTATTTTATCCTGAAATTCTGGGTAGAAGTAGTTTGGAGTGTACTGTTTACACTCTATTTTAATCGCTGTCAGTTTTTCGAAATTTGGAAAAAGTGCCGTTAACCGGAAAGCATCGTCGAGTATTGATTTTGAGCAAGCACCTGGAAAATAGTCAACATTGAACATCGGAAAACAACTCGGAATCGTGCAGTCAACAGCGAGTCGTGTGATTCAACGTTACTAAGAAACTCTGAGCATCGAATGGAAGGAGAAATGCGGTCAGAATGGATGTTCTATAAGTGATCAGGATCACAAGCGTGTAATAAAAGCGTTCACGCGGAATTCCAATGCTTCGATCAGGGATGTGACCAAAAAGTTGAATATGTCCAAGTCTTTCGTTTCGGCAAGCACTGGAAGGGATTAATTACGTACAAAGTGCAGAAGTTTCCAAATCGCGACGAGCGGCCAAATACGGTGTGAAAGTCACGGGCCCGAAAACTGTACACCCAGACGTTGCCGAAGCCTCATGGTCTCATCATGGATGATCTACGTGAAGGCGGAATTCGGGCAGCAACCGAGGCTACAGTTTTTCAATGCCCAGCACAAATTTGATGTTCCGGATGGAGTGAAGAAGCAGAAACTGTCAAAGTTTACCAAGAAATACATGATTTAGCAAGTGCTCTGCTTATGAAGCAAAAGGAGTTTGCCGTTAGTGATTTCCGGGAATGTGTCCTGGCGCTAAACCAACTTCGTACCAAAGGAAATCCCCCCAACGCACCAGAGCTAAGGCCTGTCGCAAAATACTGGTTTATTATGAAGTATTCACTACGAAAACATCTCAAGGTGGTCAAATCTAAAGAGGACATGCATTTACTTGCTGACTCTACTGAGTGCCTCGCGCGATGGTACTGATTGGCCTGCGTTTTATTAACCCTGGAAAGATAATCTTTTTCTGGAGTCAAATCGATGCATGAATTTAAACCATTTAAAATGCAAGTATTTGTTCAAAATTTCATAATGAGCGATCATTAGGGTGTTAACAGCTTGATACATAACAAATGCCAGAATTTAGTTTTTTGAAAAACGAGAACGAATTCGCACTATTGGAAAAAGAAGAGGGTAATAAAACTTGAAGCGAGGAGTCAAATTGACGCAGACTGTCTTTCCTGGGTTAATGTTGGTTTAATATTAATGGGTGACGAGCTGGACACGCCATTAGGAATAGGCTAACCCACTTTGATTAAAATTTTCATGCATATTGAAGAGCGAGTAATCGCAGACAGACGTCCAAGCTGAGTTCCAAACTTGTGTAAAGTTTTTTGTAGTAGCAATCCGTAACCAGATAGCGCTACCAGTACCGCCAGCCTCGTGCATCAGCGAAAAAAAGATGAAGTGTTTTCTTGCTTTCTTTAGCGATACCGCTTACCGTGAAACGTCTATGGTCAACTCGAAAACAACATTAGAATTGTTGTATATCGCATGACATAGACAGTAGGTTGTCAATGGAAATTGACTTTCCGAATTTTGTTCAGCGGTAGGTATCAAAAGTTTTGTCTTCTAGGCAAAAGTCCCCATGAAAATTCCAGTTCCGTCATGGAGCAACCTCCGTTTTAGAACCAGGTATAGGCAAAAAATTCCCTTACCATAGACAAACATTCAAGGCAGCCTTCTGTTGCGTAGTCTGAAATATTATACTTTCTCGATATTCCTTCGCCGGAATAAAGTTGGGACATCTTGTTTCGCGGGAAAACATGGCAGCGAAATGAGCAGGTGATAAAAAAGAGTACTGCTTTTTAACATACTTTTTAAACGAAATCCGAAGAAAATGTTTTTCCCATACATTACACTAGCACCCTAATATAAAAGTAATGTGGTTGGTAAATGGCTGAGCAATGCGCACCAGCAGTACACCCGTACTAGTTGGCAATAGACCCAGTGTGGTCCAAAGCATAATGCATTCTTATCTCTACCTTCACGTGGTACCGACTGGGATACGAGCAACCAAGTACCGGGCGGTTGATCCTACCGCAGGCCCTTCTTCAAGTGCCACATCTACTACGGTGGTGGCGATAGAGCGAAACCAAATCGAGCGTGTCATTAGGCGAAGGACTATTGATGATCGTCTATGTGTATTAAGGATCAAAGGCAGATTCGTCACTTACTTATCAACGTGCACTCACCGATAAACGATAAAACCAACGACGTGAAGGAGGGGTTCTATAAGCTCATTGGGAAAACGTATAGAGAGTGCCCACAACACGTCATAAAGATCGCCATTGGAGGTATGAATGCACAAGTCAGACGAGGGGAGTTGTTTCGTCTTGTTATTGATAGGGAAAGTTCGATACTGAATGTCTAAAGGTGACGGAAGCGAAAAACCGGGCCTACGACAACACTTTAGTAGCAGCTAATCGTGTGACGCGTCAGATGCGGGAGAATACCAGGAGACAAGAGCTGCCGAAAAGAGTCTACACCGCCCTAAGAAACGTGAGCACTACGATCGCGTCGTTGCAGAAAATTGCTTTACCAGGCACGACACGAGGACATTCTTTAGAACGATCAACGGAATCAGGAACCAGAACGTACCAGTACCTGTCATGTGTAATAACAGAGAGGGGAAACTGATTGCCGATAAATCGCAGGTGGCCAGGCGTTGGAAGCAACATTTTGAAGTGGTGTTGAACGGTGAGGAAGGTAGGAAAGGCGTCGAGAGGAACAGGATAGAAATTGGGGAGGACAGATAAGCTGTGAACCCACCAACATTGGACGTGGTGAACAATGCTTGCAAAGTGCTGGAGAGCAAAATCATTTCAAATCGCCTGGAAATACGCGAAAATTTGATCGATCATTTTTGGTTTGAATGAAACTTTGCACACGTAGTTGGCTTAGAAAACTGAGCATTTTTCACAGGTGGAGAGATTTTTTACACCCATGAGTTACATTATTCGAAGCATTGTGGCCCAGAAACCGTTGGTTGTATAGAAAAACTGTCTGAGAATGAGTTGTAGGGAATTTAAAACGCACCATAAAAAAAATTAAAAAAAATTTTTTGACCAAAAAAAATTATAAATAAACATTAAATTTCAATTTAAAAAAAAAGAGTTGATTTTTTTGTTATAGAAACCTGACGTTAATACGCAACGTTAAAAAAAAAGTCCAGGATGGAGAAATGAAAAATAATTTTTTTATGGTAGATTATTTTTTTTTATGAAAAATCTAATTCAAACATTTTCCAACATATTTGTATTCTGATGATTTTAAAAGATGCAGAGAGTCATTTTGAATCAAAAAGCTGTTGATAGTAAACATTCTAAAGGCATTGGTTTTCGAGTTATTTCTAGTTTAAGCTCGAAAAATTATAATTATTTAGGAGAATACACGTTTTTCTTAATTTATCCATGGTTCTCCAGCAAAAACCATGCGTTCATTGGAATGCTTGATCAAAAATATACAATTCATTCTTTGACAACAAAACGATTGGGCGAACGGTTCTCAAGAAAAGAGTTAAATGTTCTAAGTGATATAAATGTATATAAGAATCAAATATATATTTTCGAGTTTTGTTATCATAGGAACATATTTTTTTATGACATAGATACTTCACAGAACTAGTTTCACCTTATATTTTATATACTTCATAAGTAAATGATTCGTCATCTTTTGAAAACAGCTTCGTTTGTATCTTATTTTCTGAAATCGGAACAAAAGAGTAATACTTCTGTGTGGCAGCTATTATTATAGATTTTTTGAAAATATTGCTCCATTCTGATACTCCTTTTCCATATTCTTCATATGATACCCAACTAAATGACATTTTTGATGAATTTTTATTACTTTTCTGATTAGACCAATCATACAATTCTTTTGCGCTTGTAAAACGATGTTCATGTTCTTTAGCTAAACTTGCATTTCCTGCCATTCGTTTTACTATGTCACCAATTGCATCGCATGGGCCTTTAAGTCGCAAAAAAATGACACTCTGCATCGACGTTATATTTTGTTTCGAACTTGCGAAGACTTGCAAAGTTTTTTCTATTTTTATATTGTGAGGCAGCTCCATCAGACATTAATATCGCTTTTTTCAACTCTTTTGTTGTTTTCAAAAAACTCGGAATCCGAAATCCGAAAATAATTTTTGACAATGAACACCTGAACCGCAACAGTATCATGATGGAGTACTTCCGATATTATGATGAAGCTGATATTCTTAAGTGTTCCAGATTCTGAATAGTAAACAACGAAGGGATGAATGGTGACTTGACTATCATTCCAATGACTACACGAATCACAAATTGATAAAGACGTATAAAAATGAGCTTGACTGTCCAATATTTTTAATTTTGCAATAACGTTTTCGTTTAATTTGCGTAAGCTTGATGAGCACCGATGATCAGGAAAGGGTTTACAGCATTTGGGCTTGGTGTATTCCATTTTCACTTAATTCATCTTCACAAAATGCAAACTGTTACTAACACATCTGGAGTAGTGCAATCGTATTTATATACGAAAACAGATATTATAGGTAACCCAGTAGTTATTGGTTGCGTACTTTACAAACAGTTATTATTAGTAAACAAGCTGGTAGTGTTGCACGACAAACATATTTTTTTTATAAAACATTCGGCAAGGGGGAACGTGTTCCGCCAACCACGCTCGACGCCTGGGTTCGAATCCCACCGCCGACATAGGTGTCGATGGTTGTGAGGTGGCGTGATCCACTCACAACCAACCCAACTGGTCTAGATTCAATCCTAGCCGACACCAGGAGATTTTCTGAGGCGAAAAATCTCTGGGATCACGCCTTCCATCGCATGAGGAAGTAAAGCCGTTGGCGCCGGTCCGTTAATAAACGGGTCGTGAGTTAGGGTCCTGGGTGTGGAGTCGTCTCCCTGGGCGTCGGTGATTGGCCGCAACAGTGGCGGAACTAGAGTAAAAAAAGGGGGGAACGTGTAGGTAGGCTAAGGTTTAGCGCTTGAGTTATTTATCCAATCGTTTTGTCGTCAAAGAATGAATTGTATATTTTTGATCAAGCATTCCAATTAACGTATGGTTTTTGCTGGAGAACCATGGACAAATTAAAAAAAAACTTGTATTTTCCGAAATATTAATAATTTATTGAGCTTAAATTTAAAATAACTCGAAAACCGATGCCTTTAGAATGTTCACTATCAACAGCTTTTTGATTCAAAACGACTCTCTGCATCTTTTAAAATCATCAGAATACAAATATTTGGAAAAATGTTTGAATTAGAATTTTCATAAAAAATTAATCTACCATAAAAAAAATATTTTTCATTTCTCCATCCTGGACTTTTTTTTAAAAGTTGCGTATTAACGTCAAGTTTCTTTAAAAAAAATATAAAAAAAAATTCAGCTTTATTTTTTAATTTGAAATTTAATGTTTATTTTTAATTTTTTTTGGTAAAAAAAAATTTTTTTTGTACAGTGTATATTTTTTTATGATGCATTTTGAATTCCCTACAACAGTTTTTCTATACAACCAACGGTTTCTGGGCTACATCGCTTCGAATAAAACCTATGCCAAAAGGCATACGCCCTTTTAGAATGTAACTCATGGGTGTAAAAAATCTCATGGGAAGATTATCCTGAGGGTATGGTCTGAGGAACAACTACCTACAGACTGGTTGGAAGGACTCATATGCCCTATCTACAAGAAGGGACATAGACTCGACTGTAGTAATTATCGAGGCATAACCCTCCTCAATTCCGCTCATAAAATTCTCTCCCGTATCCTGTTCTAGCGTCTGAGGCCGTTACAGGAACCCTTGTTGGAGAATACGCATGCAGTTTTAGAGCGGAACGATGTACACCGGACCAGATGTTCATCTTGAGAAAGATCCTCGACAAGTTTCGAGAACACAACTTGAAGATACATCATCTGTTTATAGACTTTAAGGCAGCGTACGATACAGTGAAACGCAAAGAGTTGTGGCAAATAAATATAACGTTTTCACATCAAGCGTCAGGATAGCGGGAGAATTTTCGGACGCGTTTGTTACGTTAGATTGTCTGAAGCAAGGTGACGGGCTCTAAAACTTTCTGTTCAACGTAGCTTTAGAATGTGCAGTACGAAGAACAGGTGTGCAGAGAAGCGGCCCCGTGCTTCTGGGGTTTGCAAACGACATTGATATCATTAGTGTTAACCGTGGCCTTTACGGCTGATCCTAAAAAGGTAAGCTGCGAGAGCTGGACTCACCATAAACACTGCCAAAACGAAATACATGGTGGCTGGCAGGAAGTGTGGTAATTCTACGGGTTTTGGTGCTGGAATGGAGATGTTTGGGGATACTTCCGAAGTGGTCGACGATCTTCGGTCGATCTTGATATTCTCGTGACATGTGGTAACGAGGTGAAGAGACGCATTGGGGCAGCGAATAGGGTTTATTACGGATTGTGTAACCAGCTTAGATTCCGTAGCCTACAGATCCGTAAGAAATTTGCGCTCTTCAAGAGTCTGATCTTCCCGGGTGGTAGGAGGCCGGTCGAGGAACGCTAGAGATCTTCGAGCGTAAAAACCTGCGATCAATACTAGGAGGCAAACTAGAAAATGGGGTGTGGCGCAGGCGCATGAATCACGAGCTGTACGAATACGAAGTATACAAACACGCTGATATTGTCAAGCTGATGAAACACGACAGATTACAGTGGGCTGGCCATGTAGCACGGATGGCGGATGAGCGACCGGCAAAGATAATATTCAGCAGAGAACCGGATAGAGGCCGACGTCTTCGTGGCAGACCTCGCACGCGCTGGTAGTGTGCTGTCGATGCCAGACCAGCGTGTGTAAGGGGAGACTGAATCCCAAGAGCGAGTTTTTTGGAGGCGTATTGTAAAAGTAAGTATAAAAGTAATGCAGAGGCTGGGAGTTTGAGAGGGGGGGGGGGGTTAAAACCTAACCTACGTCTTAGAAATGTAAATCTATTATGACATTGCCCGGGTGTCTGCCGTATTCCGCACTTCTATCATTATCTATGACTACTACAGTCAAACCTGTTTTTGTGCGACTGTTTTTTGTGCGAAATTTATTTTGTGCGACTTTTTTATGCGATTATATTTTTGGTGCGTCTGTTTTTGTGCGGTATATGAAAAAGGACCACTTTCGACAACATTTTCAGCCATTTAGTTTTTCCGATTCTAGGAATGAATTCCAACGCATTACATAAGTGTTGCGTCAAAAAATTACTATTTGAGCCAGTTCTACGTAGGAAGTGTCACTAATTGCTAGCCTACAAAGGAAAGCGGTTGAAAAAAATTGTTCTCATGGGTATTCTAAATCAGAATCAACAACTTTCGAGTTATTTTTAACTGAATTTTTTTTATGCGGTCCCTATCCACCGCATAAAAAAAGTTTTTTTAATAATGTTGTGAAAATATTGTTTTGAAGCTGCACGTGAAGTTTCAAATGATTTTGCTTTTGCGATTTATTTTGTGCGGTCACTATCCCTCGCACAAAAACAAGTTTGACTATATTGGAAGAAAGCGACATGCTTGTGTTCATTCTCTTACGCTTTTTTGGCTTACTACTCTTTTATACTGAGTCTAGTTTGCTCAGCTACAGCATCCAAAACAAAATACACTTTTTCCTTGCAAAAGTTATAGATTAGTACTCCCCGCAAAAATAATTTTTCAAGCACAAATCAAAGTCATTCCAAAATTTTCACATTGCTTGAACGTCTTGCAGTATACGACAGGATGTGGTCAACTGGATACGCGACAGACAAGAATTGGGTTGTTTAGGGGCCATCCACATACCACGTGGACAGATTTTTGACGACTTTCACGTCAGTGCAGCAAATGCAGTATTTTTTTTAATGTAAGGTCTTTTATGCAACTTCCAGTTTCCGGTAGTCAATCTCATTAACCCTAATTAACTCTAGAACGATTTGACTCCTCGCTTCTGGTGACAATGCCCTCTTCTTTTTCAAATAGTGCGAAAACGTTCTCGTTTTTCAAAAAACTGAATTCTGTTATCTGTTATGTATCGATGTGTTAACACCGTAATGATCACTCATTATTAAATTTCGAACACAAGCTTGCATTTCAAATGAATTAAAATTGATGTATCAGTTTAACGGCAAAATAAGATTATCTTTCCAGGGTTAAAACATAAAACTAGTTGAGTAGAACGGGGCTAGTTGGTTACAGGGTTACAGGGTCGATGAGGATATCTTTAAATCTATGCATCAAAAGATCGGGGGTGAAACTTTGTAGTTTTGTGCTTGTAACTGCAGATGCGGATCTAGAATTCCATTCAGGTTCTCAATTTAATCCGTGTTTTTTTGATTTAGTGTCCAACAAAAGCCTCACAGTATTTCAACACATGCCTCTCGTAGAGGAAAAGAGAAGTAACACAGTTTTTGCATGCGATTATGAATAACTTTGCTCATGGCTTGGGATTTCGAAATGTGAACGTATAAAGTAAAACCGGAAGAGGTTTGACTTCCGCTGCGACGCTATCCGACCAAACACTCTAAGTTTCTTTACGAAACGAAAACGATCGCTATCGATAAGTTTGGAACCTATATCGATTGATTTCAGTTGTTAACATTGGTTGGTTGATCGCAGTGATGGGGATAACTGAATTGTCCTTCCGAAATCAAAACTGTTAACTTACCCCGCGAAGTTGCAAACTGTTTCGAATACCTCATACTTTTGCCTTTCTCCTAGAAAGGTATAGCAATCACTTGCAAAACCGAAGATATAAAAGTGCTCCAAAGGGCCGAATGGCATATATCACTCGACTCAGCTCGACGAGCTGAGCATTTTCTGTATGTGTGTGTGTGTGTGTGTATGTGCAGATTTTTATTCTCACTCACTTTTCTCAGAGATGGCTGGACCAATTCTCATGAAATTAATTGCAAATGGAAGGCCTTGTTGTCCCATAAGACCCTATTCAATTTTATTGTAATCGGACTTTTAGTTTATAGGTTATGTATCAAAATGTGAAAATCATGAAACATCATTATCTCTTAAATCACATAACCGATTTGAACAAAATTGGTTTCAAATGAACGGGCTACCTGAAAAACCCTTAACTTTTGAATTTTATAAAGATTGGACATGTGGTTTAAAAGTTATGACAAGAAAGGTGTTTTTAGGACTGTTTAATCTCACTCATGTTTCTCAGAGATGGTTGGACCGATTTTCATAAAATCAGTGTCAAATGGAAGGTCTAGTTGCCCCATAAGACTCTATTGATTTGTTTTGCAATCAGATCATTACTTTGCCTGTTATGTTTAATAATGTGAAATCCAGCTATGAAAAGGAACATATTCCGAAGACTACTTGGACTCACTCACTTTTCTCAGAGATGGCTGACCCGATTTCCACAAAATCAGTGTCAAATAATAAGTCTAATAATAACACCCTATTGAATTTTACTGTAATCGGACTGTAATTTCGTCTGTAATGTACCGAAATGTGAAAATCATGAAACTTCATTATCTCTGAAACTACACAACCGATTTGATCAATACTATTATCAGATTAGCGGATTATGATTGAACACGTGGTTTCAAAAAATTTTGACTGCCCTGTACGTTCCTATTTCATTTGATTATAATCGAAGTTAAGCAACCGTTATGTATTAAATTATTTATAAAACAACGAAAGTCTATTATCTCAAAGATTACATGACTTATTCGAACATAACTAGTGTCATACGAACGAGTCATCTCTCAAACTTACAAATAACAAACTTCATAACAATTTGTTATGTGGCTCAAAAGTTATGGTAAGAAAAGAAATTCAAAGACTATTGAAAACTACACCTGCTTTGATCGATATAGAGGCCTCAACATAATTTAAATGTGGTATGGGTATCATACTATTTGAACGTTCCAAATTCATTGATTCTTTGCGTGTTTAAAATCTGTAAATGCACGACGAATCGGCTATAGGATATGATCAAAGACAAATAACAAATCGTTTAAAATGATTGGTTTTATCGAAATGACAACATCCTCGACTTTTGGCTTCTGTACATCGTTTTAATTCTGAATATATTCATATTGGGTGGTACTCGGTCATTTTCTGCAGATTTTCTGGCATCAATCTAACACCGGAAATACCCATATTGGGAGGTATTTAGTTATTTTGGTTGTTTTCCAGAAACTGAAAGTGGTCGTCTTTACACTAGTAAGTAAGAGCAATAAGTGTTGTTGTCTGGTCCCGTTTACGTGTCCGTTCTATCAGTGTTGTATGGTCGTCTTTAAGTTCAAAATGGTGTCCAGGGTCAATGTTTGGTTTCTATGCATCATCTCGATTACGTAAATATCCATATTGAGTATTATTCGGTTATTTTCAACTGTTTCCTGGAAGTTGCCATTTAGCAATTTAAAATAGCGTTTGAGGTCAATTGTTAGCTCCTTGCATCATTCTGGTTCCAGAGATACTCATATTGGATAGTATTTGTTTATTCTAGGCTGTTTTTCACAAACCGGTAGTCGCCATCTTGGATTTCAAAATGGTATTTAAGATAGTTTCTGGCCTCTCAGCGTCATTCGGGTTGAAGAAACACCCATATTGGGTGTTATTCGATTATTTTTGGCTGTTTCCCAGAAACCTGAAGTCGCCAACCTAGAATCCAAAATGGGGTCTGTGGTCGATTTCAGCTACTGTGTATCATTCTAGATCCGGAGGGAGATACTCATGTTAGACGGAAATCGGCCATTTTTGGCTGTTTTCCAGAAACCAGAAGTTGCCATCCTGCAATTCATAATGGTGTCTGAGGTCGATTTTTAACTTCTTGCAACATTCTGGCTCCGGAGATACTCACATTGGGTGGTCACTTTGGGCTGTTTTTCAGAAACCGAAAGTTGTCATTTTGGACTTTAAAATTGACTGTGAAATCAATTTCTGTCATCTGGGCGTAATTCTGGCTCCGTAAACATTCATATTGAATGGTATTTGGTCATTTCCAGCTGTTTGCCAGACACCGGAAGTCACCATCTTAAAATTCAAGATTGTGTCTGTGATTAATTTTTAGCTTCTGTGCATCTCTCTGGTTCCAGAAATACTAATATTTAATGGGAATCGTCCATTTCAGGCCGTTTTCCAGAAACCGGAAGTTGCCATCTTACAATTCAAAATGTTATCTGAAGTCGATTTGTGTCTCCAGTGCATCATTACGGTTCCGGAAATACCCATATTGGGTGCTATTTGGTCGTTTGCCGCTGTTTTTCAGAAACCGGAAGTTTGGATTTAATGATTTTGACTCCATTTTGAATTTCATGATGGCATTTGAAGACAATTTCGATCGATTTTAGCTCCTGTGTATCATTTTAGATCCGGATATTATTATATTGGGTGGAAATAGGCCATTTTTGGCTGTTTCCCTAAAACCGGAAGTCGCCATCTTACAATCCAAAATGTTGCCTGAGGTCGATTCTGGAACAAATTTATTACCACTAAAAACATTCATCTGCCAAATATGGTTCCATTTCGTTGGTTAGCTCTCGAGATGTGCAGAAATTTGTGTTTCATTTCCACTTCCAGAGAAAGGCGGGGCGTCCAACTATAATGGACATATTTGTTACCCCTTAAAACATCCACATGCTAAATTCGGTTTCATTTACTTGGTTTGTTCTTGAGTTGTGCTGAAATTTATGTTTCATTTGTATGGGACCCCTCTCTTCCAGAAGTAGGAGGGGTCTCAAACTATCATAGGAACCTTTATCGGCATTGAAAACCCCTACATACAAATTTTCACGTCGATCGGGTTCGGTAGTTTTTGAGCCTATATGGATCAGACAGACAGACCGGACTGCATTTTTATTTGTATAGATTACAACATCCATGTTTTAGAACCTAAAGAGTGAATAAACATTTATTGGATTGAAGCGTTCATGTAAATTTATTTTCACAAATAATAAGATTGAATGAGAAAGGCTGGGTCTGACCGCTAGGTGGATTAATTTAGGTTTTTCATGGAAGCCTGGCTAACACATCATTCTCATGTAGTGAGTTTTCATCATAATATTACCTACAAATAATTACAAACCATTTTTGATTTAGATAAAGATAACAAAACATTTTTACCTAAAATGACCAACTAGCCTCGCCCTACACCACGAAAAAAATATCGAACACAAAATTCTACGCGGCCTTACTTTGTGAGGTGCACAGCTTGCTTCTTTTGATCAGTGCTAAAGTTTTCTGTCTTTTGGAGCTTACCGTTGTCTACAACCTTTTTTTACCACATTTGGTAACACTCACTCGTGGTATCATTCAACTGCGAATTGTGATCCTTTTTCAAGGTCCTTCGTCATATAACAAAAACCTGCAAAAAATAAATACTGACAGGTCATCCATAAAAAAAACGAATAAAAAGGACAAAATGCCAGTCCACATGTTGCAGCTTGTAGCCACAGGATCGAGACAAACTGTCGTCGCCTAACAGCCCTACTCCAGTGTGATATGTTTATGCGAGAAGACTAGCATTTTCCATTTAAAGTGACCCGATAAATCTCGTTGTTACTCGGAAGTAAAGCAGTAGGCTGCCAGCGTACTAGAAAGTAAGCGATATAATAAAGTGGTTATTTGATTGCGTTGCTTAGATTGTGTTTGAAGCTAGACCCGCTAGACGCACGTTTGCCACACTGAAAGGGAAGTCCAACTTCCTGCAGGAGGGCTTTTTACCTTCCCCAGAGGATGTCTGCATGTTCGGGCGAAGTTGGAAACGCTTCTTGTATACCGTGTCGCATCGACGGAGGTAAGCTTTATGCAAAACGGCACGACGACGTTGCTGTTGAAGATGACGACGATGATGATGATATGAAGCGAAGAGGCGCTTGCTTCCTTATTAGTCCAATTTCTCGAAAAGTGCATCCTGCTTCTTGGTGTAAGCAATTTGGTGCGAGCATTTTTTCAATATAAAAGAACTGTGACGAGATTAAATTGTCTAGTTTCTGGAGCTATCCCAGGAGAGTCCGAACCAATAGAGGTTGGGGAAAATGCAAGATCTGGCATACCGCATCAAAGAGCATTAAAATTCAAACCACCACTGACTGCCTTATAGTTAAAAGCAGATTTTCATGAAATGAATGTGCATGGTCCTTCTCATCCTTTTGTCGGATAACTATAACTTTCGTCGAAGGGAGATTTCACACTAATTCGCCCGGACGTTTCGTGTTTTGTTGAGTAAAAATTGAACAAAAACTTTAGTCAAAAATTGCAACAGTGATAGGATATTCCGCTGCTGCTATTCGCTACTGCTGGTACCCGCTGCTACTTAGTTAGGACCGCCCTAGTGGCCAGTTTAGTCTGAAAAGGTGCTGCATGGACGAGTTCGCTTCCAAAAGGCTGGAGACTTATAACAACGGATTCATCTACATCATTTGATGTTGGATGTTAGATGCTTTACACCACAAGATTAAATTTAAAAATAGCTTCTACCACCAGCAGACAGACTCGCATTCTCGTTAAGCCTATCTGCAATTGTGATTGCTATCGGCAGCCGAGTACACCTTTCATTTCTTGTTCAGTAGCAAATGTAGAAGCTACGCTAAAGTCGACAATCACTCTCTTTTGTATCCTATGGATGTTATTGCGTAGAACCAACAGAACAACGAAAAATGCGGTTCCGATTATTTCAGGAGAATCAGCTCTTCGGTCGGTGAATAAAACCAACAGCTGCCTTCCTTATTGAAAGTTACAGAATATAAAACGAAAGATGGTTTATAAACTGACTAATCTAGTCGCATTATTCAACTTTCACCTGAAGCAGCTGAGTTTAGTTTCGGTATATATTATGTTCCCATAAGGCGACAAGTTTTTTTCCGAGAAAAGCACAACTTAATTGTTGAGCCATTTTTCAGAAATTTCTGAGGGAAATGCTTTTTGCCTAGCTCTATTACCCACATCAATCTAAATGAAGAAGTATCAGTCTTATGAATGCACTTCATATCAACGTTGCATGATTGATTGTCACCCATTCAATCAAAGTTGTCCCGCATATGTGTAGCACTCTCACCATCTGCAAAGTAACTGCAACAGACATTGTCTATATCATACTAGACTCTGTGATGTGCAATTTGTTATGATACTATCACAAACTATACACACTAACATAATTTATTAGCTTCCAGTGCTGTGCTACAAAACTGCCTGCGGAGCTATTATCCCAGCATCCGTTGACCATTATGTTTTATTACGCCAGTCTGGATCAACAGAGCTCACTAATTATTCATTGGTCTGTGTGGCATGATAGGCCTGTAGTTTGCATAGTACATCTTCATGACAAGCCGTTGTATTCGGCCCAAAATGGCCGAGATTTGCCAAAAACTGATCGTTTTTTCGCCTCTGGGCATCATAGATGTTCCGGATATACCCGTATTAGGTATACCACGGCCATTTTTGTCTGTTTGATTTTTGGTCTGGGCATCATATCGAAATACCCCAGCTCTAATTTGTCGAAATCTGGGTTCAAAACATGGCTCTGTATCTTCCATTAGCGCGATAGTTAGTACCATAAAATTACTATTTTCTGCGTTTTGATGGGGGCGTCACTAATTGCGAAAATAAGAGAAATCCATTGAACAGACGTCATTCTAGATCAAAACACAACAAACTTTAACTAAATATTCATTGTTCAAAGCAGTGGTTGTGATGAAGCTGCCAAAATTCGTTGCATGTAGATTACGTACACGCAAGCCAACACAATGTCGAGATAGTTTTTGGCATGTCGCCTGAAAGCACCGCTACAATTTTGATGTGAAATTTTACATGCTGTTTGTATGAGGCGCATCTGCGTTCGGCACTACGTTACGATATAGGGTAAATTAACCTATAGTGGACTACTCGTCAGAATAACTTAATTTCTCTTAACACTTAATTGTAAATTATAAAAGTTTCTCGTGATTCTGATGCAGATTGGCTGGATAAGGTGTCTTCCGATGGAAGTTTTCTGAAAATTCCTTAAGTTTTTGCGAAAATTAACTTAATCTGACGAGTCCCTCTATAGGTTAATTTACCCTGTTTCACAAAAGGGCGTATCTACTGCGGTGCCGATGATTGGTAGCCTGCTTCCTGGAACTCTGCTGCGGTAAAACGAAAACTGAACCAAACTTGCCCGGAAAGCAATTTCACCGAAATGGATCGTTAGAATATCATCATCATCAGATGCAAAGTAAAAGAGCAAAGGTCTTGGATTCAATACTGTTTTAATTGCGAATTAGGTGGGAGGTTTTATAGATAACTCATTAATGGCTATCAAGGATTCCAAACAATTGTTGCATTCGCTTTGTTACTTAACAGCATGATAGACGATTCCAATCAACGGCTTGTCATGAATATATACTATACAAACTACAGGCCTATCATGCCACACAGACCAATGAATAATTAGTGAGCTCTGTTGATCCAGACTGTCGTTATAAAACAGAACGGTCTACGGATGCTGGGATAATAGCACCGCAGGCAGTTTTGTAGCACAGCACTGGAAGCTAATCAATTATGTTAGTGTGTGTAATTTGTAATAGTATCATAACAAATTGCACATCACAGAGTCTAGTATGATCTAGACAATGTCTGTTGCAGCATAGACTAAAGAGACATAGATATCCAAGTTGGGCTTCGCTGCATATAATCTCAAAGCAACACTATGAACTTGCCATCTGTAGGCCGTTGGGTGAACTAAACCATATCCACTCGGAAAAATATCATGGTACTCCTTATCATTTCAGTGGTGAGCTTGACCATATTCTCACACCCAGAAAAATATCATGTTACTTTCAATCAGATTTGTACGGCGGTTTTCAATCGACTTTACAATTTAATCTAGATGATTTGCAATTTCAATTTATTACAACAACACTGCAAAGAAACCTCGCGAAATTTTACAAATTAGCATGAGTCCCAAAATGTAAAAATCTCATAGATACTCTCATCGAATTGTCGAAGGTGACAAAAAGAAAAAAAAGCTTCACATTCACTTAAATTATTTTAACATTGTTTATGTAGTACTTCACGTTCGTGAATTTTGACGAAATAAGTTATGCTATGCATTGCTACTCGTTGTAAGTGAATTTTTAGGATATTAAAAGACGTATATAACAACGATTTTCAACGCAGGAATGTAAAACCTTAGTTAAAAATAGCGTTTAGCGGTATTCACAAAAATAAATATTGTATCGTTTTTAAATAGAACTTAAAAGGATGAGTAAAAATTTCCAAATTTGATTTCTTTGCAAATATTAATTAATCGATTTAAACATTCAAGCAAGGAATAGTGAAATTGATAATGAATGAGATCACGAAAAATAATCTGCAAAGGAAGCTACAAACCGAATGGGAGAACATTCTACAGCATTATTTGACGGCTGAGGCAGAATTATTAACCCAACAAGTTCCGCAAAGGGATTAGAGCTGTATAGCGGTTCTCAATCGGCTATTAAAATTGGTACAAACAACAACTTCATACATTTCGCTCGCAACACCTTTATAACGGTGCCATCTGATGACCTTAAAACTGTGATTATTAGCCAAATCGATTTATCATGCTCAATCCGCTAGATGAAAACGAAAACAAGATGGCAATACCGTATAAGGTTATTGAAAATTAGATGACAGGACCATACAATGATATTGGAAAACATGCTTCGCCTTCACCACCTTGTCGTCATCATCAAATTAACAGTATATAAATTAGTTCAATTTTAGTTCACGCGCAGCGAAACTCGTGTCCACTGCATACTGCAAGAGTAACGTATTGTGTACTAGTCATCTTTGCTTATGCTTAAAAACATATTGTTGAAACGACTATGGACGATTAGTCATACTATCATCAAAATAAATAATTCATATCATGGTCATCTCATTCATTGACATTCATTTTAGTCCTGTTGTAATCAGCGAAGGAAAAAAAATCACCTCTAGCGATTAATGAATACATATAAAACAAGCCTAGGATGCGTTGACATCGTCGTCAGTATGCGAAAAACAAAGTATCGGTGCTGGTGCACTCGTTTTGCTTTCCTCTTTACGATATATTTCTATTCATTAGTGTACACCACAATACGTGGCTCTCAATGTGCACAACTCGGTATATGAAGTTATTCGTCTCTGTTACAGAGAGCGATCAGAACTTGTTATATCCTTATTCTTTGACTCATGAATATGATTTTTTGTCAGAAAAAGAAAGAAAATGACAGTGTATGCTCTCCTACTCTCGCTTAAACTCAACCGCTGCCTAAGTAGTTCCTTCCCCCACACATTCCTCCCACCGCACCACACCTTTGCTGCTGTTCAGGCGACATGATTTTCTCCTGTTGCTATCCTTTTTTTCTTTTTTTTTAATGGGGGGGATTTGTTAGTAGCTTAAGTATTTATGATAAATATTAGTAAATAATGAATATGTGTGTCCAATCACAAATGGTGACTTCTCAACACTGTTAGAAATTTGTAATTTTCATTATTAGGATTTGTTTGCTTTCGCAATTAGGACTAATCGTTCGTAGGGATTTAAACCTACTTGTCAGAAAAGGGGAAGTAAACTTACAACTAACTTAATTGCTAACTTATTGGCTATAAAGAGAGCTTATCGTAGCAATTGAGGATTGCAACGATTTTTGTCGAAAATTGTTAATAATTTTATTTGACATAGCTTCTAATGGCTCAACACCAGTAAGTCTATGTAATTCGAGTGTACCAAACCAAGGAGGACGCTTCAAAATCATTTTCAGAATTTTGTTCTGAATCCTTTGGAGCGTTTTCTTCCCTGTTGAACAGCAACTTGACCAGATCGGTACAGCATAAAGCATTGCTGGTCTAAAAATTTGTTTGTAAATCAAAAGTTTGTTCTTTAAACAAAGTTTAGAATTCCTGTTAATGAGAGGATATAAACATCTCGTATATTTGATGCACTTGGCTTGTATACTCTCAATGTGCTCTTTGAAAATAAGTTTTTTATCGTAAATTAGTCCCAAGTACTTAACCTTGTCAGACCAACTTAAAATAACCCCATTCATCTTGACAACGTGATTATTGTTTGGCTTGAGGAAAGAAGCTCTAGGCTTATGCGGAAAAATTATCATTTGAGTTTTAGAAGCATTGGGAGAGATTTTCCACATTTGCAAGTAGGAAGAAAAAATATCTAAACTTTTCTGCAATCGACTGCATATGACACGAAGACTTTTTCCTTTTACGGAAATGCTTGAGTCATCGCAGAACAATGACTTTGTGCATCCTGGAGGCAAATCAGGA
Source organism: Wyeomyia smithii (assembly GCF_029784165.1). NCBI lineage: Eukaryota > Metazoa > Arthropoda > Insecta > Diptera > Culicidae > Wyeomyia > Wyeomyia smithii. The sequence continues at coordinate 165,418,861 of NC_073694.1, forward strand.
AGATCTGAAGTGAATATGTTGTACAGGACTGGACCCAAGACTGAACCTTGAGGTACACCTGCTCTGACAGGAAATCTATCAGATTTTGAATTCTGATAGACAACCTGCAGAGTTCGATCAGTAAGATAATTTTTTAAAATTTTGATTAGGAAAATTGGAAAATTAAAAGTTTGCAATTTCGCAATCAAACCTTTATGCCAAACACTGTCGAATGCTTTTTCTATGTCTAAATGAGCAGCTCCAGTGGAATAACCTTCAGCTTGTTAGCTCGTATCATATTAGTAACTCGGAGCAATTGATGAGTTGTGGAATGCCCATGGCGAAATCCAAACTGTTCATTTGCAAAAATTGAATTTTCGTTGATGTGTGACATCATTCTGTTAAGAATAATTCTCTCAAACAGTTTACTTATTGAAGAAAGCAAACTGATTGGTCGATAACTTGAAACTTCTGCTGGGTTCTTATCCGGTTTTAAAATTGGAGTATTTTTTGCATTTTTCCATAATTTGGGAAAATATGCAATTTTGAAGCAGCAATTGAAAATTTTTACTAAAAATTCCTGCTCTCAGGAAGATGTTTGATTAGTATATTAAAGATTCCATCGTCACCAGGTGCTTTCATATTTTTGAAATTTTTAATAATTGATTTAATCTCATTCAAGTTAGTTTCAATTATTTCTGCAGGTAAAAAATTCTGGGAAGAAATTAAATCAAATTGACGTGTGACTTCATTTTCAATTGGACTCACAAAATTCAAATTTGAGCTATGAACACTCTCAAACTGCTGAGCAAGTGTTTGAGCCTTTTGTTTATTGGATACAAGAAAACGTTCACCATCTTTTAAAACTGGAATAGGCTTTGAAGGTTTCTTAAGAGTCTTCGACAGCTTCCAAAAAGGTTTTGAATATGGTTTCAATTTTTCAACTTTAGTCTCAGAATTTTGATTTCTCAGAAGAGTAAATCTATGTTTAATCTCTTTCTGTAAATCTTTATAAATAGTTTTAAAAACAGGGTCACGAGAACGTTGATATTGACTTCTGCGGACATTTTTCAAACGAATTAGAAGTTGAAGATTTTCGTCAATTATTGGTGAATCAAGTTTCACTGGAGCCTTTGGAACAGAATAATTCCTGGCATCAACAATTGCACATTTTAATGCTTCCAAAGCGGAATCAATATTCACTTCGTTTTGCAAATCAAGCCCATTATTGAAATTTCTCTCAATATGAGTTTTGTATCTTTCCCAATTAGCCTTGTTATAATTAAAAACAGAGCTCATAGGGTTTAAAACTGATTCATGTGATAAAGTAAAAGTTATTGGAAGATGGTCAGAATCAAAGTCAGCATGTGTGATCAAATCACTACATACATGATTTTGATCTGTAAGCCCCAAATCAATTGTTGAAGGCTTTCTTACAGAAGAAAAGTATTTAGGACTATTCGGAGACAAAATAGAATAGTATCCTGAAGAACAATCATTGAATAAAATTTTGCCATTGGAATTACTTTGAGAATTATTCCATGAACGATGTTTAGCGTTAAAATCGCCGATTATGAAAAATTTCGAACGATTTCTGGTGAGTTTTTGTAAATCACCTTTAAAATAATTTTTGAGCTCGCGTGTGCATTGAAATGGTAAATATGCTGCGGCAATAAATAAAATCCCAAGTTCAGTTTGAACTTCAATTCCCAAAGTTTCAATAACTTTCGTCTCAAGATGGGGAAGAGCACGATGTTTGATTCGGCGATGAATAACACTTGCAACTCCACCGCCGGAACCCTGAATCCTATCATATCTATGAACCACGTAATTGGGATCATATTTTAATGTTATGTTAGGTTTCAAAAATGTTTCAGTAATAATTGCAATATGCACATTATTTACTGTTAAAAAATTAAAAAGCTGATTCTCATTGGCCTTCAATGAGCGAGCATTCCAATTTAATATTTTAATTGTTTTATTTAAAATCATTGCTAAATTTTAAATTAGAAACAATTTTAATAGTAAAATTTGTGCCTATTTGAATGGCTTCAAACATTGATTTTGCCTGCAACATGGCGTTCATAAGATCGAACATTGCCTGTTGCAAAAAAGAAAGTTTACCTGCTGTAATAGGCCCCAGGCAGTTGACATTAGAAAAATATTTTCGGCAGCAATATTAGCTGGAGTAATAGGTGTGCAATTATTTTCTAGCGTGTTTTGCTTACCCATATCAACGGTCATTTTCGAACTACCAACACTAGACGGTAGAATGTTCGAGCTACCTGTAACCTGTGCATAAGTTAAACGGGTATGCAAAGGAGTAGGTAAACTATGCGTCACTGGTACGCTTGGAGAATTTTGTTTTGAAGTTGGTTTTAATTGAGAAATTGAATTTTGTTTACCTTGCCTTGCCTTAACAATTGCTAAACGGACTGGGCATTGATAAAAATTTGACATATGGTTGCCGTTACAATTCGCACAGCGAAAATTTTTACTCTCTTTCACAGGACAAGTGTCCTTTTTGTGAGAAGAGTCTCCACAATTAAGACATTTTTGGTCCATGTTACAGAATTTGGAACCATGGCCATAACGTTGGCAAGTACGGCATTGGGTGATATGCTTTTCACCTCCGCCATACTTCCTATAAATTTCCCACTTTACACGCACATTATACAAAGCATGTGCTTTTTCAAAAAAATTTAAGTTGTTAACCTCATTGCGGCTAAAATGAATTAAATAATTAACAAGAGAAATTCCAGTTCTCTTACTGTTTTCGCCTCGTGATTTTTGTTTCATTAGAATTACTTGGGTAGGGGCTATGCCAAGTAATTCTGTTAAAGTAAGTTTGATCTCATCAACGGTTTGATCGTTGGGACCCTTTACTGAGTCGGCTAATAAGCGGCATTCACCTCTACGGCCAATTTGATAGGTAACTTTAACGTCAGAAACAAACGTTGAAAGTTCCTTTTTGAATATATTAAATTCAGAAGAAATAGTTACCACAATAGGTGGAACTTTCTCCTTTTTTAAAGATTTTATATTTTGTATAGTTTCATTATTAATAACTTCCATTTCACCAGCTTCTTGCTCAGGCAAAATATCAAAAGGATTGTCACTACAGACACTCGAAGTGTCAGAAAGAGATGCCTCTCTTTTACTCCCCGCAGCGATGCGAGGTTTCTTTTTCCGTCCAGCCATTTCAGGTGATACGAAAAAAGTTAAAACAAATGCTAAATTCAAAAGTAGGTAGTCTTGAGAAAGACTGATGGGAAATAACTTTCAGGTAGTCTTTAAAAGACACACTGACAAAACACAAACTTTGAAGCTATAGGCAGTCAAAGAACAGTCCACAAGCAACCGAAAAAACGTCTGATCTGTAGGACAGTTCAAGACGCACTGAACTGTTGCTATCCTTTATTCCCGTAACTACCGGCCTATGGAGAGACAAACGCAACGATCGAATCGCTTCTCAGAGCTGATGTAGTCTAATCATGTGTTTGTTTTCTCCCAGAAACCTATGCACCCTATCATCATTTCATTATAGGTTGAGAGGATTCGAGTTTAGTTCCGGCCTGTACACATCGTGAAGTGCACATATGATGAATAAACGACGATTGCATCATATTCGTTTCGGTTCCATCACTGGTTGTAATAAATCATTATTATTATCTAGACCATATAGATTAGTCTGTTTAAAACACCGCACAAATCTGACTAAGCCTAAAATAATAGCAATTACCTTAATATTTTTCTGTGTGTGCTCATTGGATGTCGTTCACGTAACCGCCATCATCCTCGGAGGGGCGCCACATTTTTGTTGCCCGTATTGTTGGTTGAGTTGGATATCTATGTTTCAATAATCTAAGGTTGCAGTTACTGGGGCTGGACGATACTGACGAAAGTATCGATACTTTGGTATCCCGATGCTTCAATAAACTTCGATACAAGATATCGAAGCATTGGCTGAAGGAGTATCGATCAACGATGCTTTGATAGTATCGGTATCAGACCTGCAATATTTTTTCAAAAGTCATTATTTGGAAAGTATCGATACCGGTACTCATCTCTCGCTGCGAGTATTGATGCCAAAATACTCGATACCGCGACCAGGGTTGCCACATTTTAATCTGTGTTTTCCCTTGAAAAAATCTGAGCATGTGTATCTGGAACAAAAATATCTGTAAAAATCTGTGTTGTTTAAACATAAAGAACTTTGTATTTTTTAAGTTTTTATGGTACATAAACAAAATTTTTAGCCTAAAATGTGTGAGGAGTTGAAAATATGTTCAATTTGCTTAATATTTAATGAAATAAAATTTGGATTGTTTTTAAAAATTAATGTCAATTTCGAAAAATCTGTAAATTTGTACTTTTCGACGAAAATCTGTATATCTGTATAGTGTAAATACAGATTCTGTACCGTTACTTCGGCCAAAAATCTGTAAAATACAGATTAATCTGTACATGTGGCATCCCTGACCGCGACCCCTAGCATCGATACCGTTGGTATCGATGCTTGTATCGCCCATCCCTAGCAGTTACTCTGCAGATAGTGAGAATGCTACACATATGCGAAGAAACTTTGGTTGAATGGGTGACAATCAATCATGCAAGTTGATATGAAGTTTATCCGGGAAAATATCGTTCTCGTACATGTTCTGCCATAGCTATTCTCGATCAATTAATACAATTGATCGAGAATAGCTATGGCAGAACATGTACGAGAACGATATTTTCCCGGATAAAGGCTGCCTTGAAGTCGATAAAAATGTGATGCGTGGATACGTTGCACTCACGACATTTTTGCAAAATCTGTCGGATTGAAAATATCTGGTCCGTGGTTGAAACTCGCCTGGTACTGCCCCACGAACCTCCTGGTTAAAGCTGGTTAATTTTATAAGCAGCATAGATGAGCGTAATGCCACGATAGTTGCAGCACTCGTTGACGTCCACCAGCTGTGCGGAGAAGGCTTTTTTTTTTCAACATCGGGTCTTCCTTCTTGCAGACAATGCACATTGATGATGGAGTAATTCTAGAACCAGCCTTTAATTCTCAATACACACATCCTGTCACTGATCGCCTGCCACTTGATCACACGACGTTGCATCTGCCCAACACAATAAAGCCGGCAACCGCTGATTTGTTGTGCGCCGCTTTGGTAGTACTAGGCCCTACGGCCACACATCCTCCGTATTTTTTTCCTTTAAAGCTAAGTTCCTGCAGCGTTACGATGTCGAAGTGACGGGGTTCCAGCTGGTCCAGTAGGATCCTGTCGCCACCCGCGATGTTTAGCAATCTACAGTTGCATGTCACGAGCTTTCAACCGTTGTCCTTCATTCGTCGCCTAGGTCGTTGCCGATTGTTCCGATCCGTTACTTCTGTTTGAACATTCGGGGTAAAGTGTTTTTTTTTTTCATGTCACTTTACTAGGGTGGCGATTGCTAGTCTCGTGGCGGGGCTGACGTCTTGCGTGTATTTGACGAGACACCGAATTTCTGAAGAACAGACGCTGTTTGGGGCGTTCCTCCTGGAGAACAGGCGCACCGAGTTTTTGGACTAAGACGCTTATGGCGACGTTCACGTTCAGTCGTGAGGGGAAATTGTGTAGAGCCCACTACGCATCACCCGGTCCTATCTAACACCTGCTGCTTGTTCATTATATTCGCTCCTAACTTCCATATCTGGAAGCCTTCTCTCCCAGCCGAGATTCGAACATGCGACGACTGGCTTGTTAAGCCAGTTTCGAGACCAACTGAAAGGTGGTGTAATGGCAATGCAAATATATTTGATAAAAAGTTAGCGAAGAGGCTTTGCTACCGCTCAAGCAAACAGATTTCTGAGCAAATATTTGCTATATGGCATGTATATTAACCCGAAGTATTAATTCACCCAAAACAGTCCGTACCAAATACACTAAGGTCGCTTTTTACGCGGATTCCGGAATTTACGCGTTTTTTTACGCGGATTCAGGAATTTACGCGGTTTTTTTACGCGGATTCCGGAATTTACGCGGTATTTTTTTTTTGCCCGGATTTCGGTTCCCCTTCACTCGGAATGCAAAATTAACGATGGTTTTTTTTTACGCGGATTCCGGAATTTACGCGGCACGTATCCCCCGCGTAAAAAGCGTTAGTGTACAGCAAATATTAGCCTCGTCTAAAGCCGTAAACATACTGACGCGGCCTGCGTTGCGAAGACGGTTCGCCTTGCCGCGGCCCTATGTATAGCCCTAAGTAGAGCTGTTCACTAACCCGCGGCCTTCGCAACGCAGGCCGCGCCAGTATGTTCACGACCTAATGCTTGCCTAAGGTTCGTTTCATTTGGAATCTGGGCGCATACAATTTCTCCATGAGGAAATAACGTACAAAATTGATAAAAATATGTTTTTGTAGGGTTTTTATTAAATTCCAAGGAGTAAATACAAGAGAAATTATTTAGCTGTTCTGATGAACTCCCCATCAAATACCTTCCATCAACTTCTGCACAGTGGCAACATCAACCGTATCGTCCATATTTTTTTCCATCACTTCTCCGTATCAGAACCTACCTGGGCATTCCCCAGGCAAGATAAAATTTCCAACCCGGGATTTGTCCAAAATCCATTTTGACATATGTTTTTTCGTCCATCAAAATACTGCCATTGTACTCTGTCAGGACTTGCTCGTACAGCTTTCTTGCTCGGATTCGAGCAACCAGATTTTGTTTCAGCATCTTGTTAGGTTGTTTGCTGGCATGATACGACAGTAATCCTTCACGCATACAGATTCGACGAACTGTACAATGTGCTGCATTGAAACTTTTCGCCAAATAACCGAGGGAGACCCCAGGTTTATTCCGGACTGCCCTGAAGACCTTCGCTCATAGTTTCCGGTCGAATGTTCCACTTCTACGGTTGTGTTTTTTTCAGCGCGATCCACCGTCGAAGTGTCCCGGTAACGTTTTGGCACCTTATTCACAGTCGATTTCGCTAGTTTGAGAGCCGTGGTGATCATTCCTCCTGACCATGTTGGGTTTTCAAGGCAGGTGTGCACAATTTTTCTCGTCTCTTGCGTTCCATCTTGGATAACTTTTCAACGCATGTACCAATCCTGACGAAATTTTCGTCAAGTAAACAAACTTTCCAGATCAAAACGCTGTCATTAGTTTCTCGGTGCGACAACTAGGGGCGCTGCAGTAAATAAAAGGATTAAGTTTTCTCTTCTACAAACTGAAAAAGTTGGACACCACAGTTTCTAATGAAATGTAGCAAGGGCTGGAATCGGTGATTTAAAGTGTTCTTAAATTCAAACACCTGCGGTGGACTTAAGCAAAGTTTTATAGAAGGAAACTACATTATTTGGGCTTAACAGAAAATTGTCAGCGATCTGAAGCGACTGTGTGACGACATTAAGATCCTGAAACCTCTTCTTCAGCAAATGTTCAACAACAAAAATCGATCGCGAAGCACTGATGGAAACTTGAACATGTTTTGTGCTTTTAATTTGTTTGTTTGTAATTTGTTGTCTTAAATTTCATGTTTGCCAGAATCCTTTTTTTCATTCCATGGCTCCGGAAATTTCCGGGGAATGAAATTTTTCATTCCCGTTTCCCGGGAACCCACTTCCCGGGAATATTGCAAACCCTATTTCTAGGATACTCTTTTTTGGACTATTTTGTTTGGATTTCAAACTAAACCTCCTTTTAAGCGTTACGTAGTAATTTGATGTTGCAATGCTCGATTACGAAAATTAAATTTCGGTCTTAAGTATCAAAAATCAAACATTATGAAGTGTTGTAAAATCAATACCTCTCGAGCAATTCTTTTCATTCCGAATTTTTCGAATTCCATGATATCGCAATCAAAGATCAAATTCACACAGATTTTACCAGGCTTGCGAGGAACCAATCCGTGAAGTTTTGCATGCTAGCCCGAGCATAATTCAACCTCAAATGAATATAGCACCAAATCTTACTCCAATTCACAAACAGAGCCGCCTGATTTACAAGACTCGAAATGACATTCTATTGGGATATGGTATGATCACTGGCGTAGCGTGAGGAGAACGGAGAGGGAGGTCTGCCCCGGGAGTCACCATTTAGAGGGTGACTCTCTTCTCTCGTGATTTGGCTTGGATTTTGTTTCATAGGTAAGTTTAATTTAACAAAATTGATAATTTCACCAATCTCGACATCTTTGATATGTTCAAGCGTCGGCGGTTCAATAGTAGAATACTCGCCTGCCTCACGGGTGGCCCGAGTCCGATTTCCGGCCGATGTATCAACTTTTTCAGCTCAACTATGGAGGTGTTATTGCGATGTGTGCGGTTGTCAATGCTTTGATGTTGTTGATATTTCTGATATTTTAAACATTTTCGCCGCGAAAATAAATTAGGAATGACAAAGTTTCTAATTTAATTCTTGGTAAAAACTCAGTTTGTACTAATGTTTTGGTCTTTCACATAGTCCACGTGCACTGACCGGTGATTTTAGAGCTTCCGATCTATTACATCAATATGCAACTTGATTAGCGTTAAGGCATTTCAAAAACGTGTATATATACCTGCAATAATTCACATATTGGTAATACTTAATTGTGTTTAATCATAACCTAACATTAATGTTATTCCCCTTTGGGTATGTCTACCGACCCGCGGTGCATTCGATTAGACCGAATAATTAAATTCCATTACTTCAAAGTTTATTTGAGGCTATTAACCAAAAAGCTTCGGTAGTGAAAATTCAATTCGCTTGATTAATTTAACGTGCGCTGCTATTTCGCTCCGTAAGTACCCATTAAAAACTTTTTGGAGCGAGCGCGAAGTAATCCGAAAGGAGCAACCGCGCCTTTTTTTGATCAGCTACCGCTGCCCTTTACGAGGAACGTTACCCAGCAACCGGTTTCCGGTGTGGTCACGAATAAACCGACATGAACGAACAAACGGGCCCTGGAGCCTAGTGCTACCGGCTGTGTAAAATTCACATGTAACCTCTGTTTGTCTGTGTGCAATGCTTATTAAATGGATTTCACGAATTGCTAGGTAACTATGGCAAGCGTTGGAGCTAGGCTTTTTTCCTGTATATTGTTATTTGAATGTACACTTTACTGTTGTCCTTTAATTTTACTGTTGGGTACTGTTATTCAGTCCGATGCTCGAAAAAGCTAACTCTTTTAAACGATAACTACACAATAAAAAATTCTGAATATAACACGTCACGTGAAATGTTTTCTCATTTATATTTCAGTTTGCCCTGACGTAAACCATGAATTTGTTTAAAAATTACGTGCAATATCATTAAAATTTGCGTGGAATATTATGGAAATATCTATCATAAGCTATGGAGGCAATTCTTTATATGCAATTCAACATAAAGTTTTCTTATTGTGTATCATCGTAAATAGGTAGGGATCCTGTTTATGCAGCATATGTACCCACCAGTGTGTTGAGAAGCAAACTTAAACAATATTCAATTAAAGTTTTCAAATGAGGGACACTACTTCAATCACTCCGAATCTGTTTGAGAGCAGTTTGCATCTGATTGGCAGAAAATTTTCTTCAGCTCAAAATGGCGCCTGAATAGCCACAATTTACGTTCATTTTTTTCGATTGATGTTTATTCAGAGATTTCTCTGTGATGAATGATATTTTATGTATTCGTAACACAGCTAGGTAATCAGAGGTTTCGTTTCCATCATTGAAATGGTTGATATTGATCAAAATTCAAGAGTTTAAGGCTCCGTTTTCTTCGACTGATTAAATTAGGTACTACTGATTAGGCCGTTCCTTACCAGCTGTAATCATTGAGTGTTTTGTGACTGATTGGTTACCACTTTGCTGTTTACACTCATAACATGAAAATATAACGGCGCCAGTATAAAGAAAGGGTACCGAAGTAAGTAATGACGGATTTTTCTCCCTAAATCATGTGTGACGGAGTGAAATGGGTTTCTATACGGCTGCTTCGCCTCCCTTATTCTCCGTCTTGAAATCATACAGTGAATAAGGCGGCATCCATTAATTACGTAACATTCATAAGAAGAGGGGGGTACCCTTAAGCGTCAAGAATTGTTACATAGTGGAGGTAAGATCAATGTTACGTAACGAAAAGTCTCTGGGGTGGCTAAAATTTTACTCCTAAAACGAGCATTTTTATTAAGCAAATTTTTCTACTGCGTAACGTTATTTGAATGGGGGTAGGTGGTCGTAATTTATGGATATCGCCTAATATGCTTTTCTTGCCATTCCTGCTGATAGGTTTATGCATGATCCATTTAATTGGCTGTCAGATTTTATCTCCGGAAAGCATCCTCCAAGCGGAAATTTAAGTTATACTGAATTCTGATCTCTTCATGTTACTTACTTAGATAATCTTACGATATCGATTTTATGTTTGCAGCGTATTAAAGTAATTTGCTTTTATCATTGGGGCTGGTTTCATGATTGGATGTCGTCGACAGATAATCAGTTGATACAAACATGGAAAAGCTGGTAGTAATTAATAAAAAATCCTGAAGCCCCTTCGACCGGGAACAATGCAATCTACGCAGCCACGAAACCGTAATTACCAACCGTGCATGATTATTTGTGCATCTCATGCGTACTGGACCGCAATTTTTCAAATGGATTCTGATGAATTACCCATTGACTGTAAATGTTTGATTTCTCAGCGTAAATTCCGCGTTTTACTGCAAATACAAAATTTACAACAAATAGCTCAGTCATTTTTTCTAGGGAAATTTAAATTTCTACAGAAACAAATGGGGACAGTAAAGTACATTTAAACCAACCATAATAAAAAGATTATCATTATTAAAGTTTAACTTTTATCGATTCTATTTCACATTTCACTGCTCCAACAAATATGGAAGCTATTTGGGGATGCGGTGCTACAACCCGCCGTAGCAGTGCAACCTAACCGCTTCCAGTGAACATTATTTTCGCATCTAAACTGAAACCAACTTTTTGCGCGTCTGTGTGTTGCTGTAGATGCTTGTCTGACTGTCGATGCATAGCAGCTGTTGGGGAATTTATGGCGCGAAGTGGAAAAACGTTCCGCATCAGATCCTTTTATGCTGAGCAACATAGCTTTTCCGCTATACACTAGAAAGAGCCACAAACCAAATGCAGGCTAATTTCGTGCACCGAAAATTTTCGCTAAGTAGTACGAAGACAGCCTTAATACGTATCACGGTGCTCCCACAGATCGTTATTATAAAAAATGCACAAAAGAAACTGAGTACACCATTCGATTCGTTATGTTCGATGTGCAGAATCTCTGGTCGAAATTTCAAAATCATCGTACGGTACATTTTTGAGTAATGCCCTTGTGAAGGTCTTAAGGGGTTATATACCTTTTTGGTCGAGAAAAATGAGGGAAGTTTGAATCTATTTTTAAGTGCATAGCACCATTTTCATTGCATCAAAGTGGTATTTTTATGAAAGTACAGTTTATCAACAACAAGAAAATATGTTTGATTTTGAGATATACCAATTATTACTGGAGTAATGGCCGTTTCCCCGAAACGCTATTTTTTTGCAGAGGCTTGCGGTGATCCTGATAGAGACTCAGCGGATCAACCGAAATCAAAAAACTCATTTTTTTATAGTTTAGAAGTGTGCCGGGTCCTTGAACGATCGCTTTTATGAGTATTTTGTTTTCAGTGCAAACGGGAACGTTTTTCCCCAAAAATGCACGTTTTGAGTGCAAAAAATTGCATTAAAAATTTTTTTGCGACAAAATGTCACTGTATGTTTCAAAAAGCGATCGTTCAAAGACCGGCGAATTTTATAACGAAAATTTAAAAAAAAAAAGAAGGAAATCAGTTCAGTAGTTTTCCCGCAATCAGGATCACGGCAAAGTCATTTTCCGGAAAAAAAATTCCGAGATAATCGCGTGTAAAGTTTCAAGTTTAGCTTATGCGGCGGTGGCGAGGCGCGTTGCAAATCGCTCTAACTTTCTTTCTATTGCTCAGATCTTTATGAAAATTTGTGGAAATGTTCTCAAAATGTTGTATTTGAAGATAATGTAATAAATATTTTTCCGGTTTTTTGAAAACTAAAAAGGTATATAACCCCTTAAAGTACAGAAAAGTGATATAAAAACGACGTATTTCGTCTAACAGTTAGATAAACAAAATGTTTTTCTAATTTTCAATAGAACAGATGGCTTTCTCCAGCAAAGTTGTTGAATAATTAAAAAAGAAAAACAATTGCTGGATACTGCAATGTCCTATCTGTACGTTGGACACGACAAAATAGAGTTATTTGGGAAACAACCCTCCTTAAAATTAGTTTTTTGTCCATAACTTTTTCTGTGATTGTCAATACAATAAATTTTACAATTTTTTGAGGGAAGCTTAGTTTAATGAATAAAATCTTGGAACATTTTGCATTGTTTTGATGTGTTCAAGAGGTGTTCCACAAAGAACTTTATTTTGTCGTGTTCAACGTACAGATAGGACATTGTAGTATTCAGCAATTGTTTTTCTTTTAAACTTTACCACAAGCTGAAGAAAGCAATTTGGTAAATTGAATAGTAAAAAAAAAATAAATAAATTTTTCACAGTAAAATCATGATTTTTCGAATTTAGACCATTGTGCACTGTGTGTGGGTTGGCAAA